>NC_067283.1:116459170-116770967 GCF_020740795.1 Apus apus | reverse complement strand
TTTGTGGTGGGAATGACTGCCTGTGCTTGTGAAATAGGTCACCCTACCAAGCAACACAAGGCTCTTCCCTCCCTCCGTTACAAAGCATCAAAGCCACAGAAAACCACCTAAGCTGAATGTTTGAGAGAGAAGAGGGTGAGTGAGGGAGGAAAGAAAGTGGAGCAAAGGTTTAATGGGTTGCAAGCAACAAGTCAACACTTGTGATTCCTTCTGTGAGGAAAAAGAGGGCTCTCCAGAACTGCTTGCAGTACAGGCACAGAGTCACATGGAAGGAAAAGGGTACTGCAAAAGAACATAAAGAACTATTTCTTAACACAGTTCTCTTTCTTGTGCTGACCGTACTTGCCAGCATTTCACCTTAGGGGTAAAACTTTCTCTTTTCATTCACTGAATGGTGACCGATGGTACAACCAGGTGCAAAGGCAACACATAACACAGTAGGATTCGAGTCACGTTAAACCCATCATAAGAAATATTTTAGTTGAAATTTGTGAAAAGTCTTGGTTCCAGCTTCAAAAGTAACTTAAACTTGGATCTTGGGCAGTATATGTACTTAACCTCCCTGATGTCAGTGGGAATCAGACATTAAAGCACTTCAGGTGAAATCCTACGGAGCAAGATCTCCACACTTAAAAACAACATTATTTGCTATAAGGCCCCTACTGCAGCTCAAAATAAACCCTTACTTTGAATCCTTAACACCAGTTCCAAGTCAAGTTGGAAAGCTCTTTTGAACTTCAGAATATAATGTTGACCATCACCAGTCACTTTTCCTCCTCTTGCCGTGTGGTTAGGGATTATGCAGTTATGCAGAACTCAGGCTTAGGATGTCCAGAACCAGCAACATCACAGCTCTTTCTTCTTGATATCTAAGTCTTTAACCTTTCTTTGTAGAAGAGCTCTGCACTGCAAACATTAAGCACTTGTGCAGACCACTATATGAAGTAAGTGGAAAAGTGTCACGAACCGACATCACTAATAGTCTTATGTGTTTTTATTTAGCCTTATGTGGGGGGAGAAGATGGGCCATTCTCCACAAAAAGACTATCTTTGCTTGGCCTGATTAAGGGTGGGCTAGTGGTTGCTGCTAATACCACAGAATCTCTGAATCACAGAATCATGGTTGGAAAGAACCTCTGAGATCACTAAGTCCAACCATCAACACAAAAAACCCACCAAACAAACACAACCAACCAAACACGCTCCACCAAAAAACACCTACAAAACCCCCCACAACCTCGTCCACTAGAGCATGCCCTGAAGTGCCACATCTACACATTTCTTGAACACCTTCAAGGACGGTGACTCAACTAGCTCCCTGGGCACACTGTTCTAATGCCTGACCACTATTTCAGTATAGAAACATCAGGGCTGATGTTTTCTAGAAAAGTCTACATGGTATATCCTAAATGCCTTATGTACTTCTAATTTTTTCATTGTTTTTATCACAAATCTCATAAATGGGCCTTAAAATATAATTATAGTTCCAAGGCTAGCACCTAGCAACAATGTCCTAAAGTAACATTAACTTCTATCCCTGCTTTATACCACTTCACAATTAGCAGCTGGCACTCCTTTGGAAGCAGATGCTGATGTGGCTTGTGCAGAGAAAAAAACAGATTCAATGTCTCAAGCACTTCCTGTCAAAGAAGACTGACTACAGTTTTTCAACTATGAAGACCAAAAATTTTTGGAAATGTAACCTGAGGGCACATTGACCTGGTCCCTTACTGAGGACATGCCTGTCTGTGAAAATTACACTTTCCTGAGGCATGAACTGTTTTCAATGGTAGCTTTCTTCTGCTAACTTTTAAATGTTCAGCCTCGTTCTGCTGCTTCCAGGGGCAAAGAGGCTTTATCTAGCTAAGGTACTAGTATGTCCTTTTCTGGTTTTGGTCAGTCATACATCCATGGACTTGCTTTTCCTCTTTGCGGAAGCTCCTACTTAAACAATAACAGAAATAAATAAAAAAATCCAAGATAAGGTAAAAGCACCATTATAACATCCTTCCAGGAGGAGGAAGACATTGTTGTTCAGAGGACAATACATTTCTAGAGCAAAAGTCCTTTGACAAATTTCTAACTCCTTGCAGCAGACCATGGTTTTCCCTAAACCCTGTGAAGTGTGTACATGGATGTAAGGACCCTTTCTAACTACTGAAGATCCAAGCATAGCCACACAAGAATCTGCTCTGTTTGCCACCAAGGTGTACAAGTGCTGCATGCTAACTAATCATAGGCATGGACAGGTAGAAATACCTATTATGAAATCCAGGCCAATGCAAATGGGAACTCATTCACCATGTATTCAAAGTACAGTGTAGGTAACACTGGCATATCCTCCCAGGGTCTTTTTGCCCAAACCACAACACAATCCCCCATCTGATCAACACTGACAAGGACATAGGGTACAGAAAAAAACAAGTAAATGTAGCCAACTTTTCTTCTGAATTAACTGGATACAGGGGAATAGAAGCAGGAATATATCAAACTGTTTCATTAATGTACAGCCAGCTGAAGTATCAACTGGCAAACCCTGAAAACATTTAAATCCTACCCATGATTCTGACAGAGATGAAATGATTGTTGCCTGCTTACTATTTGTCATTATCTTCTGCAATTCAAAAGAACACTGTGCCACAAGTGTCTTTAAAAAAAAATTATTGTTTTTACTCAGAAAAATTTCAAAAGATGTCAAGCATACTTCAGGAATTTTCAAGGTTAATTCTCAAATCCTACATGACACAGATTCTGTGGGGTGAATATAGGCCTTTGATGAGCAGACTGTCAGCTGTACTTACTTATACGTCAGTGTTCCTAGAAACACATCTAAAGGCTATACTTAGAGGTTCTGCCACAATAGTGCAGTGCTGCAAAAGCTGGTTGCATATGGACATAAACAGTTTTGAAAGGCTAACCCTCCTCAGCTGTGATGTGCTCTGACATCCTGTGGATGCCAACTGGCTGCAGACAACACCAGAGAGAAAGAACTGTGGGTATGTCAGAAAAGGAGACAGCTGCTTATTTGGATGAAAATTTACAAGTTAAAGTGTTAGGATGGAAAATCTGCAGGGTATTGTATAAAGGCAAATTATATGGATATTAAGACCAGGGGTAGATGTGCAACTGACTTAATCCTGAGTAAATTGTATGTCTGAGATCATGAATATTTATTCTAAGCAAACAATTATTTCTGTTAGATAGTATGTAAATACAGTTATCATAAATATTTTTTAAATACAGTATTCGTTACAAAAAAAATACGGCATCTAGCAGGGTCGCCCTTGACAGGCATGCAAAAATTCTCCAGATTTTCAAGGTCTAATCTAGAGCAAACTTAAAATAACAGTCTCTCACACTCATCTGTCCTGAGACAATCTCCTGAGCAAATATGAGATGAGTGTTAGTAAATCCAGTTTGTGTTGCACTCCTCTTCCAGCTAGCAGAGCCTACACTATCAAACTACCCTCTCAATCAAAATCTCCTCAGTATTTATGGCTGAACTGCAAACACCCTTGTTAAGTATTATTATGTCTCTGTTCTCATTTTAAAAATTAAAACTGAGACATTGATAGATTCCTTTTAGAAACATAGCTTATTTCAGCAGTTTCTTTGATACTTTGGGCTCTGATGAACCATCAGGTCATCTCATTCTGTCCTTGTGGCCAGGTTAGGTATTTTTAGACATGAAATGCAATCTGACTCCAATCTTTGTGCTTGGTATAAGGTATTGAGGTAAAACTTAATGGATACAGACATTTAACTTAGTGGATACATACAGATAAACAGACAGTCGGACCTTAATTTCTATGAAACTGCAACAGAAAACAACAGAATGACCTGGTAAGCTGGGCCTCTGAGCAACCTGATCTAGTGGGAGGTGTCCCCGCCCATGCACGGAGGGGGGGGGGGTTGGAACTAGATGATCTTTAAGGTCCCTTCTAACACAAACCATTCTGTGATTCTATGATGAACTCTGGCAGAAGTTGCAGGATTAGTCCATTTTCCCATGTCTCAGGTCCTTCCTTTTCTACAAGTCTCTGTTTTCTCTTGCTAAGAAGAACAGGTAATTCCAAAGTCAAGAATATTTTACGGAAAGCATCACTTTTCCTGTAAGCCCAGCAATAAACCTTCACATGCCTTCAGTGCTCTGTTACTTCAGAAAGTGTAAAAACACACCTAGGAGATATGATATAACTGATAGTATCTGTCTCATGTAGTCCAAGGTAAAAATACATGTATTTGTTAACCTCCAGTGAATTAAAGAGAAAATGCTATAGGGCAATGTTTATATATCCTCATTTATGCTAGATAGCAGTGTCCTGCTCTCACAGTAGTGGCACTACTCAGGATCACTGTAAGGACACCAGCAGCTGTCCTTAATGACACTTAACATGCTTGAAAATAGGCAATCTTCTTTTTCACAGAAATGTGTTGTGGTGGCCACAAAAGTGCAATTCAGACAGGCAAACTACCTGTCCAAGGCATGTTAACATTCTGCAGAATTAGGTTGATCAACTTGCTTGTTATATAGAAATGTAATAGTAGTAAATGTCTGATCATTGAAGATATTGATTAAAAAAAGTAAGGAAAAGCCATTAACTCATGTTCAAATCTACATATTATTTTTTTTCACTGTAGGATATTTTTGTAAACAGTCTAAAAATAAAAAAATCTTGTCAAAAGGAAGCCTTGAAAGAAAATGTTGCCCTTAAGGGCTTCTAAAAGAGAAAGCAAATCCAAAATAAAAATACTCTGCCTTGTGCAGGCAAAACCAGAACTGGCTAATTGCATAGAGGCAGATGAAGGGTGACCAGTGAAGCCAAGTCATGTTTAGCATCCTCTTTTCAGACCAGCCAGTATGGTGTGTGGTCCTATGTTGCAGGAGATGACTGAGGCTGTGCAGCTCTGCAGCACCATTTGCCTGTGTATCCAAGTCCCACCAGCCTTCCCCTAATCCTTCTGGCATGCCATGCTGGCTCATCTTTCTTTACATGAGCGTGACTGGCTCCATGATGGTGTTAAGAGAGCATCCTCAAAGATGTGGACCACTGTTAAGGTTAGGATAAACTTCAGACAGCTGATGTAATTTCTGCAGTAGCCTCCATACCATCCTTAGGCAGGGGAATTAGAGTGATGGAAACCTAGGCCTTGCTGTTGAGAGGTGATTAGCATTGATGAGTCCTGAAGGAGTGGATGTTTGCTTACTTAGTTGCTAGAAGTATTGGAAACCATATAATACTTAGGTGGCTGGCTCAATAGGCACAGACACCACCTTGTGATAACTTCCCACTTTGTTAGTCTTTTTAAAGTACCTGATTACCTACCTGCAAAGAACAGTGGTGATGACTCATTATTTTTTATTGATAGCAAGGTAAAAGGAAAACCTCTCCCATACACAGGAGCTATGAAGAAAGATTAAGAAGACAGGAGTTGCCACATTGGCTCAGGCAAAGTTGCATGGAGCCTCATTATCTCTGGCAACAGCCCAGATCAGTTACCTAGGGAAAAGTACATAAACAGGACAGCCATACTCTCCTCTTTACCCAAATGTGGGTTTAAGTTTTAGCTGCCTTCAATTCTCTTTCTCTTCCATGACTGCTCTTAGCTTCTCTTTGGACTTGTGTAACATTTGTCACCCACAACATCCACTAGCAAGCAGCTCTGCACCTTAAACATACCTCTATGAAAAGCCACATCTGTTAATTCTGAACTCACCATCTGCTAACTTCCCTTCTTAGTCACCAGACCTTGCACCAAAGGAAACTGCAAACCACTGGTCACTCCTCATTGTACTCACAAGTTCTTATTTGATACACACAGTTTTAGCTTTCAGTTTTGAAAAAAGGCTGAAAATATGGTACATACGTGTTCAATCTAATAACACATCTACTTTAGTCTTCTAGAGAAGAGGAGCTGCCACCAGGACAAAAAAGAGACTGCAGAGCTGACTCAGGCACTGTAGGATTGACTCATCCCTGGTGGAGGGTGAACAAAAGCAAACGCCGGATTTTCCTGATGCACAGTGGGCTGTTCTAGTCAGAAAGATGAGTGAGAAAATGATACAGCTTTTCACTAAACTCCTTAAAGATGAGACCAACATAAAATGTCTGCTTGTATAATACTTTTTACTATGTATTTACTAATCTTCATTTTTATATACTGTGATCAGCAGTGAAATAGTTAACAGAGTGGTCTAAATTCAGTAACTGCCACTAAACACCTGACAACACATTGAAACAATGGAGGTATTTCACAGCGCTCAACATCATTTATTCAAAATTTCTGCAAACACAGATACAGATCACGCTCTTGATCTGGAACTGTTTCAATTTACTTCTTAACTATATAGGGATTATGAACTTTAGAAATAACTAAACTTGAAATTCTGGAGAACAAAAGGTCAGCCTCAAACAAGAGCAAGTTACCTTCCAACTCAGCTGAGTTTCTGGCAGGAGCAGCAGAATCTTTAATGTGACATTTTTCTTACTTTATTCTGAGTTTCTGAATCTGTACAATTCTCACAGCATACACTAACGCATCTGACACATCCTGTTGATGAGGGAAGATACCAGAAGAGAATCAGGTCTATTTAAGTCAGCCAACCATGAATTTCTTATAGACACAAGAAAAAATTATAAAATGGAAGCCTGCAACATACCAGTTGCTCAGTATTGCTCAGTGTCTCTGCTCATGAGCCAATGAAGTTTGAGGCATAAGGCCTGATGATGTAATTTATAGGAAGAATCAAAGAAATTTATAAAACAGTTAAAAAGAAACACATAATTTGAACATGCACCTTTGCATCAGGCTTGCATGGAAAGCAAAAAGAAGCTATTAAGCCTGCTTATCTGAACTTCGTCTATTACTAGATTATCTTTTCTTGTTCCTTCCAGAAAATAAGCAGAACAAAGAACTGAAGTCTGCTTGTAAGAGGAGCAATTATATTGAATTGGCTGAAAACCACAGTGAAGTCAACACAATGTGTACAGGACCTGCTGCCCTCAAAGTCTCTAAATGCTGCTTATTTGGACAATTGTCCTAGAATCAATTTTAGCAAATAAGCAATTTTTTTAAAAGTGTTGGCCTGAGAGTTGTTATGGTATTATATTCTGAACCAGCAGTTTCAATTGGCTTTGGAAAGTGTTGGTGACATATACTTTCGCATTAGGGCCCATGCAACCAATTTTTATTTTCCTGTAGCAGTTCCATGCATGTATGATTTGTATGGGTAACACTGAGAGGCTGTGTCTCTATGTATCATCAGGACTGAAACTGTCACTGTTCTCTTGGCAATGATTGCCAGAGTGTGGTTTCTTCCATTGTGTCACAGAACTTCTTCACAAGTACCATGCTGCAATAAGAGCAATGCACAGTGTAATATACACTACCAGCTGAAAATATGTACAGAGAAGATATCTGTTCAGTACTTTGTGGTGTTATAGCACAGAGTAACAAACACACAAGAAAAATGTATCTCAGTGAGCCTTCTTTGTAACTCAGGAAAAAAAGGAACCCTCAGCCTTGAAGAATCTATGTTATTAATTGCCATTGAATGGAGTCTAAGTGGTTTGTATTTGGATAGAAAACAATGCTCACCTTAGTTGTGGCAGCCACTTGCTCAACACATCAGTTTTAATCTTATAAAGAAATACAATTCTTTGGCAGAGGTTCTGATTTACTTTCACTGTCTGAATGATGTACTAGGGGATGTAGTGGAAGTTCTCTTTTACTTTATGGTGCCTGAGGGTGGCAAGTGGAGCCTTTGTAGTATGGTAAGTCTCAATTCTTCATCAGACAAGTGCTGTCACTATTGAATATAATTTTACTGAAGGTATCGTATAGAAAGGTCATAGAATCATACAATGGTTAAGGTTGGAAGGGACCTCAAATATCAACAGTTTCCAACTTCCCTGCTATGAGCTGGGACAGGTGTCAGCTTTTGACTCAGGTTTGACAACAACGCTCTCGATTCCCTCCCCCTCCCACCCAGATAGGGAAGGAGAGAGAGAATGAGAGACTTTACTGGATTGAAAACTGCCCTGGTTTGAGACAGGATGAAGCAAATTTTCCTTTTACTGATTTTATTTTCCTTCAGCAAGCTCTCTTTTAACTAGTTCCAGAGGGTTCCATCTCAGACTGATAAGAGTGGAATGTTTTTCTAACTGCTGGGTCTTCAAGGTCACATCTTTACTCTGCCAGCTCAGACTCTACAAAGAGATCTATGACCCCCCATAGGAGGCTGAGTCAGACAGACAGCAAAATTGGCCAGAGATATTCCATTCCATATATCTATGTAAGCTCAGAGGAAGGTCAGAGATCACAGAAGACAACTTCCTTCCTGCTTCTTCCCTTCTCTTCCATCCAAGGCTGGCGTCTGGGGAGGACTCCATCCATCCATCACCATTGACCCCCAGGCTCGAGCTCTCCTGACCCTCATCACTTTGGGCTTTCTCCAGCAGCAGCTCCGGGACTTTTCAGGGCTGTTCGCAGCTCAGAAGATGCTGTGGGAGTTGCTGGGGGTGGGGAGAGGCAAGAGGCTTTGCACATACCTGAACATACTTGTATATAATTGTATATATATTTTCATATATCATTAGTGTTTAATTAAAGCTGTGTAGTTTAGTTTTCAATCCAGTCAAGTCTCTCTCTTTTTCTCTCTCTCCTTCCCTACCTGGGTGGGAGGGGGAAGGGGATCAAGAGCACTGTTTTCGAACCTGAGTCAAATGGTGACAATTTATTGTCACCTAACGTGGGGCTCAATTTTAAGCTCAGATTACATATTTTCATTAATTGGGAGTGTTCAAAATTCCATCTCTGATGGGAGGCATCCCTCAGACAGCAATGGGCAACAGCTCTGCTGAATTTCATGACAAACTGAACACTTTCTGCAATGAATCTACTGGACCTTTTTCCAAACATGCAACTGTACATGTGGTGTGCAGCCAAGAGCATTCTGTTCTTTGTAGCTGCTCTTGTGATTGTTTTATGGTTTATTGACAGAACTGTAGCCATAATCAACCATATAATTACCAGCCTAGTGATCCTAGGGATTATGTTACTGTTCTTTATGGGGGCACTGTATGTGTACAGTTACAGTACAAATCCTAAAGAGAGCAGAGTGGTCCATGTTGTTAACGCCAGTAGCTGGTTCAGTTTTACCTCTCCATTTTCTTTCAAGCTGAATCTCCCAGCTCTTGATCTGAATAGCATTGTTGCAGTAGGGATGCTTCTGCTGAATATTTGTAATGTATCATGGATGCGTAGGGCGAGGTGTTGCTCCACTCACTGCCACTCCTGCACAAGCAATGCTGCTGCCACTGCTGCTGCCACCTGTGATGCTGCCACCACCACTGCTGCTGATACCACCACTTGTATAGCTACAAAAACAGCTGCTTCTACAAAGATAAAATCCACTCCCTTTCGAAGCAAGCTAGTTCACCCTGTGACCAGGAGCAAGGCAAAGGCAAAACGCTCCCGTCTGAGACAACCAGAGTTTCTTCAGGCAACGATAGAGACTGAAACTGAGGAAGCAGAGGATTCTAAATCAGTTGATGGAGCAGGTACCTCTCAAACAGTTAAAAAATAAGGCCACTCTCAAGCAGATGGAAAAGCAGGCCCTTCTCAATCAGATGACGACAATGACCTTGTCCAGCCTTTCTCTATGAAAGAGCTGCACCTCATGAGAAAGGACTTCACCCGCACTGATGGTGAGGGAATTCTTCCTTGGTTGCTCTGATGCTTTGATAGTGGTGCTGAAACCTACAACGTGGATGAGTGAGAAGCCAAGCAGTTGGGATTCCTGGCCAGAGATGCTGGTATTGACAGAGCACTTAGTAGTAAGATGGGAACTACCACCCTGTGGGACCGACTTCTTTCAGCTGTGAGAGAGAGACACCCCCACAAGGGTGACATCGAATGGTGCTGAAGCAGAACACCCACTCTTGAGAGAGCCATCACATACTTGAGAGAGAGAGCTGTGCAAGAGGTGATCTATGATAAAGATGGACTTAGAAATCTTGATGATGTTCAGTGTGACACACAGATGTTCCGGAGGTTTGCACAGGCTGTACCAGCAGCACATGCCCATATATTCTCCTTCATGGGGTGCTTTGACAATTACGCAAGACCAACTGTGCATGAGGTGGCTTTCAAAGCACGACAGTATGGAGACATAATCTCTGATTCCCATCAGTTCCACACCTCAGCCATTGAACAATTGAAATGTACAATGGTTTGTTGAAAGCTACCCTGAAGGCAATGGGTGGTGGAACTTTCAAAAACTGGGACAAAAATTTGGCGAAGGCCACCTGGTTAGTTAATACCAAGGGATCCATCAATCGGGCTGGTCCTGCTCAGTCAGGCCTTTTACATACTGCAAATGGGGATAAAATCCCTGTGGTACGTGAAAGAAACCTGCTGGGTAAAAGTGTTTGGGTTTATCCTGCTTCAGGCAAAGGTAAACCTGTCCCGGGTGTTGCCTTTGCTCAGGGACCTGGACATACCTGGTGTGTGATGATGGAGGATGGTAAAGTACAATGTGTACCTCAAGGTAATCTGACTGGGGGAGAATCCTTAATTTGACAGCTGGTAAAGTATAGAGCCTATATGCAATATATGGTATGGAATAAGGGGTGGAATGTCCTGGTTTGAGCCAGGATGAAGCCAATTTTCCTTTTTACTGATTTTTTTTTTTTCTTCAGTGAGCTTTCTTTTAACTAGCAACATTCTGTTCTAGCTAAGGCTGATAAGACATTGGAGTGTTTTTGTAGCTGCTGGATCTTCAAGGTCACACCTTCACTCTGCCGGCTCAGACACAACGGGGAGATCTTTGACCCCCCCGTAGGAGGCTGAGTCAGACAGACAGCAAAATTGGCCAGAGATATTCCATTCCATATATCTACGTAAGCTCAGAGGAAGGTCAGAGATCACAGAAGACAACTTCCTTCCTGCTTCTTCTTTCCCTTCTCTTCCGCCCATGGCCGGCATCCGGGGAGGACTCCGTCCATCCATCACTGTTGACCCCCAGGCTCAAGCTCTCCTGACCCTCATCACTCTGTGCTTTCTCCAGCAGCAGTCTGGGATTTTTCGGGACTGTTACCAGCTAATGAGATGCTGTGGGAGTTGCTGGGGGTGTTGGGAGGCGAGAGGCTTACGTAGATATATGGAATAGAATATCTCTGGCCAATTTTGCTGTCTGTCTAACTCAGCCTCTTGTGGGGGGTGTCATAGATCTCCCTGTAGTGTCTGAGCCAGCACAGCAAAGATGTGACCTTGAAGACTCAGCAGTTAGAAAAACATTCTAGCTGTTATCAGTCTTAGTTGGAACTCTCTACTACTAGTTAAAGAAAGCTTATTGAAGGAAAAAGAAAATCAGTAAAAAGAAAAAATAGCTTCATCCTGGCTCAAACCAGCACAACAGACCATCAGACCAGGCTGCACAAAGCCTCATCCAGCCTGACCTTAAACACCTCCATGGACAGGCATCAACAACCTCCCTGGGCAACCTATTCCAGTGTCTTAATGTGTTAGTTTTGTTCTGCTTCCTTGTTTGCCAGTAGTGGATGACCAGGCCAACTCTGATTCATTGGTCATAAATGTATCTTTCAGTCATTTGACAGGATATATTTTTATCAAAAACTCATGTAGGATCCATTGTTGTAGTATGAAGAATTACTAATATTGCATTATTTAGATTCATAGCACAATTAAGTTTCTGCCCCACTGTCTGGGTATTTTCATGTCATTTGATTTCACAATCAATCTAGTCTTCCCATCTCCAACATTAAATGCTCTGACAAGTAGGACATTAAATTAAATCCTAGGCAGTACATGTGGCTCTACCTATAAAAATCTTCACTAAAGATAAGTTTTCAAGAGAGCTTGTGAGGTAACTAAGACAGACCTTAATGGATCATGTAGGAGATGCACTCGAGAGCTGAGAAGTTCATAATGAAGAGTAGCTGGCCAAATGCACCTACTCACATCAATGGAGTTGCAGTGCTTCAGCAATACCAACTGCAACACTAAGAAATGGGTTGCACTAAATTGCTCAGCTTAGAAGTGATAACAGCTGTTCTGGCATGTTACTTGAAAGAGAGAACATGGAAAAGTCTTGTTTCTTGAGTTATTTTGGTAACCACGCGTGCTGTGTGGTGTGTAAGAAGGTGAGGGACTGAACTCTGCCATGACAGCAAGAGATTGCACTTAAGTGGCTGCCTAGAAGTGAAAGAAAATTCATTTGGTTATAGGTAACCAGAGTAGAAGGAGGCCAGTATTTGTATCACCACCTGTGATACAAATCATGTAATCCTTGTTTGCTAACACCATTATGATCTCTTGCCATCTTTGCCAGCTTTTCTCCATTTATCACCTTTCAGTTTGATTGATTCATACATCCCTCCTACAGAATGCCACACAGCTGGGACTACATCACATCTGCTCGTAATTCATATTAAACAGACCTCATGACAGCAGAGCAATTACCCACAGCTACTCATTAGGTCCTGCCAGAGGACAAAAACAAAACAATATAAGGACCATTTCACCTTCCCTGTTAGGACCTGCAATGTCTCTTTCATAATAATAGTTCACAGCTTCTCACAGACCTAGAAGAATTAGAGTTTGTAACTTGCTCCTTCTTCTGCAAGGAATGGGTGGACAGGTTTTGCAATTTCTTTTCTTCATTGAGATTCCAATCAGAGAAGCTGATGATAACCAAAAGCTAAAATTACCCTGACAACTCCTCTCAAAATATCTCCATTAAAAAAAAATAGTAGAGGAAGAGCTATCCAGAGAATGGGCAAGACTTTCACCATGAAGGGTCAAGAGGCTTGGTTCAAAGCTGAACAGCTTAATCCATTCCCTTTCAGAAGAAGCACTGATACTCTTTTAACAATCAAGGGTACATAGCCTGGACAGTCTGGTAGGTGAAAAACATTCTAAAAACATACACTGATGTATACAAAAGTTGAGTCAGTGATTGATATCTTTCTGGACCTGTTTTTAGGACAGTAGAGATCTGAGATATCTAATCTACAAAATAACTAAATGAGCACAACCCAGCTAATGATCACTTGGTGTAGTCTTTTAAGTCAGTTTGTGAGAAGCAAAAGAAACTGCTCTTGATGTTGTGAACTGTCAGTGCACATGGTATTTCCTCTGACTGATGTGCAAGTCTATGAGGAAGAAGAGAAGACAGTAATAAGTTGTAGAAATGTTCAAGATAGCATTGCACTGCCTATTACTGAAGAAAAAGCAATAGAAAAACTGTTCCCATTTGCCATTGTAATCACTTGCCAAGAATATGACCTATATACAGATAAACATTGTAGCGCTGCTTCATGGCCAGTGAGTTTGGGATTTTCTGAAGTAACTAGATTACCGAGAAAAAAGAAAAGAAGAAAAAAAAATAATAAAAGCATCATCAGAGAAAACTCTGCCTGTGGTTGCCCAAAATACAACATACAGCTTTGTAGCAGAAGCATTGCAGTGTATCCTGATTGTAAACATCATTAACTGGGAATATCAAATGGAAATTGGAGCTGATATTCATCCCAGGGTTCTCCCATCTAAAAGCTTAAATGATACATCAGTGGGGAAAAAAAAAGAATACAATAGTGGCAACTTGTATTACTGTTCTGTGTTCCATATTAGTATAGTCATGTAGTCCTGGCAAATTTTAACAGCCAAATGGCTCCTTGGATAAGAAGTGTTAAATGCCAAGAGTAATTAAGAATGCAGTAACTTTAAGATTCCTCATGAACAGCTGTTGAATTTCTAATTCCGGTATTTCTTTTATTCACAAACCTGCAAGTGTTCTTTGGCTACAAGGTAAGCATTTAAAAGAAGTAATACAACATTTATTTGATGTGGATGATCCCCAAGACGGTGACTTAATTAAAGAATAAGGTTTACATAGGCACAGCCCAAGGGATGAAGCTCTGTTAGATGTAGATCCTGGCTATCAGCCAGCCATCAGGGTCTGGAAGAAGTATCCTTAAACTAACAGCTCCTTTTTATTACTTGACAGGCATATCTGTGGTAGGGTATATTCAGTGAAGGACCCTAGAGTCTGAAAACTCATTTTCGCTTTTTAGTGAGCAGAATTAGAAAGAATTCTCCCAAGGGTTTTCTGCTGGATTTTTGTGTGGGTCTTGTTTACATTTTTATGTTGGCTATAGTTTCTGAAGTAAGTGTAAGCTTTGCATTTTATAATGGTAAAGTTTTATGTAATATCTGCCACTGAAGTGCTAGGTAGCTGAAGTAGAAAAATATTTGAAAAGTAAGCATGATATTTCTCCATATATATTAAAAGGTTCTGCTAACATTCTGTAGTTATAATATTATTTGGTGTAACTTCAAACAAATGACTTTGGGCTCCTCTAGAAAGCTCAGCTACATCTGCAATGGATTTTTGCAAGTAGTTAGGGATACAATGGACACATAGTATGATTTTGGCTTATAAATTCAATTAATACTTGATTAACAGCTGTAGCAATTAAAATTTTTTTTCAATTGCTAGAAATAGAAGACAGCACAATGTTATCTTTTCTTGTCTTGCTCAAACCCTTGTCTAGGTTTCTGTAGGTCAGTGCAATGTTGGGGCAACACACTGAGTGGCTGGCATAGGCCTTTGGGCCTCCTTCCAGCACCAGAAAGTCCCTTTAATGGCAAGACTTTATATTAAGGTCATGTCAGGTATTAAAGTGGCACAAATGGGTATTGCACTTGAGCTCAGTCAATAAGGCCACGAAGATCAGCCAGTTTACCATGCACTGGCTGGTTTTCCTTCCCCTCTTTACTCTGTACTTTGCTCGCTGTGGGTTAGTGATGTCGTTGCACAGGGAAAGCCTTTTTTTTGGCTCTGGAAAAGTAACCAGAGAACCTGCCTTGATTTTCTCAGACCTTGGTGATATAAACACAGCTAGGTAGAACACTAACTATGTGCTGTATGGATGTGAAGCAGTTCAAATGCACCTGTTGAGAGGGGATCAGATAAGCATATCATGAATTGATTTATTGCTGCCATTGCAGCTGTTAAAAGGCCTTATACAACCATGCGGAATGCTTGGAATTGCTAAACAAAAGTTACATCATTCAAAGGTAGCATTCAATCTCTTTAATGCATTTTAAAAAGGCATGTTAGACTCATTTCTAAGAGCTTCTTTGATGGTCCTGATAATAATACTGTGATTAACCAAGCTCTTTACAGGCAGACTCAACAGTTTGCAGTCACATAAGGGTCACCACAGATTTTAACAGTTTCTGATAAAAGCTTAAGTGAGGAATTAATTTAAGCCTACAAGTTACTCATCTACAGCTATGCAATTTACATTTGTTCTAGGCTAAAAGTCATCTGCATATATAAATACATTTCAAATGTTAGTTTCTTGATACTCTTCACAGCCTGAGAAATTCTTATTTTAAGATTACTTTTATCAGGCTAGAGCATTGGAAAGGTTACTAGTGGCCTCCTGATGTCAAAAAGGCCTTGCCCCTACCCTCCTCTCCTCTCCCCTCTAAAATGCCATCTTTAAGAATTAATATTCCCTAGTATTCAAGGGTACAAAGACTTCCAAGTAAAAGGTAGGGTTCTCCAAAAGACAGTAGCATGTTTACATTTAACATAGGATAGAAGTGGACAGAGAGAAAATTCAGATCTGAGTTTTAAACTCTGTGAATATGGGTCTTCATTGTTGGTAAAACTAAAGCAGGGTGACAGAGCTACCTATGGAAAAAACCAATGACAGCAGATCTCATATAACCATCAGTTATTCTCCCAATTTAGAAATTCATTAAGCAGCCATGAAGAAACGGAGGGAAAGAACGGTTATCATTTTAGCCTTATAACTGAAATTTGCTTATACAGACTAGCCTCATTAGTAGAGACTTTCTCTAAATACATGTTTTAAATAAAGCAGCTCCAAATTTGCAGCTCTAGGCATTTCGAAAGAGCTACAGAAAATCATGCTTCAGTAACTCAGTGAATCTGGGTCTGAGGTGCTTTGTGCTGCACTTGTGCTGCCAAAGTGCTTAGGCATCTCTCAATACATATTTCTCTAATTCTCCCAAGACTCCTCTCACCTTTCTTTAGTATCACAACTGCTTAAGTAACAGAATAGTCCAGCTTTGGATCACTTTCAATTTTTCTTGCATCTCACTAGGATTCCAGTCAATGGTATTTGAATGAAATAAAATGTAAAATTTAAGACCTGAGTGATATTCTAGGTACTGTAGATGTTGCTGACCCAGGAATTGGGTACCCTGGGTTTTAGACTTTGTGCTGGGTGAGAATGGGATATTCACTTTATTTAGCTAAAAGCATATTTTATGAATGTAAAATGGAGGTAATAAGAAACAGCTATGCATAGTTAGTGTGGATGAAAAACAAGTTCATTCCTAAAGTGAAGCAGGTGAAGATACAACTACAGGTGTCTGGGGGATGCATGACTTATGCCAGAGCTTTAAAATCTTAAATAGCTAGAGAAACTCCTAAAAAGCTGGGGAGGGTAGGTGCTGCAATAGCAGTAACATTGCCTTCTCTGAGAGACAGGGGCAGCATGGGACAGCATTTACTTCTCCAAGCACAGTGAAGCAGGTGACATGCTTGGATGTAGAGGCTCATAAGGATCATGATTGAAGTAGGGTCTGTTTTTGCTCTGTTTGCTCTTTGCCAGAAACAGTAAATAAAGAAGAAGAAGCTGTTGGACAATAATTTCAATTAGACACTTCCTCAGCTGACAGACAAAAAAAAAAAAAAAAAAAAAAAAAGAGTGCAAAGCTTATGCTATTGCCCAGAACATTGGAGGCTGCTGTATAGATCTAAGAAGAAAAATTGCTAGGTTAGGGCAGACACCATCCTTTCAAAGAACATTAGGTCTGTTGGAAAACACAGCTCGCAGTATATTGATAACTTCACTCAAGTAACCACAGGCTCAGCCCTGGCAATGCTGCATGTTGCAGTGCAAACCCCAGTGGTAAGATGGGTGCCTTACTCTTGGCTTACGTGAGGTATGAAGTGAGGCAAGGCTGATGCTTAAGGAATGATCCCTAACAGCCTTCATGCTGGTTGAACCAGTTGGAAATGTTGAGGAGAGCTGAGTTATAAAACTTCCTGGCCCTAGGAACTTTGAAGAAACTGGTGTCTGCAACCAGATGAGATTGAGATGGGTCCATGCAGTCAGGACAGCAAGCACTAGGAGTCTTAGAATCATAGAATCATTAAAGTTGGAAAAGACCTCTAAGATCACTAAGTCCAACCATCAACCCAACACCACCATGCCCACCAAACCACATCCCAAAGTGCCACATCCACACGTTTTTTGAACACCTCCAGAGATGGTGACTCCACCATTTCCCTGGGCAAGGCAAGTCTGCAGAGCGCTGAAGGCAATGTGGTTGGTTTGGAGGTTTTTTCTTTTTGTTTCAGTGAACTGACTATTTGGAGGGAGATACCTACATTTAGCCTTACAACTTAACAGATTATCTCAAAGTGCTGTAATAAATAAGTAACCCTTTCTGAGTCTTTGCAAAGTATGTTCAGTTGTTCAGTCATCACTGAGATGAGGGCACCACGTGGGTTTTGGTAAGGAAATTTCCTGTCTTAACTTTATCTGAGGTTCAAAAAAGGTAGAGAGGAGATTAGAAAATGAGCATGAGGTCTTGCAGTGACTCAGGAGCTGAGACTACACTGAAAATTGTATGTTTCAGAGCTATTGTGCTTAACTCTCTGCATTATTCTATTCCTTAGCTGATTCAGATCCATCAAAATAGGAATGAAACAAAAAAAGGAACACAGTGAAGTGTCTGGGCTCAGATTTTAAACATCTAAGCTCAGTGAAACTAAATCATTACCCATTAAGACTAAAATACAGACAGGCAGAGCAGACCTAGGGCTAGTCTTCAAGCAGCATAAAAGTATACACTTTTAGCTCAATTGCTGATTTTCTTTACCAGGGAAAGCTTGCTTTTTGTTAATGAATAGCTCACAATGTAAATGATGTATAGGAGTTTTGCACTGAAAACCATTTTTTCTTCTGTGAAAAGACTAGAGGAAAAAATGTAATGCAAGCAATTATTTGATTTTATCTCAGCATCTGCTTTACCCTCTCTACGTATCTGAAGCAAAAACAAGTTCCTGTCCTGATCTTGTAAAGAGCTGTTGCTGAAGACTGAATATTTTGAGTTTTTTATAATGACAGTAAAGTTGACCAAACCATTTATTTTCCTTCATGCAGACACATTCAAATATTCTCTCTGTACTTTTACATTTTACCTTCTTTAAGTGAACTTCCAATTTAACTTACAGCTTTCCAATTAAACAAGGCTTTTTGGGTGGAGTGGAAGTTTCTCCTCCAGTAAAACAGGGCTGAGGTCTTTCAGCCCACCTCTTCTCCACAGGACTCCGAGGCTCCTACTCCATCCTGCTCACTCCTGTGCATCATAGAATCATAGAATAGTCGAGGTTGGAAAAGACCTTCAAAATCACCAAGTCCAACCATCCACCCTACAACCACTAAACCATCTTATGAAACACCATGTGTACCCTTGTTTTGAACACCTCCAGGGATGGTGACTCCACCACTCTTTCTGTGAAGAAATTTTTTCTAATATCCATCTGTTCTGCCAATAACAGGACCTCTGCAGCTTTGCAGTTGGTGGTTTGGCAAGATGATCCAGTTGAAAATGAATACATTTTGTGTGTGCACAGGGTTAGTTCCAGCAGGATCTGTGTGGCCCCAGAAGCCATACCACTAGACAATGGAAAGATAGGAAAAGTTTGCCAAGAAAAGGGTGGGAGGATTTAATCAGTAATGTGACTTTAAATTGGCAAAAGTGCTTTCTGATGCTAGTTCTGAAAACTAGTTTTAGGTAATGATTGCTTTTGCTTTCCTACTTTGAGCAAATACTCAATAGAAAAATGCTTTGAAAACAATATGTTGCTGTCTTTGGATCTTAGTATGAGGCATCTTCTGGGGCTTCAGGTATTTCCTCTCAGTGATCAGAGGTCACCGTTAACTGAAAGATGTACAGAGTCTTCTTTGGCAGGACTAAAGTTTCAGAACAGCTATCTTGAAAAATGTCATTTGTACAAGAAAAAAGATCTTTCCTTCCATACAATGTGTTTAAAGACATCAGCTGTATATCTTAAGAGGGACTTTATAACAAACATAGAAGGCCCAGGTTCAGCTGAATGCCTAGATGAATACTTGACTTCAATCAAATACACCCCAAACTAGGAAACTACTTGAGGCTCAGGTGAGATTTATTTATAATGAGCTTTGATAAAAGCATTCAAATGCTTAAAGCCAAGTACCTGTTTAATGATTTTGCTGAACTAGAGCCCAAAAGAGAAATACAGACTTGAAGGCTCAATACAGTAATCTACAAAGAATTGACCAATAATGCATGGAGTGCCAGGGCTGATTTTTTTTTTTTCTTTGATAAATTTATATTTTCCAAACCTGTGTTTTTAATGACTGATAATCTGGTCCCACATACTTCTTCCTCAGTAGTAACACTGGCATAAAAAGTTCTTATATTTTTCTCTCCTCTCTCTCCCATATGCTTTAAACTTCATCTTCAGAAACATCTGTATGATTAAAGAAGCCTTTGGGAAAAACAGAAGTTTAAATCTTTGTTCACTCAAGTTATCCAGTCTAGAAGGTAATGCTGTGAGCAGCAACACCAGCAGGAAGGCAAGTGGTCAGCTTCAGGAGGGGACAGAAATAAATAGGTCGCTTTGAAACTTAGCTTGTAGTTACAGGCTGAATTTGAATGACCAGTTTATGAGCCCAGAAGTTTTCAGCATCATTTAATAGATAGAAAAAATGATGGGTGTTTTTCTACTGCTTAGGTGTACAATTTACTAGTTTACATGTAAATTAAAGTCTGACTGTGAATTCCTTTACAAATAATGCCTTAAGCATGGTTCTTTGTTGAAAAGTGACCAGAACAATATTGCAAGAAACATATGGTGCAGGGTTGGCTTCTTTCAAATCTAATCTACTTAATGAGCAGCTTAAAGGTGTGCTGCTTTTGCTGCCAGTAATGCAAATCCAAAATACTCTTAAGTACTTGAGCAACTGTGAGAATTGTGCACCTGAAATCTTAGAACTAAATCCTGGTACATAGGAAGGTCTTCAGGTGCTCTTTTAACTAAGTAAGGAGCAAAAACTTACCCAGGTCTGACTTATTGCTGACTGACAGAGAACTATGACCATCATATTCCAATGTGCACTGAGTTCCATGGCAAAACTAGATGATTCTCCCAGCTGATCTGAAGGAAGAATAGGAAGAAGAAACCTTTCTTTCCCCAGCAGAGCTAGCCATTGTTCAGAGGTGCTTGAAGACGAGTCAACAATTACTTAGGTGATGTACAAGCTGAAACAGCACCCTTTGCAGGCTTGTTAGAGGCTCAAGAATCCTTTGGTAAAGGCTGGTATGGTACTTAGGTATTGTGCTCAACTTAGCACAGCTTAAACTGGTTGGCCATGAATGACAGCTGCAGGAATTTGTAATACATGAAAACAAGCCTAATGGTTTATAGTTAGATTTAGACTGTGACACCCTGGCTTCTCTAGAAGGACTTTTTGCAGAGGCAAGTGGACTACCTATGGAGTACAATGAAGGAAATTATCATAGAATCATAGAATGGTTAAGGTTGGAAAGGACCTTAAAGATCATAATGGTTCCAACCTCCCTGCTGTGAGCAGGGACACCTCACACTAGACTAGGCTGCACAAAGCCTCACCCAAGCTGGCCTTGAACACCTCCAGGGAGGGGGCTTCCACAACCTCCCTGGGCAACCTATTCCAGCACCTCACTACCCTCATGGTGAAGAATTTCTTCCTGATGCCTAACCTAAATCCACCCTCTTCCAGTTTAAAACCATTACACCTTGTCCTGTCACTGCCCTCTATGGTCAAAAGTCTGTCCTCAGCTTTCCTGTAGCCCCTTCAGGTACTGGAAGGTTGCTATAAGATCTCCCTGGAGCCTTCTCTTCTCCAGGCTGAACAGCCCCAACTCTCTCAGCCTGTCCTCATAGCAGAGCTGCTCCAGCCCTTTGATCATCTTCGTGGCTCTTGTCTGGACCCTCTCAAACAGATCCATGTCTTTCCTGTGCTGAAGGCTCCAGAACTGTACCTAGTAGTCCAGGTGCAGTCTCACCAGAGCACTTATTATCTTAAAGCATAAAATCTTGTAAAAATTGGCATAAGAAGTGGAAAATGTTAGTTGTTTCTAAGCAGAAAACCTAATACAGTTAAGAAGTCAGAATATGAATGCTTGGCTACTTTACATGCCAAAATAACTATGTGAGCTTGAATTTACCAAAAAAAAAAAAAAATTACTGGAGGGAGAAAAGAAGCAATTCAAGCTCAATGTTAACCAAAAAGTTTTAGGTTGGCTGTGGTTTGGTAGGGGTTGTTATTTTCTTCCTTTAGAGGAAGGATTGAGATCAGCTTTGAGTCCTGTCATTATCTACAATTCTTTTAAAAGCAGTGTGGAGAAAAGATGCCAAAGCATTTACATCAGGCTAAGAGAAGTATGTCAAACTGACTTCTTTGCCTGCAAATTACAAAATTATCTGTAGTTAAAATTAGTTTCTAACCATCTTGGGGAAGGAGAAGATGGGCTTTTAAAACCACTGTGTGCTGTGATGAGACTGCGATATAGGCTGGGCCCATCAGCAGTACTTTCAAAGTCACAGAATCACAGAATATTAGGGGTTGGAAGGGACCTCCGAAGATTGTCGAGTCCAAACCCCCTGCTGGAGTAGGACCAGAAAGCTACACACAACTAGGGCAGGTCACTCAGAAAGGTGCCCAAACAGGTCTTGAAAGTCTCTAGAGGAAACTCCACAACCTCTTTGGGAAGCCTGTTCCAGTGCTCTGTAACCCTCACAGTAAAGAAGTTCTTCCCCATGTTAAGGTGAAACTTTCTATGCTCATGTTTGAGTCCATTGCCCCTTGTCCTATCACAGGGCAAAAGTGAAAACAGATTGTCCCTGCCTTCTTGATGCCCATCCCTCATGTATTCATAGACATCAATTAGATCCCCCCTCAGTCTTCTCCTCTCTCGACTGAAAAGTCAGTTGCTGCTGATAGAGCTGCTGAGGTGCATATGTGGTGCCCGTGATAACCACTGCAAGGCAAAGGAGACAATAATAGTAACTGTATACTATGAATAGCAGGTTATTATTCCCCCCCAAAAGAAAATAACCTAGACACTGAAATATGTTCTCTTTTTCTCTTAAAAAATCAGCCTATTTAACTCTTGCGTGTAATAAAATTATTTTTTTAAGCTTATTACTACTAGCTAGCAATGTCAATAACATTTCCCTCAGCAAATTTGGTTTCAGTCACATCTATCTTCTGATAACGGTCCTCAGCACAGGAACCATTACAGTCAATTGCACTGTTATCTGACTCAAGCATGTGGACAGCTCAGACAGTGACTTTAATTACTTTCTCATCAAAGCCGTGTCGGACGGCCTCTGAAAGTTCTTTGCCTCCTAGGGCATTGTAAAAGACAAATGATTTTTGCGTCCTGTTCATCAAACATGATGGGAAATCTTTTAATTTAGTTATCTCAAGTCCAGTTCTACACAAAAACCTGTATGTATGCCTGGATTGGTGATGGCTCATATCCTTGAGATCTGACAGGAACTGTGTGCCCTTCGCTTCATGGATTATGTTCAGAAACAACAGGCAAAAATGCACAACTTCACTCACAGATTTTGAAAGCAATATATTAACAGAATCCTTTTGTTAGATCACAATACAATGACGCTTTCAAGTGGTCTCCACTGGAATGGAGATCTATGAGATCCTGTGCTTACATGCTAATTAATTGTGCTTTGCTTTAGCGATGCCAGAACTACTGGATGGGACACGAGTTTTTTCAGACTCAGTAGGACTTTTGGTCCTAGCTGTAACTGCCAAAACACCAATCTGCTGGGATAATTTCTAGCTTGTTCTAGGAATTCGAAGCACCACACCAACCAAAAAAAGGTCAGAGTGCAGATTACTTTGACTGTGCAATGAATTTAATAATACTTCAGTACTTCTTATTGTTACTAAAGTCTGTGAACACGTGGGCAAAGATATAAACAGGATGCAATTACTGGATGTTCATATCATCAACAGTGGGATGTTGCACTATTATTGCAGAAAGCAGGCCAGATACCTATAGCAGATGCATCTCACAAAACACATCTCGTATACATGCAAAAAAATTTCCCCATGGGGCCATAATTAAAACTTTTTAGTCAAGAAAACTTATTTCCACATAAGAAGGTATACTGCAAATGTCACTGATTTCTTTTTGATAGATACAGCTGCCAGTTCACACATTTAAGGTCATGTATTTGAGCCAGTGTTTGAATAAAAATAATAATGGCCTCAAACAGAATAAAATTCTATGAAATTATAGTCTAAATCCTGTTGCCTTTAGAACAGACAAAACTGCAGCTGTTCATTTAATGAAGAATAGATTTAGACACATGCAATCAGGGTGAGAACTGCTCAGAGATGTGATAGCTCACTGATTGCAGAAGGGACAATTACCCTATATTATTTCTAGAATCAATGAGTCACTGAGGTTGGAGGGACCTGGGTCATCTAGTCAAACTCCTGCTAAAGCAGGATCAACACTGAATACCAGCCAGGCTGTTCAGGGCTTTTGAAAATCTTTAAGGAGGGAGGGTTCACAACCTCTTTGGACAACCAGTTCCATGATTAATTATCTTCTTGCTGAATTTTTTCCTCTTATATATATATAGTCAGAGTATCTCTTTCAATTTATGATTGCTAGTTCTCACACTCCTGTTGTGCAACACAGAAAAGAACCTGCCAAGAGGAGGGAGCAATATTTCCTACACGTCTTCTCTTATTATCTCTCCGACTGGGCACTGTCAGAAATAAATTATTGGTCTAGCAGAACCTTTGGTTTCATCAAGTGCAGTAGCTCATGTTCCTATGACAGAACCTCCACTACTCTTCTGTATAGACCACTGAATAGTAATTAATAGTTTCTTTTTAACACTTCTTTTGCTCAGCAATGACTGAGGTATAGAAATACGCAGTAAAGAATGGTCTCATCTACAAAGACAGATACTGCAAAAGTTGTTTAAGGCATTAAATGCCTTACATGTTGTAATTTAGGAAGCTGAATGTAATTTTCTTAATAGAACAACACATGGGAAACATAATTTGATGCCAGAGCCTGGTGAATTACAAAGCAGGGATCGGGAATAGAAAACAGCATTGAGAAGGAGCACCCAAAAATGCACAGGTGCCAAACATGCATTTGTTAGCAAATGTGCCACTATGAATTGGAAATTACCACTGTCCACTGCTTTAGGACTTTCACACCTCTGTTCTTACATAAACATGCAAAAATAAGAAACTGCAAGTGGTACAGCGGAGGTGGAGATGCATGATTACAACCACCCCCACTCTGGGAGGTACCCAGGCATTGCTCAAAGATCCAACAGGTTCAGACCTGTAGGAGTGCAGCTTGGAGGTGATGTCGAAGCTGTTGAAATGCATGACTTGACTGGTTTGTTAACAAATGACTTGGAAGCATGTGTACCATTAAGAGTTTGGATAATGCAACAGAGACATATCACGTAACAGGAAGACTGGTTCAAATGGGACTTACTCAAACTGAATTGTTATCAGGGGTTAAAGCAGGCTGGTATTGAGTTTACGATCTGAGCAAGCTCTCTGTATTTCTTCACCCAGAGTTCACATAGACTAGCAGAGTGAACTCAAATGCACAATTTAAATATGTAAAATTAATTTTGGAGTTTAGGTTGCATATAGGGACACACGAGGCTTAACGAGAAAGTGCTGCACCACTTTTTGTCCACTATTCTTTTGTAATCTCTGCCTTTAACCCTTTATACTTAGTATTTTTAGACTGTGCTGTAAAACCTTATTTAAAGAAAACAATTTCCTTTAGGGTAAGCTTGTAGGGAGAACCAATACCTTTTATTGTAACAACTTCATTTATATCCTTAGAGCATCATGTTTACATTATTCTTTCCAGTTAGAAAACAGTTGCATGCTGTTCTTGGAACTGGGATCCTCATTGGCTCTGTCAACCCATACACTACGAGTCTTCACTTGGCACTCTCAAAAGAAAGATTTTAAGTCAATGTTATGCAAAAAAAAAAAAAAGTTGCTGAAACATTTACTCAAGTTACGAGAATGCCCAACTGTGCTCCTAAGTAATTGTTTGATGTAAATACCCTTTGGAAGCATAAAGTAAGCATGGGAGATCTTCTGCTCTTTTTAACTTCTTAACTTTAAAGTTTTAATTTGGTTTATAAAACATACCATGGTGGGAGTTTTTGTGTTGGCTTTCACTGGGGTAGTGCATGGAAGAGCGTGGGTTTTTTTCAGTTACAAAAAAGTTTAATCATGAAGACACTGGAACTAGAATATGATAAATTTGCCCAGTTTTCACAGCTGTGCTGTGAGCTTCCCTTTTTACTTCAAACAAATATTTAAAAGTCCTAATACCCTTTTCCTCCAAACTTTGCTTTAATACCATTTTCACTTGGGAAGAGACTATAACCTAACAAAATGAAGGCAGAGTACAACATGGACCAAGAGAGTACAAAAATTGTGACAAATACATAATTTTCCCCCTGAATGCACAATTATTTTGTTGAGGAAGCTGCAGAAAACTTTTTACAAGGTTGCAGACTAGCAAGCTTCATATGCATTTGTGTGTGGTTTAAGGGATTTAAAGTTTTAACATTTGATGTATGCCACTAAGGAACTTATTTAGTGGTGTCACTTAACTGCTTGAAGCAGCCACCACCCTTCCCTCCTCCACACTTCCCCACACTGTTGTCATGACCCATGTGAAAGCATGGCTCTGCAGCAAACTGGATCACAGATGTCATCCAGCCAAAACCCAAACTGTTTCTGTCCAGATTATTGTTCAGCAGAATCAGTTCTGCACAAACACGGAGTGAGGTTTTTACACAATGTTGCGGAGTGACTGTTCTCGGAGCACATTCCTGGGCACACAGGGACAAAGTTAATTGGAACAGCCAGCACAGATTGAACATGGGTAAATCATACCTGACCAGCTTGATTGCCTCCTATGCTAACTGGGCAAAAGAGACCAATGGATATCTTTTACTTTGACTCTAGCAAGTCTTTCAGCTCTGTTGGCAACACTGTTCTTGTATTCAAGTTGGGATGTTATGGTCTGGAGGGGTGGAAAACTGAATAGGTAAAGAAATTAGTTGGATGGTTGGGCTCAGAGGGTGCTGGTGGTGAACGGGCTGTACTCTATCTGGAGGCTAGTGAGAAGCAGAGCACCGCAGGAATCCACTCTGGGACCTTTACATCTTTATCAATAACCTAGAAGATATGACATTGCACATTCATCAGATGGGCAGATGACACCGAAATGGATGGAACAGTCAAACTGCTCAAAAGCAGGGCTGCCATCCAGAGGGACCTTGGACAGGCTGGAGAAATGGGCCAAGAGGAAACTTAGGAAAATCAGAAAGAATAGCATGGTCCTGCCCCTGGAAAGGAAAAATGGCTGGCAGCAATGCAGGCTGAGGGAAGACTGGTAGGACAGCAACTCTCATAGAGGGGCCTTGGGGGGCATGGCAGATAGGAGGTGGCACATGTCCTGGTGGAATGTCATCCTGAGTGGCATCACTAGCAGCACAGTTTATAGACTGAAGGAACTGATGATCTCATTTTATGCAACACTCATTATGCCACAAGTACATACTGCATCCAGTTTTGGATAGCCAATACAAGAAATGCATTGATCAAGTGGAGTGAGGTTAGTAGAAGGTCACTGAGATGGTCATGGGCTGGAGCACTTGCCCTGTGAGGAGATGCTGCAGGACCACGGCTTGTTCAGCTTATGAGAAGGTCACCAGTAAGATGGAGCCAGCCTCTTTACCAAGGTGCAAGATGTGAGGATGAAGGCAACGGGCTTAAGTTGAAACAAGGGAGATTGAACATAACAAAAACACTTTTTCATCATAAGGACACTGGGACAGTGGCATAGGCTGCCCAGAGCAGTCGTACATTCCCCATCTTTCAAAATTTTTGCTGCTGGTAACAGAGACACAGCTGGTAACAGCACTGATTGTGGCCTTTATTGACCCCTGGGGGGTGGGAGGGTCCCCACGTGCAGGAAAAGGCCCAATTGAAGCAATTAAAGTAATTTTTTTTTTTTTTTTTTCCTCCCCTTCTACTCTGCCATGGTGAGGCCACAATCTGGAATACTCCACCCAGTTCTGGGCTCCCCAGTTCAAGAGAGACAGGGAACTATTAGAGAGAGGCCAGCAGAGGGCAACAAAGGTGCTCGGGGGATTGGAGCATCTCCCTTACGAGGAAAGGCTGAGAGAGCTGGGACCCTTTAGCCTGGAGAAGAGAAGGCTGAGGGGAGACCTTATTAATGCCTATAAGTATCTAAAGGGTGGGTGCAAGAAGGATGGAGCCAGAGTCTTTTCAGTAGGTCCCAGTGACGGGACGAGGGGCAATGGGCACAAGCTGGAACATAGGAAGTTCCATTTAAATATGAGGAAAAACTTCATTACTAGGAGGGTGACAAAGCACTGGAACAGGCTGCCCAGGGAGGTCGTGGAGTCTCCTTCTCTGGAGATATTAAAAACCCACCTGGATGCAGTCTTGAGTAATGTGCTCTAGGTGATCCTGCTTTAACAGTCATCTCTAGAGGTCCCTTCCAATTCTGACAATTCTGTGATTGCCTTGGTGTGTGTTCCTCTGTCTCTATCAGTCTAAATTTTTGTGTGTTTATATCTATGAGTATGCAAAGATATCATCGGTTAAGAGGCTTACCCCAGACAAAAATTACTCTGTATGGAGTGTTTTTTATTGTATTGCATACATTTCATAGCTATCTCAACAGGGCAGAGAGTTAAATCTTTAAGAAGCTCTTAGAGGGCCAGAACTGGTTATAAGGGTGTGGAGAGGTTCTGATTATGCAGCACTCATTATAAGAAATCAGACAGTCAATGAAGCTGATCTCTACAGACACATTGGTGCTGAGTGATTGCAGTGCTAAACTTGCATAGAACTATCTTGAATATATTAGGAAATAATTGGCCTGTTGTGCTTGTGTGCATTGTACTTAAAGAGACAGATAAAATGCTGGATATCAGAGAAAAAGAAATATCAATACTTTTTAATGGGCCTTCCCATAACGCTTGAGACATGGATTATTGACACTCCTTTCACATGATTTTGTAAGGCAGGCATGCATGATCCTCTCCTTATCAGATGAAGAACAGATGCACTGAGACTGAACGGCTTTCCCAATGTCACATGGTAAATCTGCAATGGAACCACAAAGAAAACCCACACATTGAGGGCAGCATGTCCTGTGCCTTTCTAATTCTATTTATTCTAATTTTAATTTCTTATATTTCGTTATCTTTTACTGTTAAATTAGAAGGTTACTGGGTCAGAGAAGCTGTTTTCTTACTTGCCTGTGGACCACCAACTACTTCAGTACCACTACGCTACTCTTTAACATGCTATCTTTGTAAAAATGTGGATAGGCAGCATTTGCCATTGGAATGAAGCCACTGTGAAAGACACTGATATCTACCCTAGTCTGCTCCCCTCTTGTAATTTAGCCTTGTGTGAGAAGAAAAACAGAAAGAGAACTTGGGAAGGGGAAAGCAAGAGCGAAAGCAGGGAGAGCAAAGGAACACCATGGAGAATGCAGAAGGAAAATGAAGAACAATGGAGATGGGAAGGAATATCGAAATAGAAAAAAAACCAAACATGATGGCAGAAAGAGGAAGGAGTATAAGAAGGAAGAGGGAGGAGAGACATGAAAGGCAGAAGTAAAAGATGGAAAGCAGAAAAAAGTAAATAAAAAAGAAAGCTTAGAAGAGATGAGGGGAGAGGCCACACAAGAGTATTAGAACCTGGTATCTGATTACATGTATTAACTTAATAAATTTAACAGAACTAACTAAACTACCTCTGTTTCAATGTTTAATTCCATGGATTATAATGGAATAAAAATGCAAAATTGCTTTAAGGTTATGACCATAATTTCAAAATTTTACTATAAAAATTAAAACATGAAAAGTGAAGATGAATATTAACAGTCATGCCAGGCCCTACAAAGTCCAGCCTGATCTGTGTAGTACACTTTATGGAGACAAACTTGTGTTTGTTATAATGTGGAAAGTTTATCGCACAGTTCACTGCATCTCCTAAAGCAAATCCATAAAAAAAATGCACTCAAAATACTGTATTGCACAATAGGATGAAAAGTGCATCATGGAGCAGCTGTATAGTACTTTTTTGCTAGACTCTTGCAAAACGCCTTTGAACTTCCTTCCAAAATAGATACAGCAACTTTTACCACACACACCATAGGAACAGCTATTGCTTTTTATTTAATTCATTTAAACAGTCATAACTTACTTTTAAGATGCCAAAACTCATTAGGAGTTTAAAACATTTATTACTCGATTTTTTTCAAATTAACAGAGCAATTGGAACATTAATAACAATAAAGAAATCCAAGGTTCGCTTTTCTAAGCCCAAGCAAATGCATTTAGAGAATGTATTTTCAAGTGAAATGCAACATCGTGTATAGATCCAGCTGGAAGTAAAGGATTTGCATTAAAAGAACAGTCACATCTACTTGGCAGAAATTTTTGAAAAAGACATATTGAGAGGAACAGATACCATTACAATGTGGTATTAAAAAATACCAGCTCAAAATCTGGCAAATTGCAGAGATTAGTCAATCAAGAAAAAAATGTGAAAGTTTAATTTAATGCAGAAAGCTAACTTTGTGTAATTATCTCTTCCTTGGTTTTCTTTTCTGCTGCAGATACACTTTGCTCATTCTCTGTCATTTTTGGAGAGTAAAGTCAGTTCAGTCTGCCTTCCCATGAAAGTCTCTTACATCCTTTCAATAAAGTAACAGGTGAAAAATAACAGCTTTATCCATGTCCAGAGAGTGGGTGGGAACTACGTGCCTTTGCCATAGGCTCTGTGTTTCTTACATACATATTTCATCTCTAACTTTTCCGATTTAGAAGTCTTGACTATGTTCATACTTCTGGGTGAAGCCTTTCTTCTTGCAAGGGCAAGGACACTGACATTGATTCTCATCAGGCTTTAATTTAAGGAGGACAATATAATGGAAGCATTATGTGCACACTTGTCTGCTCTCAGCTCCATGGTTCTTCATAATCACTTAATGTTTTATATGTGTTTTCAGCTGTGAGTGCTCCTTCTGGGCAAATTACAAGTTTGGGCTTTTTTGAGGTTTCCTTTATGGGACATGGTAGACAAGGAAACAAAGATTAAACAAAAACAGCCTTGAGGAAAAAATCCTAAGAACATCAGTCTCCCAGAAACTTTGCTGTCACTGCTTTTCAAAGGTGAGCCAACAACAGGGGTCAGATGCTACCAAAATACAGGAATTTCATCAAGTTGATCCTAGTGCCTGCAGTGTGAGGGTAAGTCTGTCATTCATGGAGAGCAGAAAACAATAACCCAAGCCAGAAATCCTGGGAAATTCAGTAGTGAGGCATTGATTTGAGGCTGACATCCATCTTGATACAATACATTCATCCTCGGCTTAAGGTACATAGAGGAGAAGTGAGAGAAACTAAGCTACCTTATATGACCAGGCACAAAATGCTTCTGTGTTCTATACTGACCTCACCTGATGGCTACAACGGCCAGGAGCAACCTGACCTGTTTCTATGCACCCGGTCTTCAGCTGAGAGCTATTATCTGTATTTAGAAGGGGTGGGCATGCCTAAAAGGTGAATTATTTCTTTATTCCACCTCTTTATTTCCCAGTGCAGGAACAGATCTGATTTTGATTGGGGCATTCAGTAATAACAAATATGAAATGTGCTATTAAGTCTTGTGATTCCTAGTTTCCCAAAAGAAAGCAGTATAATTTTATGTTTTAGCCACACTACTAAAATGCCCTAGCCAGGTTTAAACCGGTTCCTCCCAGCCTGCTCAGCAGTGGAGACCTGTCCGAGAGGTGGGGGGGGCTCAGACAAATACTCTATGCCAAGTTGCCTCCCAGCACCCCCTCGCAGCCAGGTCAGAGCTGCTAACCCACTGTCTGTCACAAGGGCAATTGAATCATAGAATTGTATAATGACCAAGGTTGGAAGGGACCTTAAAGATCATAATGGTTCCAACCTTCCTGCTATGAGCAGGGACACGTCCCACCAGACCAGGCTGCACAAGCCTCATGCAACCTGGCCTTAAACACCTCCAGGGAGGGGGCATCAACAACCTCCCTGGGCAATCTATTCCAGCACCTTACTACCCTCATGGTGAAGAATTTCTTCCTGATGTTTAACTTAAATCTCCCCTCTTCCAGTTTAAAACCATTACCCCTTCTCCTATCACTACTGTCTCTGGTGAAAAGCCCCTCCCCAGCTTTCTTGTAGGCCCCTTCAGGTGCTGGAAGGCTGCTCTAAGGTCTCCCTGGAGCCTTCTCTTCTCCAGGCTGAACAGCCCCGACTCTCTCAGCCTGTCTTTGTAGCAGAGGTCACACTCATTACCGGTGATGATGGTACCACAATTGTTAGGAAATGCTCATGGCACTCAGGTGATGGCTGACACATGAGCGGTCTGTGGCAGGACAACATGAAGATTATTTAAAACTAGTTGCAGTTATTTCTTAAACTGGTTTTAGGAAGTTTTTCTCTTTGGTTAACCTTTTTCTGCCCTCACCCTGGCCACAGTAAAATTGATTTTTAATCTGCTCATAGTTTCAAAGGAACCACAATATTTATATCAGGCAAAAGAGGGAGGATGCTTTATAGATATTATCTCTGAGGGTTCAAGAAAGAGAATGGTAGGATGAGTAAAGAAGAAAAAATCGTTTCAGAGACCAGTGCATTAACATTTCCAGGCTTGAAATACATGTGACAAAAGCACGTTAACTATTTTGAAAACCAAATCAGAATTTTCAAAAGCAGACTGTGGCCTCAACTTACTTTGAATACTTAAAAATATTCCCATCAAGACCAGTTCAGCTTAAAACAATTACAAAACAAATGAACAAATCACTGTTCCTTGGAGCCTGATTTAGTTAGTCTTGTTCTTATTTTTCAAAAGTTATCACACTGTCTAAATTAGTTTCAAGCCAAGAAGTTTTTAAGCATTATTTCACAGCAAGGCACACAGGAGTAAAGAAATGAACTTTAAAAATTACACACATCCACAGTCTACACCATTTTCACGTTGTAAAGAATGTAGGAAAAGAGTGGATGGCATTTTGGATACAGCTGTGTAAGTCAGCAGGAAACTGAGGATTCATGCCTGGTGAATCATAAGATTGGATAAAAATAGATTTATTTACTCACTAGTACAATTAATAGTGTGAGTGCATATATATGTGTATATAAACTATATATGTATATATATATATGAAATTGTCAATAGACACACACACACGGTTTTTGCATGCATGCACCCAACACTTGATCTTCACAGAACAAAATGGCCACAATAATTAATAGCCCGAGTGTAAAACCCATTTACTGCTGCCTAACTGATGATGCTGATGAAAAGCTCTTATAAAATGTTTCTTGTTTTAGTGACTACAGCTCTGCTGTCCCCTCATGTGCCCCACCAATTCCAGCAGCAAGGAAGCAGGAGAGGAGGATTTTTTCCTGCTCCCTTTCTTTCTTCTGGGCTCAGACTCCCTCTCCTGGCTTCCGGCACCACTGCACCCTTGTCCCCTCCCCCTGCTTAATCCTGTCCCAGGGATTAAATGTGGCTTCAGTGTCACTGTTCCCCACGGAAACTTGGGGTCAGCTTCTCAAGGCTCCTTCTCCACTCCTGCTTGTGTCAATATGGACCTGCCTGATGCTATTTTCCTGTATTCTCCTCCAGCACATGGCTATCCAACAGAGGTGTCACCAGAGCAAGGTGACAGTTCACAGCCTGGGGGATGTCACATCTGAAGGGATGTCACATCCCAGACTTCACTCTGCTAAGGTGCTTCTCTGGATATCAGGGTGATGAGATGAGCTGCCACCTTTGGCAAATGCCCCGCCCATAAGCAGTGTGGCCAGCTCCTCTGGTTTTATCATGATACGTATCTTAATCTACCCAGTCTTAATGTCAAACAATTGTTTTATTTCAGTCTTGCAAAATTTCCCATTTTCAGAATAGTCTCTGCGCAGAGGAGGTAAGATGCAGGCACTCCTTGCTGACTGTGCATGCTACTGCCTTAGTAATAGGAGCATCAGTTCCCACCATTTCCAGGGAGACAGAAGGGACTCGAGAAGATTTATATGGGGGTTACACAAACAGGTGTAGAGAAGATGGAACTGGGTGATATAAAGGAGCAAGAAAATGGACAGCAAGAATGGTGGTGGATATAAGCCAACAAGAAGAAAAAACCTTGATGTTGTACAAGAAAATGTCTACACTGGTGAATAAAATGAGCTAGGCACTGCTGTACGGCGGCGAGGGCAACTTTAGTTGCACCCCTATAGTTAAAATCTTTCTGCTCCATCCCATCTCTGCAAAGCCCAAACACAGACAAATAGGGCAGTCTCACCTGAACTGCCCTCTGAAAGCAGACCCCGAGTCTGTATTTATTCCCCAAGAAACCTAGCCACTGCTTGGGAAGAGTACTGGCAGCCTGGGGGGGCATGTCCATCGCACCCTGGTCCTGTTTCATGTTCTTAAGTACATATAGATACAGATATACATAAGAAGGATGTGACAACTGGCAGAAGACAAGGGAAATACAGGCCACAAACAGGAGGACCACAGAAGTCAGGGTCTGTAGAGAAGCAGGAAAAAGCATTATTTGTACAGCTTTCTGTATAGGCTAATTGCTGTGGAATGCAATAAGGTAGCAAGGCAGATCCCCACCTAAACAAAGGAAAACAAAGCAGCTATAAAACAATGGGCAGGGAAGCCACTTAGAGGTGTATGGGTTGACTTATTGTTGAAGTTTGAACCTGAGATGACCACAGACAAATTTGAAGTTGTCAGCTTCAGTCAAGATAAGCAAAACCAATGCCACTAAAAAGCCCTCCTGATTTGCAAGCCAATCTCATAATTTTTTGGAAGCAACACGCTCATCCTTAACATCTTTCTTTGGCACTGGTGATAGCAGCAGGAAGGATCAAATTGCTCATCTCAGCAGCTTGCTGCTATCAGTGACCAGTGTGTGTGCCTGTGGCACAGTCCAAAAGCATCATACATTGACGAATTACTGTGTGTCAGATCACTAAAACTGATTTTACATGCTACAAAACATTTAAAGGTAATGAAATATTTCTTTGTGCCTTCTGTGCATGTCTCTGCTCCTTCCTACCTCTACCGGTCTCCCTCTTTTCACTGACGTTATGTGTGAGATCAGAAGTGAAGGCTAACTGAATTTTCCATCCTAGATTGTATGTCCAGAGCTGCAGTGTCAATTAGAGGTGCAGGTGACTGTGGGAGAGACACTAACAATCCCTTCCATTCTTAGATCAGTAAAGGGGAGAGTACAGGGTCTGTCTGGGATGGAGGTAATTTTTGTCATAAAAGCCAGTGTGCTGCTGTGTTTTGGATTTGTGAGTGAAACAGTATTGATAACACACCAATGTTTTGGCTGTTTCTTGGCACTTCTTGCACAGCGCCAAGGCTTTCTCTTTTCCCTATTCTGCCTCTCCTCTCGTCACCCCCTGTGAGCAGCCTGGCAGTGAGCAAGAAGCTGGAAGGGGACTCAGCTAGGACAGCTGACCTGAACTGGCCAAATGGATAGTCCTCATCATCTAATGTGGTACTCAACAACAAAAAATGCAGTAGAGACAGAAGGAAGTCAGGGATTTTGGCTTCCAAGGTGGCCGTTGCTCAGAGACTGGCTGAGCATCAATCTGCTTGTGGATCTATTATTTTCTTCACTGTCACCATGATACCTGACAGCTAATCTTTTATGTTTCTGCTCCATTCATCTGATACATTTTAGTCATGAAGAAGTTGCTGTTGCTTTCTGGTGATAGATACGTGCCAGACCTTGGTTCTCAAAACCAAATCATGTTGTGATGCTTTCTTCATTTAACCATTATCTTTTCTGACTTTCTCCCCATGAATGAATTTCTGATCCTCCATGTGGATGATTCCAGTCCAGTTCCTGTTTCAGACTCTGTTTTTTCTCATCCCTGAGCATTGCCTGCAGCTTCTCAGTGCTTTGCATATCACATTCAGATGTGGTCATCCTGCTGTTTTCATCTTTTCTAAGCTTGCCCCAGCCATCTGGCATTTCACCTCACACACCATCAGTGATGGACCCCTGTTCTGCCCACGTTCAGTGCACAGGAATATCTCCCTGCCTCTCTTCTTATCACCAACACTGTCCTCTATGATTTTAATAGGCAGCTCAGTGAAAGCAGACAAAGGGCACCAGGCTGTCTATTGGTAGCAAAGATGACCAGGGTGGTGCACCCCTGCCCAGTGTTTTAATAGATGACACGTCATGGGGCATTTCCCATTCTTTCTCCCCTCCTGTATGCAGGGCAGTGGGGTTTCACTCAGAGAAGGTGCAAAAGAGTCCCTCCTGCTGGGCTTATAGCTGCTTTAAACCCTGATAGCCACCCGAGTAGCACAAAGAGAAAATGAGGAATGCAAAGGGAAGGATGGATGCTTGCTACAAAGCTATGCTGCCACTTTGGTGAATATTGCATTGTAACCCAGCTGTAATGTAGCAACAAACAGCTTCTGGTAAACAAGTGTCTGGATGAGGATGATGTCTTAAGATTTGCTTTCAAAAGCAGAAGTGTTTGTGTCACCAAGGCGTGATGAAGGGAAACATAAAGCTGTTGAGGTTGCGTAAATAAATGTAAACCTGGGAGATTTGTCCTTGTGCCAGTACTCACGCCACAGGGGGAGACACTCCAGGGCACTCAATCTTGCACTGAGCTCTTCAGCTCTCAGAGTGTTGAGTCTCTAAGTGGCTCTTCACTTTTGTTCCTTTATCTGGAACCTATTAAGCTGTGGTCAAGGGGTCTGCAGTGCTAACCAGCTCCAGCCACCAGAAAAGAGAGCAGATGGTCATATGGCTTGGAGCCTTTTAAAGGAAAGCTAGTGTAATGATTACTTATACTAACTGCAAACCCAAAATACTCTGCTTCCTACCTGAATGAGCTTACCACATGGTTGAGGAAAAGACCTGTGAGATTCATTCTGGTAACTGTTATCATGGTTATCTCATCACTGTTTTCTGTTTCTCTCTCTGCCTCTGCCCTCCCAAAAGTACAGCTCTTCGCTGTCCATCAGCCCACATATTCTTGGTGCTCTTTTGCAGTCTACCTCATCTCTTTCACTCACAGAACTTCAATAAAATACCTGAATTCAGAACAGAACGATCCCCTTTTTCAGTTGTCCTCAAATCTCATCTCCATGTGATAGTTAAGGCAGATGACAATCTCTGAAACTGTTTATTTTATTCAGTGGTAGCAAACAGACTGTTTATCTGCCCTTTCAATTTTTGTTATGTTTCTACTTTGTCCTCCATATGTTTTAACTCACTATGAGTTACTGCTTTTAGTATATGTAGGGATGGCACACAGCACAATTTGGCAAGCTTGACAAGTACTTACAAATACTACCTGAAAGCAAAATACTAATTAAAGAGAAGTAAAAAGAAATTCTTACAATACTTTCTGTATATTCCTATATGAACCTTGACAGAACTCTGCTTGCTTAAATGCTCTTCAGCTTTCTGGTACTTTCCTACAAAGACTGTTATGGTACATCCTCTGATTGCCATTTCTCATCTTTAGGTACTCAAAATCATACTTTAAATTCCAGCTTCAAAAGACAAGATGTCTTGAAAGAGACACTGTTCAAATTGTAGCTGTAGTAGATCATTTGTGAGAAGAAAACAGGATGCTTTCATGTATTAACTTATTGGACACAAATGCTCTGATCCATTCTGAATTCATGCAGTTTGAATCAAACCAGGAAACTAGAATTTTCATTTAACAGCATAAACTACTCAGAATTTCCTGGAAAAGTCTGAACAATAGTGATCTTTCAGCTGAATAGTGCTTGAGTCTGGAAAGCAATCAGTATTTGAGTTTGAGTTTGTTATGCAACCAGGAGCAAGAGCAGGCAACTTGAATTTTAAAGTGAACAATTTGCACTGTACTGTAACCACTTTGTTGCTGAATAGTGTAGTGTTCCTGCATACCAGTGCTCTCTTCATCCTTGGGAGCTTGATTTCTCATTGCTTTCCACCTCTTGAAGTGGTTTATGGCTGTGTAAAGTAGGTATTTTAAAAATACCATTTTGGTTTACTCATATTTCATACCTACTTTGAGCAGGATGCAGAGAACATACTTTCTATGTCATTCCAGCTGTCCATTACTGCAGACAACACAATCTCTTAATTTACTGAATCTATCATATTTGGAAGGATAAAAACACCTTTTCTTCCCCCTACCCATTTCAGCAACTGGTGCCTTGATGCATTAAATGGGCATTTTTAAAGTAGTTAACGTGCTTAACTCTGGCACCCCCATCTCCTTTTCCCCATAGTAGCATCATAAAGGGAACATAAAGAAGGTTAAATAGGCCAGATGGCACTTCTGGGGCTAAGGGGATACCCTGCCAGTGGGCTTCTTGAACACACTCTCAGCTTGTCATTTGGAAGCTGGAGGTTCCTGTATTCTAATACTGTGTAAACACAGAAGACACCAGCTGGTTCCTGAGGCTGTTATTAGGGAAGACGGAAAATACTGAATCTCAGTCCACAGCATCATTAATTCAATGAATGCATTTTTATTTTTTGCAGTATCCAGACCATGAGATGATAGGGCAAGACTAAAAAAAAAATAAATTTAAAAATAATAATAATAATTTAAAGAAAGATTACTTTAATCAGAGCTTTGCAAAGTGTGTTAATCGTCTACAGGGGACAAGATGCTACAACGAAAGACTGTGGTTTAAACTCCCTTTTCTGAGACTCTGGACCTTGCATTTGTTCCAAGTGAGCAGCACGTTGGGTAGGGACTCTGGGGTAAACCTGGAGTGGATGTTTTGTGATCAGTGGACTGTGTAATGAAATACTGATGCAATATATTTCCCTTTTTCTGAGGGTACTCCCTCTGGGACTGAATGTAGCTATGTTTGATACTATAAAGAATTTAAAACTGGTAATAAATGTATGCATATCTTTTCCTAAAAAAAAGCCCAAACAAAACAGGTATGACTTTTGATGCGCTATTTAATATGTGTGGAGTAGTTTTTTCCAAGCAGTATAGCAAATCTAGCTTGCTGTGCTTTCTTTTAGTAGTTTGGATCTGTATTATATGCATGCCATGTGTTAGCAGCCCCAGCAAGAAAGCTGAAGAAACCAGCAGGGATGAGAAAAACAGCCCAACAACTGCCAGCCTACATGAGTACTCCCTGTTGCAGCCTCCTGCTCCTTCTTCTCTGTATCCAGCTGCTTTCAGCTTTCCCTTCACCCACCTGTACTAAAGGTTTTTGGTAGCCCATGTACTGTCTGTGGGTTTCTGGTAGTATATTTACTATCAGAGATCTGAAGGACAAAGTCTGACCTGAATTCCCATTTGTTTTTCAGCTTCATAAACTCTAGATGATGTACCCAGCGGCACCTATTTAATCCCCAGCCATTCTTACAAAAGCCACCAGAGTGCTTCCAAGTCTCCTCCTGCAAGAACAAGCCCAACAATCCCCAGCATCTCTCTCAAGTAGGTGCTTAAAAGGCCAAAGTCTATGCTTTGAGCTGCTGTTTCCTCTTTCTCTCTCTCTCCTTCACGCTCCTCCGAGCAAGCAGGTACAGCTGTGTAACTCCAGCCTACGTCTCCACGCTGGGGACACCAGAGAAGGACCTGGGGCCACCGCCCCTCAGGAGCGTCAATCAACGCACCGAGCCCTCGAAGGGCAACTTTGTCCCTAAAAACGCACATGCAGGAAGCTCACAGCTGGGTGACCTGGAGCTGGGGCTGCAGAAGCCAGGCAGGGCCAGCAGCCCAGGCCAAGAAGGACAGACACCCTTGCAGTGGCACGGTGACAGGCTGACTCCGGGCCGGGCTCGCACTAGGTGGCACTGCGATGCTGCGGCGGGGACAGCCGCCCAGCTCCGGGACCTAGCCCTGCCTGCTCTCCAGCTTCAAGTTCGTCTGAATGAAGCTCAAGCGAGCTGTGAAGGTTTTTCCGTACATTTTGACAGCGAAAGAAAAATGGGATCTGCCAGCTGAACAGTCCTATTCGCTCTCTCTGCAGTGAATAAAGCAGCGAGAAGCATTTTTCTGGGCTGTTTCTTCTAGCAGGCACATGGAAACTGATGATTTCTCTCACTTACAAGTCTGTGTAGCCTGTAGGAGTGGCAAATCATCATTCACAGCACACTTACCTTTATTTTGACATGTACAGCAGAGTTATACCAAAGTATTCTAGGACAACCTATGCTGTCCCTTAAAAACCAACATAAATTGTGATCACAAATAAATTTGCACCTTCCAAAATTCCTCCAAACAGAGCTGACCTGTCATGGAGACCTTGCTCTAGCTTCTGTAGGCATTTTTCCTCCTAGCCTGAACATGCAATGCAGCAGCTGACAAACAACAGCATCCCTGATGTAATCAGGAGAGGCTGGAATTTCTTGATTCAGCACATTAAGCCAGATGGACACAAACTGCTCATTAGAGATCATGTCAGAAAACCTGCACAAAAGACAGGCTGGAAATATATCACATTTCATTTTAATTGCAGAAAATTGGCTAAAATGGGGCATGGTGATGCTAAGCAAAAAATGGTGCTAGAAGCAATACCAGCCTTTTCACATTTCCACTTCTCAAATGTGAAGAAATGATAAGCTGTATTAGCAAGGCTTTCAGCCCAGATATCTGAGGCAGAGCACTAAACCCTTGGATGAATTATAAACTAATCCAGTGTTCAAGCAACAGAAAAATATATGGGACTAATTGCAAACGTGACCTGGGGTCCTTGCCCTAGAAGCAGTTCCCAGCTTAGTGAAACTCCTGAAAATAAAGCATGTTACCACTAAAAAAAATGGTGGTGCATCACACTCAGTACTAGAGCAGTATGTAGGACTGTAACAGGCTCTGTATATGAAACATTTTAATGGATTTCCATTTTGCAATAGGACAGCTCTAGAGGTATCACAACATAGGACTGATTAATATTCAACAATCTGCTCTTTCAGATAACAAACATTTCATTTCTATTTTTTAAAGACTCCAAATAATTAGTTTTGTACAAATTTTATCTTAGAATATTGTAGTTGGGAGTTGATCACTGATTTTTTCATAAGTGTTAAATGTTGAAAATCTTCCACTCTGTTTGGGGAATTAAGCAAATTGCTAGTTATCAGAACTTCTTTTTCCAAGACCAGTCTTAGGTGTGCTTTTTTCCTCCTTTGTCTTTAATTTATTCACATTAGTTGAAGAATCAGATCTTTTGATTAATCAGCTTAAAGTAAAGGAAGTTTGGCCTCTCCTTGCAGAATTACTTAATGAAAGGTTTTCCCCTTATTCGTGTCACTTGCATAATCTCTCACAGTAACAACAATATCCATCCAAAACATAAAAGCTTCAGCAAGCAAAACCAGCTAGACTTAATCCAGACCCCCTGGCACCATGTACCTTCAATTTACTGATTATTTCTATCCAATATACTTCAGAAACAACTTCACAGCTCAGGTCTCCTTGGCTTTATTAGCCTCCTTTTTATTTTATTTGAAATCACTCTAAACTTAAGAAACCACGCTAGCTGCTAGATACTGTTAATTGCCCCTGTAGATAACGAGCACCCTAAGGGGCCAAAAAGGTTGCAAAGCCTATGGAGACACATCAGAAATGCGTAATTTATGCTTCTTCCAGCAGTTAACATTGCAATGTTTCTGTGTGCACAGTCTATCTTGTGTTGTTCAGCCTCCAGCTTTTAAAGCATTTAATTTTCGAATGGTTCAACCCTTAAACAAACCAATGAAACCTCCAAAAATCTCCTTAGGGTGTTTTCTTCCTACATCCTCTTCTGTCATATGCCTCAATTATTTGATGGTGAAGGAGTTTCTGTTTCCCTGCTCTTTGTTCCTCTCTTCACTTCCCCACTTACAGTCCAAAAATAAGTGCCAAGTGGTGAAAAGTTGTTGAAATAATAAACTTGGCGTCTTGTACAGCTTGATTGCAAAGCAGGAATTACTAGTACAAATGAGCAATGCCTGTAGGACCTTTGATATAGTTCTTGTTTTGTTTATGATGACAAGGTATAATGTTTGCATTTTGTTATTCAACTGTTAACATCTTTGAGACAGTAAAGATATGTGTCTGGTATACAAGAGGAACTGTAAAAAGTAGTGCAAGATCCGCACACATCATGTCTGCCTGTGAGAACCGTCAAACCAGGCTCTATGAAGGGGGCAGATATTTCATATTCCATCCCTAGAAAACCAGTTTCATTATGCATCCTCCTTCAGTAGGGTGGTTGCAATACAGACCCTTGCAATCTAGTGGTTTTAGCTGGCCTCTTCACCTACCTGCTTTGCCCCCACAGTTCTCTGAAGGACCTGGTGGTGCCTGTGTTGGTCTACTCAAACAATCTTGCTGATGAAATCTCACATATCTTCTGAATCACTGAATTCAGATTGTATCTGCCAGTATGAATTAGACAAACTAGTTACACGAGGATACTCTCAAGGTATCATCTTGGAGCATTTTCTGTATAAAGCTGCAAGGCAGATCTTGTAGCAGGTAGAACAAGCTGTTTCTTCCTCAGAGAGCAGCACTCTGTCATTTGGGAGCAGCCTAGATAGTCTAACTCACTGTATCACCTGTAGCAGTATTAAATCACAAACCTTTGCAGTGTCTCTCTGCTGCAGGTTTGATGCACAAGTGCCATGAGTTCAACCACGAGTTTTTTAAGTGCAGCATCCTATTTTCATTCTAAACTGACTTTTACCTTAGTCCCAGGTGATAATGCAGAAGAACGTTTCAGGGTGGAAGCACTAAAGCCTTCTCAGATTCTAAAGCAATGCAAACTCCCAGCATGGGCATGGAGCCACATGAAAATCTGCAAATTTTTCAAGCAGCTATCTCGCAGTCAAAGATGGAGATTAAGTGAATGTGAGTCCATCTCCCTTGATTTTAGGCATCTTAAAGTCAGACATTGAAACTAAACTAGTTGCCTGGGCTCCATTCCTAGTTCATGGAGATAAGTGAGAATATCTATAGGGTAAGTAATCTCACCCACATTAGATGCCCCTCAATGTCCTTCAGGTGCTTCTCTCTCTTATTCAGCTATAAAAGTAGCTTAAACAGGATATCTAACTTTTAAAGAGAACTGTAGTTCAGCAATATAAATTCCACCCTTAACATACAGTTTCCTTAGTATTAATTCAGCAAGGTATTTAAATACATGCCCAGCTTTCCACAGCTGAGTAACTCTAATCAAGTACCTTCTTAAAACAGGATTTGACGGGTTATTGAACTGAACACTTAACACTCTGTGTGGCTGCCTCTGTCAGACTCCAGGCTGTTTGTTTATGACACTAATTCTCTAGCTTTCTTTAGCAGTAATGCTGGTATTTCAGAGGTCAAATGGAAACAAAACACACCTGTTCTAATTTCTTGGTATTTTCAAAAGAAATACATGGCATCACTTACTGCCATTATCTGTGCTGCATGTCTGACTAAGAGTTTGAATTATTTCTGCTTTCCTTTGCCTAAACCTTTTAAATTTATTTATTAACTGCTGTTATTTACTAAGACTGTTTTATCTAACTCTGTTAAGTGTTCTGGGACACAGATGGTATGAAATGCTCCACACATAATAAAGACTCATTGTTCAGGCAGCTCCCATGGCAGTTGATGGTAGAGATTACAGTACTGGGCTATAAATTCTATCAGTATTCTGTAAGCTGGATATTATTGACACTTATGTTCCCAATTTTTTAATTTTTATAAACAAACAACCAAAAAACCCCAAAACTTGTCCGTTTCTTGAGCAGCTTCCAATGATTTCTTCACATGAGAATCTAGGGGGCATATGCAGACAGTTGACATCTCACCGCTTGGTGTATAGTTGTTTTCAGGCAAACTTTTCCTCTACAGCTGGCTGAGGAATATCTAGTTTAAGACAGTTTTTCCCTCTTGTGAACCTATCAATACATGTCTTTGCATAAAACTCCTACTGATTACAAGAAGAAATGGATATTCAGAGCAGTCTCTACAAGAAGGTGTGCAACAAAAAAATCTGCTGAAACCAATGGAAAACTGAGCCCCCATCCAAGCAGACAAAACATTGCTTAAACAAGCCCACTGCAGATAGCTGGAATTCTGGCAGAAAACAAAACAAGCCAAAACAAATGTCAGCTCATTTAATATACAAGTCAGTAGAAGAACTCGAGCCAGATTATCAATGATGTTTGAGAGCACTGGCATATTCCACCAGAATCCATCTAAAATAATCACTCTCAGTAACCCTGTGACAGTGGATGATGTCTGAGCAACATAACTCACAATCACTCAGCCAAACTGAACCTGAGCTGGAGCCAACACCACTGCAAGCCTTTGTTAATCAAGAACCAAAGCTGAACATAAACTGATAGCATGACATCTCTGTAGAATTTCCTTGTGCCCTCCCCAGTGTCAGATGTCTGTGCTGGGGTCTGGTACCCCACGGCTTGCCCAGCCAGCCCCAGCATGGTGGAGGATCCACCTGCTTCTAAGCCGTGTGAGGCTGCCTGCCTTGCAGGACACAGATCTGCTAGTGTGCTCACTGAGGCTCACAGGAGTATTGCAATGGACATACCACTAGGTTTAGAATAGGACTTACACTGGGGAGGCCATCTGAGGTGACCTGTGTGGATGGGACCCCCATGGGCAATGCTAAGTAGGGGTGAAGGTGATGCTTCTGCAGGCTGCTGCAAGGGCCGGGTACCGCTCATGGTGCCGGTGTTCCTACTGGTCTAGAAAGCTATCTCCTCTGGAAGAAAAGATATGGGCTGTGAGCTTTCCTTCAGCATAATGCTGGAGAAGGACTGTCCCACCATGTCTCACACTGGCTTTGAGTGAAGCTTGCATAGGGATGAGAATTAAAAGTAAATTAAAGTGTGGTGGTTGAACTTTGCTGGCCAGTACCTCTATCTGCCTCTTTCTTCTACTCTCAGAACTGCACATTTGTGCTATTTTAGATCTAGCTTTTCAGTATGCTTGGGTTCTAGCACTTCATGGCTGCAAGAAGGTATAATTTTAGCGTATTTTAGTTTTTATGCCAGGCTGTCTCGATCTGCCTCCCTACATTCTCTTTTTCTTTTTCTCTTAAGCAGAAAGGCAACAGAAACCAGGCACTGAAGAAAATGAATACTGCTCCCTGACAACAAAATCTAGAGCCAACTGTTGCAGTCAGTTTTAATTTGTATTCCTTGGTGAAACCCTGAAACTTATTGGGACATGGAAACATAGGCTAGAGCAATTTATGATCATGCACATAACGTTTTTTACTTCTTCCTTGCAGTTGTTTAAAGGAAATGTTAGCAGAGAAGCAGACTTCTGCCAAACCTACAGAGCTTTTAGGACGTCCATGTGTAGGGTGAGTTCTCAGTCCCAACTGAGGAGAAGTGGACGTGTTTTTTGTGCTTCAGCTGGAGAACAATACAGATTTAGTGCCTGTTTGCCTAGAAATCTCTAATCTCAGTCCTGAGTCTCTCCACACATAAATACACGAACCACTCTGGGCAGTTTGTCTATTCTTGCCTGACTTTGGACACAGCTAGATGACATATTGCTAATTTTGTTAATTATTGTTTTGTGTTTTGTAGCTTAGTATTGTTTCATTAGTTTCTTTGTGTTTCATTGCAGGAGAGTGAATTTGGTGACCCAAATACACCCCTTGATGTCTGAAACCTGACATTATTTTAACTAGTGGGAGAGGCCATGATAAAAACACACTGTGAGTGATGGTATTACAGCCATTGTAATGGCTTTAGAGGGCTTGGCATATTTTAATGACTCTATACAAAGATAATCGGCAGCTAAAGCATCTGTTTTTGACAACAGAAATACTAGCTGAAAGCATCACCTCCCTTTTGTTCAAAATTTATGGCATTGTCTTTAAAGCCAGCATGTTCTGACAGGGAGGGAAAGTGTGTTTGGGAGGGGAGATGGAAGGGAGGACAGGAAAGAGGAGGAAACAGGATTTGTCACTGTGGATTCATGAGTCAGAGAAGGAACGTTTGGGCAGTAGCGCTTCACTGGAACCAGCATCAAACAGTTGCTGCAAAAAGCTAATAAACATTTTAGCACTCACCAGTGAGGTGCTAATAAATTTGTATGTATGTTTTTGCGTCCATATGGGGGAAGCAATCAAAACCAAAATATTAGTTAGTTGATTAATACTAACCTTAAGGAAAGATTTTGTTCCTCTTGGCTGCCTTAACAAGCAGCAAAAATGCAGACCACTTTTGTGTAAGTTCACAGTCTGGTGGGCATGAGATACTTCAATTCAAAAAAAACAAACACAAAAATGAAAGAAAATCCAATTTAGTTCCAGACAACCCTTTTTTTTTAGAGAAATACTTATATTCTAAATAATGATTTTATGGTGCTTATTAATGGGGCTGACAGCATTGTAAGACACAAAATACCTTGGGAAAGATTTACCGTCAGTCACAAGACTACAAAATATTAATGATTTTCACAGGATATCATTAAAAGACTCATCAATATGCTCATGGCTTTCAATGTTACATGATTTCAGGTTTTTAATGGGGCAAGTTTTCATTAGGGTCAACAGGTATTTAGACAATTCCTCTGCAGCCCTAATGTATTTACAAACACACATCTGCAAACTTTTTAATGTAGAAATGCTTCTCCATTTGAAAAGCAGATTATCTATTTATGTGCTTAACTATGGATCTTTTTTCCTATGTTTAGATACCCATTTTTTAAAGAGTTTGTCAAAGTAACAGGTTATTGGTATGTTATAGGTATGTAACAGAAAGAAACAAAAATAGCATCCCAAAGACTTGATCTAAAAGTCTGGTGTTCTCTTAATTATATTCCAGCTTTCCTCAGTGTTCAAATCTTTATCTTCTCTTCTTCCAGATTTGGCAGTGGAGACATTTGGCAAAGCTTTTTATACAGTTTGTAGGACCAGGATTTTGGTATCTGAGAACCATCTTCCCATAGGCTTGCCAGCAGGGCTATTTTATTTCATGCCAGGTAGGGCTCATATGTAGAAAAATGTGTGAAAGTCTCTAACTAGAATTTTCTCTCAGTGGAGGATTTTGTTCTACAAATTACTGATGTTAAGATATTTGTCTAACCACCTTCTGTAACAATTTGCAATTCTTTAAACTTCTGTATATGCAGAGATCTGTCTCTTCTGTTCTCAGGCTGCAGAAAGAACCCTAGTTAGCATCAAATCTGGAAATCGGTTCACACTGTGTACAGATATCAAGACTGTCAAAACAGGAGATATTTTTAAAAGTCTGATCTTCCTAATTTGTTCTGCAGAGATGGCTTGAATACTTCTGAATGTATAATCTGAAAAATTTGGTCTGAGTGACTGTTTCCTACTGATGAAACCTTGAATAGAAGAAAAAAAATCCTGGAACATGTCAGCTGTACTTGTCCTGCAGGTCAGCTATTTTATTTGTGTTACTGAGAATAACCACTGCCAAGACACTTCACTGAAAGGTATAAGAAATTCTACAATAAACAGTTCAGAGATTTCCTGTAAATAATAAAAGGACTTTTTCTATCTCAGGAAACTTAGAACTCTGATCAGATACTAGCATGCAAATACCTCCAGAATGGCTGGATTGTAAACATCTGCTGCTTAGAATTCTCAATATAATGATTACGATTATTATTAAGATTCTTCAATCCTCTGTCACCCTTACTGGTTGCTTAGTCTCAGTGATACAACAAAGGGATACCTTTTACAGGCTTATGATTTAGAGAGAGCACTTTCCTCATACACAGTTTTCACTTTGCCACATTCAATGTACTAGTCCTTTACCTTTCATGTTAAGTGAAATATGGCTCATGTGCTTTCCTTGAGATCACTTGCAGCTCTTCTTTTTAGAAGAGCTTTTTTTCAAAGCTTTGTTCATTCTCATCGCCTCACATCTCAGCTTCAGAAACAAACACAGGACCCTAACCGTAGGGAAGCAAATTTTGCTACCCTCTTACATTTAAGCTTTTTATACTGGGAAGCCTTTCATACAGAGATGAACTGGGATCCCTATTTAGATTGCTCTGGGTCTTAGCCAATGTCCTTGTTCAAGCCTCGGCTAAAAGTGACATTTTACAGCTGCTTGAAGTCATTGAGAACTGAAATTTAGAAGTAAAATGCTGACACCACCTTCCCCATTACAGCATTTAGCTGCTTCTGTCATGCTGCAATCAGCCCTGTATTGTAAGCGTCTGTGTTGTGAGCCTCTCTGATCTAAACATTTGTTAGCTTAAAATATCAATTCAATTGCAATCCATTATGCTCTGCTCAGAAAACCCATCTGGCTCCAAAGGCTGCTGCCACATGATGTGCTGTTGCTGCTGTGAAGCCAAAGGCCTGATTCTGCCCTTGCTTGCACTGCTCTGCACCTCAAGGAATGGCATCCAAGTAGCTGAGAGTAAACCACCCCAAAGCAGCTGTGAGGAATGAGTCAGTCAGGTGTATGGCTACATCATGCACTCTTTCCAACTTGTCTTCCAGTTTTGCAGCTAGCGTCATTATGAAGGAAGTGAAATTAAAAGTTTGTAAAAAAAACCCCATCAAAACCAAAAAACACTTTAAGATATTTTTTTTTCTTGAGGAGATGATTGTAACCCCATTTCTTTCCTGCTGAATCACCATTCAATACACTTCCAGCTGTTTCTGAGGCAGTTCTTTGAATCAAAACTGACTCCATAGGAGTGAAAGTAAAATCCTGCTTTTTAAACAAAATGCCAAGAGAAAGATAAAAATTATTAATCACCTAGAAGAATCACTTTTTACTGCAAACCATTTTAGTGTCTATTTTGCTTGCAGGTGAAAATACCTGATTAAAAACCTTTAGAGAGGAGTCCTGGTCTCATGATGTGCCTATGAGATCTGCTGGACTAATGTTGCACGCTTTTGCCTTCAGCTGAGCAAAACCAGCAAAGAGCCCAGTCACCTAGGAAAGCAGTTATGTTTTGTGCTATACATGGGTAATAAAGATGAGAAGCTGCTACCTGGAGAGTAATCACTAACATGCCACTTGGGGTCAGGATCAAGACGATCACCAGAGATCCATTTTTCATGGCTTTGAGTCATTTTACTTATTAAGCTGCATTATCAAGAGTGACTAACCTAGGAGCTCATAACAAATGCCTCTTTGTGGCACAAGAGACCTGGGAAAGTTCCTGTTTAACTAGGTGGTGCACCAAAAGCTCTTCCCTAACTATCCACCTTTCCAGGGATAACGAACCACTCCATACATTTTTCTATAGATCAGGAAAGAGAACATAAGAGCACCAAAGGCACTCGTTAAAAACCTGAAAAGAGCCTGAAGTTGCATAAGCTTTCTGAGGGCTTTGACGCAGGGGTGGCAGCAGATGGTTGAAGGAGGGGTACACCCCGTCATTCGCTTGCCCCTGTGACAGAGACGACAGCACAGCTCACGAAGCAGCCCCTGAGCTATTGCAGATTTTAGCACAGCCTAAAACAGTTAAGGCGAGATGGGGGTTAGTTTATTTGATTTTGCAGACTGGAAACAGTAGTGAATCAGGAGGGTTCTCGTGAGTCATTTGGTTGTCCCCACCGCCGGGGACACAGCGGCAGCCTTGCTCAGAGCGATACGGCAGCTGGCAGCAGGGGCTTGCTGCTGCTGAGCTCTGCTACACGAGTCCCAAAAGCCCTGCAGCCACAGTGCCCAGCACCTGCAGGATGCTCCCCATCAGTCCCTCAGCCGCTCTCCGACCCTCCACCAGGTTTGCTGGGTCCTCCCAGTGACCCTGGGTGGGTCGTCTGGGAGGGTGCTGCTGCCAGAGCTCCTGCAAAGCCCTGTGACAGTCCCAGGTGACTGATGGAGGGTGACAGGGAGGACTATTTGTAGCTGCCCCAGGAAAGCCACACTGAGACTTTGTGCTTTTGACTCAATTATGTGAAAATGGAAGAATTCCTCTGCACCTTGAAATGTCCACAGGGTGGAAAGGAGCAGTGCCTAGTAAATACAACAGTCTGGGATCAATTGGTAGCTTCATATAATGGGATTCTTCCTGCCCAGGGTATTTAACTCATCCATGCACAAACAGTAAACTAAATTCCTCAGCTGAAACTAAAACTAGAAATTCTCTCTTCAGCTGTAACACAAAAGCCTTTAATGATTAATTTTTAAACAGTAATCATTGTATACAGAGAACAGAATATAGTTTACCACTTTATTAACTAACACACTATGAGGAATAACACACACAGGAAAAAAAAAAAAGGATTTGAGATGTATTTTCATTATAATTCAGTTAGGGGAACAAAAAACTAATAAAATGTATTTAATAGGTTTGTATTCCCATTAGGGTATGTAGAATGTCAAGCCTAACACACACACAAAAAGCTATTTAATACCTTTCTGTAAAACAATAGTCCTGTAAAGCCCAGCCCAGTGGATATTTATTAATGAAAGCAGTTCCAGGGACTCCAGTGAGAAGGTACCATAGTGGTGACCCTTCTATTCTAGGCTAGACCTTTCATATGAGTCTCAGTGTAGCAATGGCTATTAATTGATACTTGCAAAACTGAGCAAATGCAAGAATATAATGGAGTTTGCTTATATTTGCAATTTGATACTTGCCTAGGAGTGTGCACAACAGAAAAATACTATACTTATTGAATAATCTATAGATACTAATTTCTGTAGGTGATTTCAATATCTGCAGTATATCCTGTATAGAACTACACTTGAATTTCATGCAAGACACATTTGAAAGCATGCAGTCTCACCTGCTCCTTTCAGCTAAAATCACTCTCAATAGAAAGGACAACTTTTCTGGTAAGTTTTGGCAAAAAAAAAATTTTGCAGATAGGCCAAAAGGTGCAAGATGAATAAGGGAAGGGATATATCATGCACTGACAAAAAAAATAGCTGAGAAAATTTCAGATGTATGTATTTGGAGGAAATCTGGACACGTACATCAGCTACCTGACTGAAGCTTTAAAGGCCTCTGCATGATGAAGAATTCACATTAATCCTTATCTTTGCAGTATTGTGCAGTCTTTGGGTAAGACATAATCACGACTGAAATTTCTCATTGCTGTATTAGACACAGGAAAGCTTTTTCTGTGCCAAGCATGCAACACTTTTTTTTCCCACTCCTGAACAAAGTACCAGTAATAGAAAACACAGTAACCCAAAAACGAAACTAGGAACTTGTTCTTTGACAAATGCTATTTTAGCACAACAAAAAGCGAGCAGAAGGATATGCCACTAACTTTTTGACATTCCCCAACAGATGAAATTCTGTGTGTAGGCAATATATCACACTTGCAGAAATGAGATGCACTACTTTGTGTCTCAGGCTGTCTTTACCACTATGCACATATTAGCAGCTGTGGGGAGCCACTGTTAAATTTTAAAACCTGTAGATAATCTGAAAGTAGATTAGATTTTGTTTTTTGGGGGTTTTTGTTTGTTTGTTTGTGGGGGTTTTTTATGGTCTTGGGGTCTTGTTGCCATAATACTTTTAAGGTGTTACAAAATATGTACCTGAATTTGGGCTCACATACAGAAATACATGACAATTTTTTTTGAAATTTAGTGAAGGAGGCACCCACCTACTATTTCTAGCAATCAGTTGTTTCATTGAGGCCTTTCAATAGGATTTTGAGTCTTAACTGGAGACATCTGTATCTGCAAATGTAGCTACGATATCTAATGAGGCCAGAAGAAAGATGGCAAAAAGAGTAGTAGTAAAATGCATATTAAATATTCCTAATACTGTTTTTAATTACTTTTTTTCAAATAAAATGACATATGCAGATATCATGCTGGTATCTTATGAAACTTTACTGCCATTCATTCTGAGTGACTTGCATAGTATATTCATTTTTCCTCTGTTTTAATGAGTAGCAAAAAATGGGCACTGAATGGCCAAGCTTCAGAAACTTTCTTTTTACATCATATCACATACACATATGGATATGTCTATATAGGGTTATGTGATCCTGTGGTCTTTTTATGACTGGTTAATAGGAACTAAAGAAGGATGAAGATACCAGCACACTCACCAGAACATATTCTTTGGGAAAAAAAGTTGGAGGCAGTTCCATTCTTGCTCCCGATATTGCTAGAGAAATTAGGGTTACTGCACTTAAACAGAAAGAAGAAAAACACTCACTAACATCTTCTCTGGTTGGCTTTCAGAGCTTTAGGTCCTGTACCCTGGTTTTGTTATAAATGTGCTAAGAAACAATGCCACCACTCTGCCAACTCCTTATCTTCCTGACAATACCTGCCACATTGTGTACGTTGTCTCTTTTACATTTACAAGTTGTATTGGTGTATCATACCTATAGAGAGATGAATGGACAGGGACAGGATATCTGGAAGTGCAAGAAATAAAGTCGTGCATTCAGGACATAAAGCACTACAGGGTTACAAAGAGAACTACAGGGTGATGGAAACATCATGGACTCATAATCACTCCCTGGACTTAAGTATTGAAAGGGAGCTGGTATTCAGAAAAGATGGAAATAATGGTAAAAGCAGGGTGTGTGAGCGGAATAAGACTGATGTTTCAGAAAGGGATCCCAAATAAAGTAGATTCTGTTTGCATACAAAATTACTTTGGGGAAAGATAGTGGGTAGTCGTTAAAGCCTGCTGTAGAATTCCAGAGTTAAATTTGGATATGTATAGTGATATTCAAACTGTTATTGCAGGGAGAAATTCTGCAGAGAATTGTCTCTCTATGGCAGACTTCAATTTTGCAGATATAGACTGGAGAACAAATGCTAATGAAGGCAGCCCAGATATTCTTGGGTGTGACAACTGACAGATTTTCTGATAGAAAGCAGAGAGGCTTCTTTCTAAACTTAGTGTCAGAAAGTATTGAGGTTGTTATAGGACAGCTAATTGTAAAAAATAGCACTGGATCACATGAATGTTGGTTTATTTTAAATAAAATGGAAGGATAAACAAAAATAGATCTGTTAGTATGTCTCTGTATCAGAATTTTAAAGAAATGTGTGAAGGCAGCAGAAGTTAAGTGTTCAGGGACTTCTCTGTGGAGGAGACTTGAGGTTTTTTTTAAAGCAAAATAAAGAAGAATTTCTGGAGCTTTTAAACCATGCACAGCAAAAAAACTTCTTGAAAAACCCTCAAAACCTATTTGTATGCTCAAAATGGGGCCTAGATGGAAATGGAAAAAGTATGATCAGCAATGAAGGCTGTGCCTTATAGCTCCATTTTCAGTAAGGGCTCTTGACACAAGGGCTCAAAGACAGAGCCAGCTGATAGGAAATGAGAACAGAAAGTAAATCTGTGAAGAAGCAAAACTTGAAGCTCCTTGTTTTCACCCAGTGCAACCAGATAACCTCTATTTCAGGATTCAGGCCAGTGTATGAAATCCCGCTGCTGGTGAGAAGAATCCTAAGAAAGTTGCTCCACTCAGAACTGGTGTCATGTGAGTGGAAAGAGGCAGTCTGGTGCATTTCACAAGTACCTGGCTAAAACAGGCCTACGATGTAGGCTTCAATACAACACAAAGGTTTAGAGCAACTTTGAAGCAAAAACTAATTGAAAATAAAAGTAGACACAACTGAAGATGAAAAATAACAGATACCTGCAAAAAGTAGTACATAAGAGAGCCACAGAAGCTAGGCTAACTTCATAGCTTTCTTTTATAACTCATTTCTCAACAAATAAAATGTGGCAGATCTAATCTACCAAATCTTTGGCAGAATAGTGATTACCATGCTAGTGGGAAAGTCCTGGTGAAGCTTGAGTAGACGGGGATTAACAGAAGATAGCTAAGGCAGATAAAGGAACTAGTTAAAGAAAGATACTGCAAGATTATGTTGAAATGCTATTGAAAAACTCTGGGGCTGGAGTAGGATTGCTGGAACCAATCTTGTCTGAATGTTTTTCTTAATGACCTTGTTTTTTGAAAGTAATATACTAATTAGGTTTTGAGATACATTATCAATGTAGAAAAGGAGAGTGATACATGGAAAAATCAGTAGTAGCTTGCAGGCTGGAAAAGTAGAAATGAGATAAAATTTCATTACATGCATTTAGTTGCTAATAATTTTTTTTATGTAATTCAAGCCTCATCAGAGTGACAAAGCACCAGAAGAGCCTGTGTGTTTTAAATGAAATAACTAGGATTAACCAGTACAAAGCCTGAGTCAAAAGGGAATTGCAATCCTAGATCATACCTAGTGAGATACTGCCATGAGAATTATGAGAGCTCTGGAGAAATGTCATCTGGAGTAGTCTGTACACTTTTGGTCATCCATATTCATGAAAGATGAATTCAGACTGGAACTGATGAGGGGAAAATCTATGAAGATAATCAAGGGAATGCAAAACCTCTCATGTGATGAGATTATGAGCAGCAGGAGGAATGATTCTTACTTTTCCATCAGAGTGCCTTTCATTCCCTAATCCCATCTGTCCATCACCATAGTCCCATTGGGCAGTTCAATGTCTTGTCTGGAAGGATGTGTATTTGGACTGGCTGGTGGCTGGTCCCCAATAAAAAGAGTAACAGCTGAAGTCTGCCTGCTCTTCTTTTTAGTGGAGGCTCTCACTTGTTTTTTTTTCCCTCTGACTTGGCTGCGCTTTTCACAACATTTAAAGAAATGTAATTTTCTTTGAGATGTTGGCTGTTATTTTATATTTGATTGAAATAGTGCAATGGATCAGAAGTTCTTAAAAGTCAGGACTGAAGGACAGAAATGGACTATATAATCACAGGAACCTCATTTCCTTAGGGAACAAGTGTAAAAACAGGGATGACACAAGAATAAATAGGGACAGACTGCTGATGAAATTAAAAAGGCAGGACAGCAGCAGCAGGTCTCTTTCAATCAAAGTATTAAACTTCCAACTGGTATATCAGATACAAAGGGTATAACTAGTTTTAAGATTGTAATCAGGTTAGGAAATGGATTATAAGACACAATCGCCTTCAGGGAGTCCTCTTCTGTCCTGTCAGAATCAAGGGTGTGCTAATAATGATGGCTCCATCCTAGTAAGTGCAAGATAACATTTTAAGACTCACAAAGGGACCTACAGATCAGTTTAAAATTAGTTTGCATAAGTCACATTTACTCCACAGTATATCATATTTGGTCATCCTTGTCACTGAAAATCCGTTTTGCCAAAGTTGCAGTCAGAATCTGTGACGATTGCTTGCTCTGCTTTTCTTTCTCTTTGGAAAGGTTGGGTGCTGGACTGCAGTGGTGCAAAACCTTGACAACATGAGAAAAGCAATGGCAGCTTGCCCAGAACTCAAGTGCTGCACCTTATTTCCATACAAATATACATTGAATTATAGAAGAGTTTACATCAGAATATTTTATTTATTTTAAGAGCACTGCAAAAGTAGGCAGCACTTAACAGAGCAATCCAAAATTGCTGTGAAGGTCACGAAAAAAGAAAAGCCATGTAAAAGCATAGTGTTGTCCTCAAAAAATATATATTGTAAAGACTTAAATGAATTTCAGTTTCTTGCGCTGATATGAAAAGAGTTTGAATTCCTGATGCACGAAGATGAGCTTTGCCAGAGGATTTTTTATTGAACTAGCTAACACATAATTTCCTTCTGCCTGATAAACTTAGGACTGTCAGCCATGTAATAAACTGCTAGAAAGTCTCTGAACTTCTTGTCCAGCTCAGGCAGGAACAGCAATTTGTTTCCAGTGGAAGGACCAGAGGGTGATGCTCGGTGGCACCCTGAACTCTTGGACACTGGCTGTGGTGTCAGCAGATGAACAGCACAGGAGTTTCCAACAGAGCAATAGAAAATGGGAAAATGGTTGACTGGGGAGATTTCATGGAAATGTAGTTTCAGCAGGATCCAGCAGCTCTGTTGGGAGTGTGGTGACTTCAGTGAAACCTGAGGAATTTATACATTGTTCTGAACCTCTAATTTTGCTTCTGTGCTAATATTGTGTTTTGAGAACTGCAGCTGTATGTGATAGAAACTTTGATTAGACTTTGATTAAACTTTGATATAGACTTTAATTAATACTACTGCATGGAGAAATCAGATCAAACTCTCCAGGGGCTGATGAAGAAATAAGTGTTGACTAGACAGCATAATATGCAGTAAACAGGAATGAGAAGCAAACCTATAATTTAAACAATGTAGTAATTAATACTGCATAAATAATGAAATCTATAGTAAACCCAGGAAGTAATCTTGACTATCTGCTCCTCCAGGAGCAGCTAGAATACCATGCTCTTGAGTAAGACTTCAGTATGCTAACAGATAGGAGTCTCTTTCCAATTGGATGATCAGCAGGATTTTTTGCTTGCCAGTTTTACTAATTTTAAGATGGAAAGTCTTTCTAAAATCAAATGCCATTGTCGGAAGATCGAAGGAAGTAAAAGGAGAGTGCCAAGGGATGACTGCCAGTCTGCAGATTTGATTCCAAAAAGAAGGTGCCACAGAAAGGGACAGCCCTTACCCTCCCTACCCACCCTGATGTCACATCCCCCCTGCCTCTCCAGGGCTGGAACTACCAGTTGTGTGACACCACCCTGCCTCAGGGAGTCCAGCTGGGTCCCACTGAAACTCAACCAAGTTAGCAATGAGGAAAAGTGCCAGAGGGATGCAACCAGAGGTAAGAGGGGGCTAGCACAGCTCCAGCTGAGTTCAGCATCACACTCAAGTTTTCTTCTTAGGAATTAGAACAGAGAAATCATCTCCTTCTCCCATAGGCAGTTTCACTCCTTCCCTCTGGGGAGGGATCTGGCTGCTGGTTGTAGGCTGAAGAATCAGATTTTTAGATAAGCATTTAGGTACTGTTTTGGTATCACTCGGACTTCTCCAGGTGCCAATGCAGAAAAGAGATGCCACTCCATAATGGCTGGCTGTGGCCCCCCAGAACAGCAATGTTCTCTTGCAGCAATCAAGGCACAGTGCTATGCAATCCTTGCTAAAAGTTTACATCATAAACTAGAAAATAAATCTTATGAAGAACACTTGAAGGAGCTGGGAATGTTTAGCCTGAGGAAGAGGAGGCTGAGGGGAGACCTCATCAGTCTCTACAACTACCTGAAAGGACATTGTAGAGAGGTGGGTGCTGGTCTCTTCTCACAGGTAATTAGTGACAGAACAAGAGGGAATAGCTTCAAGCTGCAACAGGGGAGGTTTACACTGGACATTAGGAAATTTTTTTTCACAGAAAGAGTGGTTAGACACTGGAACAGGCTGCCTAGGGAGGTGGTTGAGTCACCATCCCTGCATGTGTTTAAAGGGTCGTTTGGATGTGGTGTTGGTGGATATGGTTTAGGGGAGAACTTTGTATGATGATGGTTGGACTCGGTGGTCTCAAGGGTCTTTTCCAACCTGAATGGTTCTATGATTATATTATTCTATTTCATTCAAGCTTGGGGGAGCCCAAGCAACTGCTAAAGGATCATTGTGGTGTGTCCTCAGGGCTTCTGAAGAGGCCTCAATGCAATGTATGGAAGACTGAGAGGGAGCGTTTTGCATACATGGCACAATATTTTTTATGATTTTCATAAGGACATATGAATGTGCCTGTATGTATTTATTACCTTGATTAGCAGGGCTTAAGGACTGAAATAGGAAATAATCCATACCTAGCCAACACCCAGTACAAAATGGGGAATCTTCAGTCAGCCTGATGCCATTCTCCTGCTGGGAATGATGCTACTTTGGTGCATTTAGGATGAAAATATACAATTTCATAAGTAAAATATTTAACAGTTTTTCTTGAGCTCATTAATGGCTTGATATTAGAAATGCCCTGCTTATAAGCCAAGATATTTCCAGCATCATACATTTCCCAAGCCAAATTTGTGGTTTGTGATGGGATATAAATTTAAGAACATGGACCAGTGATGGCACCCTTTAATTGCCATGATAACTTTGTCCTGCAGAATAGAGAACTAAAAGAACAGTAATAAAACCCAAGTAGCATTCTCTGAATAAATAAAATTAATCAAACACACTGTTTATTGATCCATGTTAGAAATCTCTGTAACAGGCTCAGTGAGTGGATAGCTAGCAGAAGCATATACCTTACGGCTAGGCCTTTTAAAACACCCAGTTGTAGCATGATACCACTGAGAGAAATTATGCTCTCCTTATGCAGCCTCACAGCAAATCTACCATCCTATAGAGCAATGCATTATCCTTAACATTTCCTTAAAAAGGTGAGAGAACAGAAAAAGGATTTTCACAGAGGGCAATGTACTAAAAGATACTAGCTTTCATCAGGAGAATATAATGGTACTACTGTTTAAGAAAATGCTACAATCTTTTTAAATTTTCTTAGCTTTTTTAAATGGAGCTTTTTCTCCTTAGGAAATGGAAGAAAATGGGGGAAGAAAGGATAAGTAAATATTTTGAGTCTTCTCAGCTGAAATCCATAATTATAGTTGTATTCCTTCCTGCTTTCTGATACATAGATTTCACAGAGCTGATTGCAGGCTTCAGGAACCATCTTTGCCTTTTAAATTGAAGCATTTCAGTTTTTCTCTAATTAACAACAACTTGCAGAGTACATCACAGGCTTAGTGCCTACTCACCAGCCAGGTTTCTCATAGACAGATCTGTTATTGCACTAAAATGAGGGCGAGAGGCCTTCTGTTTGAATAGTTCATGGAGATATCTAAATTAGAGTTGACCATACAGTGTTCTGGCTATGTTCTTCTCCTAAACCTCTCTTTGGAGTCCCTTTTTCCGGAGGGATAAAGCTTCTTGAAGTGATAACCCCTTCTCCTGAATGATAATAGTTTGGACTGGTTACTGTGGGGCAGCACCATTTTGAGAAACAGCTGTAGCCAGTGCTTAGGTAACCTTTCTTGCAGAGAGCACCAACTAATTAAAATAGAAACTTTGGCTTTCTTTTCCACTGGATGTGACAGAGTTTTAGATTTAAAGAAACAGATCCAAAAACACAGGAAGCAGGACAGCTTTTATTAAATGACAGCTCAAAGGGGAGGTAAATGAAAAGCCTCTGATTTATCCCCAGGAAACCGCCCAGGATCAAGGTCTTCAGTTACCCACAATGTTCCCAGTCCTTTTTCACCCCATCAGTCTCGCTGCATGTTACTCATAAGAAGCTAACTGCACCCAGAGCCTTTGGGAGCAAGGTGCTGTCATAGTTTTATCTTGTACAGTGGCACTGTAACAGACTTCAGCTCATCGGAAAGTGGTTCTGAGTTTTTCACATTTCTCGGTAAACCATTAGTTCATTTAGATGAAAAATACCAGAAATCCTTGTATTTTAGGACAAGAAAAGTCTTCCAGGAATAAAGTTTTTCTGACACTGTGTTGATGCAGTGATCAGAGGATCTCAGAAAATAAGACTGGAGGGTGGTCTGCTCCCTGCCTTGGCAGCTCGCTGCTGCATTTCTGGCACACGTGGGTTATTGGGTCATTGGTTAGCTTTTTTTTGGTTTGTTTTGTACTTTTGTGTTGGCTTCATAACACGTTTCTCATCTGCTCTGGAAGATACTGTATAACCTACCCAGATATCTTGTTCTTTTACTTCACATTTTTTCTGTTAGGCTAGATGTGAAGGTGGATTTTGATGAAGGTCCTTAGCATGCAGGACTGCATTAGCATGAGTGTCACAATCAGACTGAGGGAAGGGGTTATGCCCCTTTTTGCAGCATTTTGGAGGCTGCATATGGAGTAGTTTCTATTCGTTGGAGCCCCAGTGTGGGGTGTTTTGTACCAATAAACTGAGGTCCCATGTAGTGCTGTTAGAACTGGTTAAGAGGCAGAGGCATTTGATGATCCAGTGAGGGCTGAGGGGGCTGAGCTTGTTCAGCCTGAAGCTGGGAATACTAAGGGAAGGCTAGTTGCTGTCTTCATCTACCTAGTGGGAAGCAAGTGAGCCCAAAGAAAGGCAATAAAGTTTGTGAAAGGTCTGGAGAATAAGTCCTGTGAGGAGCATCTGAGAGAACTGGAGAAAAGCGGCTGAGGGGAGACTTTCTTGCTCTCTACAACTACTTGAAGGGAGGTTGGAGGCAACAGGACAAGAGAAAATGGGCTCAAGATGTGCTAGAGGAGGTTTACATTAGATATTAGAATAAACTTATTAACTGAAAGGGTAATTAAATAATAGAATAGGCTGCCCAGGGAGTTGGTTGAATCACCATCCATGGAGATGTTTAAAAGCCAGGTAGTTGTGGTGCTTAGGAACATGCTTTAGCACTGGACTCGGTAGAGTTGGGTTAATGGTTGGGCTTTATGATCTTAAGGGTCTTTTCCAACCAGAATGATTCTGTGATTTCATGAGAAGCACATGAGTTGTTTCTTAAAAACAAATGGCACAACTGCTGCATTTCCTTCCTTCCTCTGTCCCTTTGCTCCTCTGCCCCTCCTCCCTTCACTCCTCACTACCTCATGACATTTGTGTCACCTTCTGGATCCCAAGTTCTCATTTACCTCATTCCTTTGCTGATAATTTCTGGCCAGGCACAGCCATGAGGCAAAACAACAGTGCAAATCAAAAGGAAAGCTGTCAGGTAACCAAAAGTGGCATAAAAAAAAAAAAGCAACAGAGAAGGAAATATTCTTCTATCTGTGTATGGCAGGACATATGCAGGCATTTACCATTCTAAAAAAAGAAATCATGCTTGCTGAAATCCAGAGCTTGAAGGAATTAATATTGTTGCAATGGTCAAGAGCTGACTTGTGTTATTTCAGATAAACATGGCCAAGAACTGATGGTCATGTATTCCACAGACACGGGCATTTTCTTCACAAAATAGTTGTTTCTTGCTGTGTCATTTTCTGTTTTGCATAATACCATATGAACCTCAATTATTGCAGTTTGAAGTTACATTCACAAAAAGAAGCATAGGTAGAAGAGCAATAGCTTGATTGATGCAATTTTCACATTGGCTCAGTGGATAAACAGAAGAGCTCTTCTAGTACAAGCATATGCAGAAAGCAAAACATTATAAATCCTACCCACAACCCAGAGACAATAAGAAAGGCTAAAAAACTCCAAACCACTGGCTTTCTTGACAGTCATTGTTAACAGCTTAATAGCAGCTAGCAGGCAAGATCTGCTCATATGGCAGGAGTACAAGACACACAGCAGTTTGAAAGAAGGATAAATATGTATATAGAGAAATTACATCTTCCTAAAATGATAAAAACCCAAACAGATTAAATGAACCCCTACCTTGGATAGCCTGGAGTCTACGAGTCTGTACAACAATACAGAGCTGCAGGACCAGCTGTGGTGCACTTTCCAGAAACGTGGCTAGCAAATGCAGCATACTCACATCTGCATACTCATACACCATTTTCCAATAAAAGCGCCATCTGTCATTCTCTCCACTTTGTCGGCTCCGGATACCCAAGTATATTGTGTGGAAATACCTAGGGATAAAGAGAGGGGTTACAGAAATGCAGGATGATATTTTACAGGTAACACATCTGCTCGAAAATAACTGACTTTTTTTTCAATATACTTCAGAGTAATGAACATTTATTTAAAAGGATTATAGTATTACAATTTGTAATAGTTGATAAGAGTAAACTAAACTGAAGAAAAACTTGCCTTCCAAGGACCCAGCTTTCTTGGTTGAAATACAAGGGGTATGTGTTGATTACACAGCCTTCCTCAAGACTTTTTTCAAATAATGGTTGGGGAAAAGGTGATTCTGCAAGGGTCTCTACTCAGAACCTGCAAAGACCTGATAACCTTTCTGTGTGGCTCTATGAGGACTTGGAAGACGACCCACACTGTGAACCTGGGGTGGTCTTAGCCTGGGGCCCTGCTGTGGCTGAGCTCATTGTCCTGCTTTTCCACCTGTCTAACGTATTGAGTATCATATTCAGATACTGCCAAATTTTCAGTGCTTTTTTCTCATAGCTGGATTATTTTAGGAGGAGAGAAGAGGTAGCTGTGAGTTTCTATTTTAGGAGGAGCAGAGATCTGGCTGCAAGTTCCCTTGGTGATTGGAAGTGACTCACTATGATAGCTCCCGTGCAGCAGCAGCAGTAAGAAGAAACAGGACCGAGGAGCCCAACAGGCTGCTGCTGTTGGCAGTAGTAACCAGGAGATGTGAAAAGGAGTGGTCAGCAAGCACATGCCAGCTCTGGTGGCCTGTGTAAACACGGGGACAAACACCTGGTGACCAACCAATTAAATAGATTTCAGTGGGTGCAGAAGCAATGAGCGGTTTTAGAAAGCAAGGGATGTCTTCTGATGGCCAAGCTACCCAGCTGCTGTGACGTTTTTGTGACCCTTGCAGAGCTTGCAGTAGTTTCCCATGACACCTGGTCAGAAACCTGGTCTAGTGGAAGGTGTTCCTGCCCATGGCAGGAGGGGTTGGAACTAGATGATCTTTAAAGTCCCTTCCAACTCAAACCAACCCATGATTCCATGATTCTATGACATACTCACAGCACAGCAACCACTCTGTGTGGCCTTTGATCTGCTCTGCTATTCTAATCTGCTCTCTGTCATTCTCTGTCAGAAAGTATAGGCTCCCACCTTGCTCCTACAATTTTCATTTAAAACTAATTAAGGCTGGTTGAAAAAACAGTCTCACTTAATGAAAAACCTGAAGATTAAGATATTGTTTTGCATCAGGGTGTCTTGCATCCCACCAGAGTGCCCTGTTGGGGTACTAACTGATGGGGATATCTGTTTCTCTTTTTCTTGCTGAATCTTTCACATCACCATCCTGCAAGCATTTCCTTGTGGTCTTTTTAATATGTTTTCACAGCACTTTTTTTTTTTTTTTTTTTTTTGTGAGCTTATATTTTATAGTAAGAAAAAAATTAGCAAATTTTAACCGCTTCCAATATGAATTGTTTTAATTCGTTACGATAAAATATGTCAGTATTTCTCCTCATTTTTGCAAGTCTTTGTCTTAAAACCCTTTTCATAACAGCTGAATTGTGGGGCTTCTTTACACATAGGCTGCAGGCAACCTTTCATCCTTTTTCTGTTCAGTTGTAACTCTGGAAGTATCTTCTGCCAGTGAGTAGATTTTTGGCCTCTAACTGTCAGAAGAGCCCAGGACTCTGTTGCCCCCTCAAAGAATGACCACTGTGCTTGTACCAAATGTACCCTTGTACTCAATGTACCCTTGTACCCAATGCACACAATACTGCAGAGCAACAGATTTATTCTGGAATATGAATCAAACAAAAATAGGGAGTAGCACAGAGAAACAGCTGAGAGGCCGGATCTGAGCCTGCAGCATTTCTCTTGACAGTGCACATCACTGCAATATAAAAGGAAAACACATTAAATTCACATTTAAATTAAAATCACACCAGGTGGCTTTCAATTTTATCAAAGTCCCACGTGGGAGTGAAGCAGCAAAGAACCACTCAGACAACGAGACCACAGAGGTACAGTAAACAAGATGCCAACCCTACCTCTTGTACAAATCACTGAGCAGGTCTAGATGGGTTAGAGTATGACGGAATAACAGGGGCTCTCCCATGTCCTCAGGGTTAGGTAAAGTAAAATGGCCTGCTGCCCAGATCTGAAAGAAGCCACTGAGCTGGAAAGGCATCTTTTGCTGTGTGGTTGTGCTATTGGGGCCCATTGGACCCCTAGGTTTTCAGTCACAATTAGTTTAATTGTTCCTAGACCTCTCATTAGTGTCCTGCAGCACAACAGAGACAGGTAAGACTTGGATTTCCTTCTGCAGTTTAGCTTTTGGGTGGGGTTTGTTTGGTCTGTCTTGCATGTCCTCCCAAGGGACACACCTGGGAATACTGCACATATGGGGGCAGACAAGCATCTTCAGCATCCTTCTTTTGAGACATCACTAACCCTTGCTATAAAGACCAAAGTAGCTTCAGCTGCCAAGGCTGGTGCCAGGAGGCTCCAGCTCTGCCAGTGGAGCCATCTGCAACTTCAGTTCTACAACGTTTGTGCAAAAAATACTTTTCCTCTTACAAAAATGACATGCTGTGCCAGGCAACGTCCCCTAGGGTTCTTTACCTGCTCTGCAGAGTGGCTTTGCATGGCAAATATGTTGTGATTAATGAACTCTTATGGAAATATTTCCTCTCCCATTGCACTTTATTGTGAAACAATGGCAGTGAGTTATTGGGGACTGGGGAATCATTGCTCTTTGTCTACTTAGCTCTCTGCAGTTTAGACTCAAGAAGTAGAGGAGGAAGATACTGCCTCTTTTTACACGCTGGGGAGCAAATTTCAGCCTAGGGTGGTATTTTTTTCTGTCCTATCAATTTTTGGCCAAATTAATTGCAGGCTGAAATGAGCATTTACACACATAATTACTGTCACTGATTTATAGGCACAATCAGGGGATTAGACAGCTAAATATTCTCATTTGCATCCACAATTAATTGCACCAGCAATTGATGTTAGGTGTGCAAATTAGCAGTTATTAAAATAAAAAGATGGTCTCATAAAATGCTTCATATATCAAAGACACTTTCCCCCCCCATAGTGAAGTAAAAAAAAAAAAAAAAGAGAAAAAAATAATTGGGAGAAAGTGCTTTTCTTTTTGTGGTTTCCAAATATAGCTGAACACTGCAGTAATGACACATTCCTTTTTATATATATATGCATTATGTAATTGCATCTTAGACACCCTCACTGGAGTCCTACTGTCAGCAATGCTATAAAGACACACTCAGAGGTAGTTCCTGCCCTGAAGAATTTCTGTATCTTGGTCTTCTGGTATTGTTTTGGTGGAAGCTCACATCTTTCTGTGCGCCCATGTTGTGTCTCTTACATACAGTTATTCCAGAAAGAAGTAATAACAGCTCTGCATTGGAAAATATCTTAGGCTCATTTTAGGGTAAACTGATGCCAAGGAACCTGAAAGAACAGATGTAAATGTTATTTTTTTTTGTTGTTGTGATAGGAGTGTTTATCAAGTTTGAAGTGCTTTACAAACATTGATTGATTAACTGGGATGAATGTAAATAATCACATAGGGTTCATTCCCTAGGAATTGGCAGCTGACCAACCTAATACCTTCCTGCAAGAGCAAGGTATAGCTTTTAGTCAGCAAAGTCAAACCCAGGTGAGATTTCATAAGCCCATAATGGAGACGAATTGCCCTTTTTTGTGTGCAGAATGATGTCACTCCTTTCTCCCTTATTCTTAGGAATGTGATATTCTATCCTGAATTTATGGATAAAAAAACCTTCTCCTCAGCTGTAGCTCCACTACAAGGTAGTGATCCTGTTTGGACCTTGCTGCCTTTCCAAACAGGAAGCAATTCCTCAGAGTCAGGTATTCCAGAAGAGAGAGTTGAGATGCCACTGGCATCAGAGCTGAAGATTACTAACCTGACTACAGTTCATCTACTCTTGTATAGAGGGCTTTTGGTGAGTATCTTGGTATCACTGAAACTGAAGACGCTTTTGACAGTGATTTAACAGTGCTTGAGCTTTTACCCTGTTTACTTCATAGTAGCTGGGTGTCATTTATGCCCATTACTTCTCCCTACAAAGTGATTTCAGAAGCTGCTCCATTGTGCTTCACAGATATTATTCTTATTAGTACAGACAGTGCAGGCTTACAGTAGGTGGAACAGAGAAACAGAATCCTGATTGCTGCTGGATGTTTTGTTCCTATGCATGTGGGACTAGAATGTTCTTGCTGCACATAGTTTGGGTTCCAACAACATCTTTCAGTCTTCTAAGCTCCTCTGGGCTTTCCATCCCAAAGTTTGCCATTTGCCTTTACCTCCTTTCTTCCAGCCACACAATTTATTGCAAATCTTTAGCCACATGTTGAGATTTTGGAGATCATAGAATTATAGAATCCTAGGGGTTGGAAGGGACCTCGAAAGATCATCTAGTCCAACCCCCCTGCCAGAGCAGGGTCACCTAGAGTACATCACACAGGAACGTGTCCAGGCAGGTTTTGAATGTCTCCAGTGAAGAAGACTCCACAACCTCTCTGGGCAGCCTGTTCCAGTGCTCTGTCACTCTCACAGTAAAAAAAAAATATTCTGATATTCACCTTAAACCTCCTATGCTCCAATTGGTATCCATTACTCCTTGTCCTATCACTGGTCATCACTGAAAAAAAGTTTAACTCCATCTTCTTGACACTCACCCTTTACGTATTTGTAAACATTGATGAGGTCACCCCTCAGTCTCCTTTTCTCCAAACTAAAGAGACCCAGCTCCCTCAGCCTTTCTTCATAAGGGAGATGTTCCACTCCCTTAATCATCTTTGTGGCTCTGCGCTGGACTCTTTCGAGCAGTTCCCTGTCCTTCCTGAACTGAGGGGCCCAGAACTGGACACAATATTCCAGATGCAGCCTCACCAAGGCAGAATAGAGGGGGAGGAGAACCTCTCTTGACCGACTAACCACACCCTTTCTAATGCACCCAATAAGATAAGGAAGAGTTTTGTTTAGTTGCTGTTCATTTAGACTATGTGAACAAGTATATGCATATGCAAGCACAGAGCCATATGCAAGTACAGTCTGACTACGGCTTTGAGCACTTCTTGTTACAGATTTTCACCTTAATGCAACCATCCATATGATGGTAATATGCCCAGCTCTGCTAAAAATCTTCCGTGTAGAAGTGTCAAAGACTGAATTGCTGCCACGTGCTTAATCTAAAAAGTCCTCAGAATGACACACATGAATGAGAGACCATTTGCATTCTTTGCAAAAATGAAAATGTTCTGACTTCATGCCTCATGTAGTCTTTATTTATTACAATTGCCCCAGTCAGTAAAGGACATTTCCTTATGTTACATAATCTACTGAAACATTTGCAAGAAGACCAAAAGTCATTAACAGCAAGTTGTAGTAGTTCTAGATATTTATTCTGATGTCTAATTTGCCCCTGTATCAAACAGTACATTAAACAATTTAGCCATACCATAAACAGTTGTTCTTTTTGTGTTCGAGGTGTGGAGAATAAAAATCACTACTGCAGAGTTAAAAAACAGTAGAATAAACAGCAATTCAGTTAAGTGGTATTTTCTTCTGTTGCCTGGTTACCACAGAAAACTTAACTGTATTTGTATCTCAACAATATTTGCCGTGTTAAATAACAACAGATTGTTCTATTTTGCTTATGTGCCTTTTTATTAGGTGTGCCTGAATACTAAAAAAAAAAAAAAAAAAAAAAATTATTTAGCAGGAGTACTTACTACCTTATCAGTACTTACTAATGCTTTTTCTTTTTGTTCTGAAGAAAGGGACAAATCCCTTCAGTTTTAATTCCTTTTTCTAGAAAGGAACAAGAAGCCAATTTTAATTTTCCAATCAAATTATTTTTTGATGGGAGCATTAAAGTTTAATGTGCAAAAGGAAACTGAAATGCATTCTGTAGTGCAGCAGTGACCAAAGCTTGCCCAACCAAGCACGGTTCTGGCAATTTACCAGCAGTCAAAAGTCTGGGCTTAATTTACTTTAAATTATGAGTGCAGCATCCTCATCAGTGTCACTGAGAGGAGGTCCATGTGAGGACAGATCCCACCAGGAGTATTTAATCATAAGAGACATTAGACGACTTATTTCTAGTATATACCATCATTACAAAGATAAAACCCAAAACCTAACTTCTTGTATTTAATTTTCTCTTGCAGTGCTTAAGATATCAGAGAAATATCTCCTTTACTTAACTTTACTCCAAAACCAAAGCACTTTATGAACATAAACAAAATTATTACACCTGTTTCATTATGATCTATAAAGCATTCCCCAGCATCTTCTGTGACTGAGTGATCCTTCCCAAACGGCCATGTGAGTACTACAGCAGCACTTTATGGTCATCTAAATTTTTATGGCCATCTCTATTTAGCTACTATCTGAATTCCCCAAACGTAACCAATCATCCCCAGCATTCTCCTTCCTTTCCTGACATGACCAAGCTGCAGACTTTCAGTACATGAACCACTGGTGTAGGGAGATGGAAGGGTCAGGTAGGAGTAGGCACAGGGTGATCTAAAGACATCCCCTACTCCCCTACCCCCCTGACTGCTGGGTATAGCTGCAGTTGGATTCAACCCCACCTAAGGCAAAGGCATCTCCAGGAAACAAATCTCCTATTACTGGAAGAGAGGTGCATGCTTGCATGCTTGCATTGAACAGCACAGATGCTCAGCTATTCCATGCTCTGGCTTTACAGCATTTTCCTGTCCTTTTGTTTCCTCTGCATCCCACAGATCTTGGAGAGATGGGCAGCATGCGCTCTGCTGATACACACAGTGAGATTATACCCCCACACTGTGCCCATCACGTGCTGTCACATCAGACAGAAGTACCCCTACAACTTTGCCATTTAGTTTAATCACTTCCATGTTTCTGTTTTCAAAACTGAGCTATTCCCAGTATGTGCTTGTCTCCCAGTGTTACCTGTCAGCCCAGCAGCTCTGCAGCATCCTGACTCCCCATGCTGCCAGCCTGTCCCCGTCTTGCCTGTGGTGCTCCTCTTTACAGCAGCTTTCCACTCTTGAGAGCTGGGGCCCAGGGGCAGGTGGAGCTTGGCAGCTGTGGAGCCACTGGGCAAGAAGCTGATGGTGTCACCACTGGTGACAGGGATGGCTTAACTTTGTCATGGGGTGTGATACAGCCAGTGGCTGCAGATCCTCAAGATGCTGCCCCATTGTCCTGGTTTGAGCCAGGATAGAACTAATTTTCTTTTTTGAGATTTTATTTTTTAGTTAAGTCCCTTCTAAGTGGCTGCAGTTGCTGAAATTAACAGCTTGTTTTCCAGTCAGTGTCTGCCTCTAGCACTGATGACTGATGTTTATAGATACTGCGAGAGAATGGTATGTAGAACAAAGGCCACTGCTTAGTTCTGAAGAAAACATCTTACACTCTGGAACCAGAAGCTAATAAGGGGCCACATCTGAGACCCTTCTCTGGGGAGGAGTAGACCAGACAGGTGACCAAAGTTGACTAAACGAAGTACCCCATCCCATACATGTCATAATGGATATAAATTTGAGGGATCAAAAGGGGCTTGCTCTCTTTGTCCATGGCTGGCATCCTGGAAGGACTTTATTTGTTTATCTGCCTTTGATCCCAAGCCCAGCATTCCTGCATCCCAGCTCCTGTATGCCACTGACTCCAGGAGTCTAGGACTTTTCCAGAGCCTGCCCTGCAGTGTCAGTGGTGCCATGGGCATTATTGGGGGTGAGGGGAGAGCACAATAGTGTCTTAGTGTGTTTTTGTATATATTTCATTACTTCTCATTTTCCTTGCTACTGTCTCATTAAAGCTGTGTAGTTCAGTTTCTAACCCTTAAAAATCTCTCTCCCTTATCCTCTTTTCCCAGGCAGGGGAAGGAGGGGGCTTAACAGAGAGCAATCTGTCATTCGTTTAATTGCCGGCCCAGTGTTAAACCATGACACCCATACTTTGCAAGAGTAAACATTAGTGCATTTTCTGCAGCATGGAATAGAATTAAAAAGGAGAATGAAGAGAAATTACCAAAAAAACAAACAAACAACAACAAAAAAAACGTAGTGTGCTGCAGCCATTGGCAGCTTTGTATCTCAGAGCTTCTTCAGACAGACATTGCCACCGCTGCTGCGTAACAGCTGCCTTTCCTGTTTCAATCAGGGGACAAGGCCACTTAGGCATGGTCAGCAGCACAACTAAAGAGTTCTGCTGTGCTCTCATCTGCATGGCACTGCACACCAGTGTGCTCTTTAACCACAGCCACTGCTTCATCAAAAAGCTGATGAAATCACTTTGGGCCTCAGAAACCCCTTGGTTTCCACCTGTAGGAAACACTGGAGATTCTTATGTATCACTGTGGCTGCAGCCTTGGAAGCAATGCCCATGTGAGACCAGACCTCTGAGGGCAACCATCTTCCCAAACCAGCAAAGATCTGCCACACTCTGTGTCCTTTGAGAAGCTGAGGCCTTTCCTGCCATGTTGGAAGGGCCCATATGGACTTCCTGAACCAACAATGCTCAACTGAGAATAGTTAGGGAAACAGCTCTTTATTTATAAACACCAGGGCACTCCAAAGACCTACATTCAAATCCTGTTTCTTTTACAATCTGCTGTGTGACGGTTTCCTTTTGTTGTTGTTTGTTTGGTTTTTTTCCCCCTCAGCCTTGCACCCTTTCAGTGATGCCCATGTGGAAAGCTGTCTCTGTGAACCCCAATGAAAAGAGATTTACAAGGATTTTCTTTCTCTCCTTCTCCTCTCTCCCTCTCTCTCCATGTCATATTTCCATTTGCTTCCAAGCCTGTCTGCCTGTTAGTCATCCCAAAGTACCCTGGGAACTGAATCCTGGCTTGCCTCTGTATCTCAGTCTGGAGATACCAAGAAGAATCAGGGAGCAGGAAAGCACAGAATCCCTCAGGGAGCTTCAGGCATTCCCTGGAAAGTCAATTAGTCATGGCCAAAGATCCGTACCACGCAGCTGTCACAGGAATATAATAATTATCATAGGCATCCTCACTTCACCAGCCCCTGGGGCTGCAGCAGGAGTTGAATTGCTTCCCTGTTCTTTCCCAGTTATGACAGATTTATGATGATAGGCCTTGGAAATGGCCCAAAAACCCCCCTTGTGAGACTGGCAAGCAAGATACATCTGTCTCCCAACTACTTATTTGACTGCATTTGGAGAAAGGACCACTTGTTAAGAACTGGGCACAGCTGGAGAACAGAGCCTCTGGCTTCTCAGCTTGGGGTACCAGGTGTATTTCCCAGCTCTCTGAAGAAGCAACCAAGCTGGGTCCCATTCCCACACAGAGATAAGACCAGGATAAGGCATTAAGAACCCTTCTCCTTCCTTATGCCGTATTAGTTTCCACGGGAGCAAAGTGTACAATGGCACACTCTGAAAACCAGAGTGTGTGGTCTCCCCTATGTGGAGACCTCACAGTCTAGGGACAGGCTCTTCTCCTGGGTATCAGTATTTATTATTCACACTGCACACAGGGATATACTCAGGCCTCTCCGGATAGGGTGAGTCTCTCGCAACATCCATCTCTCAGACCATTTCCAGAGGGACATGGGCTATTTATCAATCTGAACAGAACAAAGGGGAATGTTCAACATGGAGGTGGAGTGCAGAGCAGCTACCAGGGTAAATACCCTTGACTTTTCCCACACCACTTCAGGGCCATTTTCATTAGGATACCCTTCAGTGGTAAGCTAGCAAACTCATGGTCAGACTCACAATGTGGAAGAGGGAACACGTTCACTCTGTTATTCACAAGAACCCATGTTGTTTATTGTTTTCTCTGATGTCTTTGATAAATAAGTCAATGAATCTGCCTGCAGAATAGGCAGTTTTCCAGTGTCAACTTCTACAGAACAAGCGCAGGCAGTTGTGTTTTCCTTGGTCCAGGAAAAGAAAAAAAATCAGATTTTTAAAGAAGAGGAGATATCTGCAGCATATTTTCCAAAAGTCAAGAGAAGCAACAGTAGTACAAATACTGGACAATCAGAATGGCTAGGGTAGAGGCTGTATTTTAGCCCCACAGACAAAATATAACGTGTTTCCTTTCACACACAAATCTTTCTTTCACGACCACCAGTGTGTGCCAGGATGGATCTGGGTTGTGTCACTCTGGGGGCCCAGCATGTAATCTCACACTGTGAAACAGCAGGAGCTAGCTGCCTCCACTAACCAGTAAAAATGAACTATTGCCAACCTTCCCCTTCCTTCCTCCAAAAAAAGCCTTCCAAATTGCTTATAAGAGCTTTTATAGGACCTGCCTGCCCTTTCTAGCTCAGAGAAAACACACAACTGAGAATTCCATTTGGAAATATATAAGCTGTAAATAACTTTTTATTCATCCTATTTATACAACAGTCTATGCTTTAGCTTTTTCTTTTGAAGTACTCAGGAAAAGCTATTAGCTAATCCTCTGATATAAAACTCCTAATAAGTTGAATGCTCATTGTTTGGATGGAGCAATCTATAAGCATTCAGGAAGCAATGTAGGATTAGTCACTCATTAAGATATGAACAACCAGTGCTTGTGTGATCTTTAAGTGATATTCAAATGGCTGTCAGCATTATTTAACAGGAATTCAGGCTACCTTCCTGTTGGTGCTTGTAAGTGGTCCTGACTAATGGAGAATGTGCTTTAAATGTTGCCTGCTTGAATAATTTTATGTAAGATTGAATTAAAAACCAAATTTGCCAGTTAATAGTATTAGTAGTGTTGAACAGCATCTCATAAAGAAATGGTCCCAAATACCAAGATGAACGCAGCACCATAGCACAGTATATCTGAGTGCTTTGCAAATGTAGCATTCAGAAATCTTTGGATTAAAGTTTCTGGCTTGGGTTTTGCCTGAGGGAAAAGCTCTAGGGCAAATGGCAGCATTTTCAGCAATTCCCATAGGCCAAATCCAACGAGCGTCAGGCAGAAAGAGACTCTAAGGAATCTAGTGGGAATTTTGCCAATTTACCAACCTCTCAGTTTTTCCCTTTATCAATATATTATAGAAAAAGATAAAGGAATATAAGAAGTGACTTGCTGGCAACAACACACAAACCAAAGGAGAAAATAACATGAACCGGCAAGACAGCAATTACATTTAGGACTTGAAAGCAAACTGTGGTCATTAGAGATCTACAGTTTTTATTCTAACTGGAATTCTCAATTCCAATATTACTTCCATTTTAGAATATAGCTCAAAACCCAAGAAGCACTGAAGTATAGTAAAATACCTATGAGAAAAAATGCTTCGAGGAATAGCTTGTATCAAAGGGCATGAATTTATAACAAATGCTGAGACTGCCTGAATTCAACAGCCATTTTGTTTGTAAAGTTACTCATAAAAGAAGGAAGAGATAACACAGGCATGCAACAAAAATGAAGAAATTTTTTTTGCTGTGGCAGAAACTCCCTGGAGCAACAAGAGAAAAGAGACCCGACCACATCAATCTCTTTTATACTGTATTTTGAGAAGGACAACTGAAGGCACAGAGGTACACAATGACCATAGAAAGAGGCAGCAGAAAATAGTCAGGGGTGTCAGAGCCTTATACACATACTATGTGTTACCTATTAGCTCAGAAAAGATTCATTTATGTGCAGCAGGAGCAACCATGATGAAAAGTCTATTTAAGAAAAAAATTACTTTAGACAAATCTAAATTATCTGTACGAGTTAGTCTATGTGGGCAGTTACCTCCATGTAATTGACAATATGATTTTAAAAGGTTGATTTAAGTACTTAAACTCTTGACTTACAGGTGGCTTGCTTCAGGTTTGGATTGATTAAGAGCCAGTTTAAGGTAAACTGAAACAAGCCAGTAGCTCTGAATTAGCCTCCACCTGACAGCTTGAAAAAAATTAGCTGAGGTTTGCCCTATGAGCCTACAATACCATTTTTAGTTGGGTGTAAGATCAGGAAAGTTTTGCAACACAGAACACAGTCATATTTGCACCCAGATGCATATGTATAAGCTTGTCATTCCCCTGCAGTATAGGAAACTTATTCCAGTAGAGATAGATATAACATCTGACAGAAGGCTTGTAAAACTTGGTAGGCCATACTGTTGAAAGGCTATGAATACAACTAAACAAACACAAAATCTGTGTGCAGGTTAGTCCCAAACTGTTGTATGTATATGTAAAAACAAAGAGGAACACTTTAAGCATTGAGTCTAAATTCATTGCTGCCCTGAAAATCAGTATAATTAAGAGCCTGGTAAAGCACAGGAGTGCTTTCAAGAGGGTATAACAGGACAGGGGGTTGCCAGGAGCCATCTACTCCTCACCAGGGTGAGAGGGAAAATGCCAGAGCTGGAAGGCTCATTTGGGACTTGTGGAGGGAACACTCACTCCTCACAAACCATCTGGGCAGGAAACATTCTCCAGTGCTGTTTTCCCTAAACATACTGCAGGTTAAAAGAGCTACAAAGGGTATCTCCAAACCCTACTTTGACCATGGTATATCCATTGAGACTGGCAAACTTAGGGTGATCTGCTTCACCTTTCCATTACAATGTTAAGCACAGAATGGTTGAGGTTAGAAGAGGCCTCTGGAGGTTATCTTATACAACTCCTCTGCTCAAGTAGGGACATCGCCTAGGGTTGATTACCCATGAGCATGTCCAGACAACTGCTGAATGTTGGAGGATGGAGATGCCACAACCTCCCTGAGCAACCTGTGCCAGTGCTCCGTCACCCACACAGTCAAAGAGTGCTTCCTGATGTTCAGAGGGAACCTCCTGTGTTTCAGTTTGTGCCCATTTCTTCTGGTCCCATCACTGGGCACCACTGTAAAGAACCTGGTTCTGTCCTCCTCTTTGCACCCTCCTTTCAGGTATACGCATTTCCCCCTGAACCATCTCTTCTCTATGCTAAACAGTCCCAGGTCTCTCAGCCTTTGCTCAAAAAGTCACTTAATCATCTGTCTGGCCCTTCACTGGACTCTCTCCAGTAGCTCTGTATCTCTCTTGTACAGGACAGCCCAGCACAGGACACAGGACTTGAGTTGTGGCCTCACTAGTGCTGAGCATAGGAGCAGGACCACCTCTCTCAACCTGCCAGTAATGCTTCTCCTAATGCAGCCCAGGACACCATCATTCTTTTTTGCTAAAACTGCACATTACCAGCTGATGATCAACCTGGTGTCCACCAGGATCCCTGGGTCCTTTTTTGCCAAGCTGTGTTTCACCTGGGTGGCTCCCTGCATATACTGGTGCCTGGGGTTGTTCCTCCCCAGGTGCAGGACTTTGCATTCTCCATGCTGAACTTCATGAGGTTCCCATCAGCCCATTTCTCCTGCCTGTTGAGTTGCCTCTGAATGGTAGCACAACTCTCTGGTGCAAAAGCAATTCCTTCCAGGTTTGTGACATTAGCAAACTTGCTGAAGGTGCACTCTGGCCCATCATCTAGATCATGGATCTAATGTCTCTCAATATGTTAAATGGGATCAGAGTCAGCATTGACCCCTGGGGTACAATACTTCATTACTTGCCCCCAACCAGCCTTCATGCCAGTGTCACATTTATGTGAGCTCAGCTGTAGAGCCATTTCTCAATCACAGAATCATAGTCATAGATTCATAGAATGGTTTGGGTTGGAAGGGACCTTAAAGATCATCTAGCTCCAGTCCCCCTGCATGGGCAGGGAGACCTCCCATGAGACCAGGCTGTTTGAAGTCCCATCCAACCTGGTCTTGAACATTTCCAAATAAGTGGTATCCACAACTTCTCTGGGCAACCTGTTCCAGTGTCTCATCACTCTCACAGTAAACAATTTCTTCCTAATGCCTAACCTAAATCTACCCTCTTCCAGTTTTAATCCATTACCCCTTGTCCTATCACTACATGCCCTTGTAAAAAGTCCCTCCTCAGATTTCTTGTAGGCTGTCTTTAGGTACAGAAAGGCTGCTATAAAGTCTCCCCAGAGCCTTTTCTCCAATCCACCTCACTGACTGCTTCTCCAAGCCATACTTCATCAGCTTCTCTATGAGGATCTTATGGGAGACAGTGTCAAAAGCCCTGCTGAAGTCTAGGCAGACATCCACTGCTCTCCCATCACCTCCTAGGCCAGTCATTTAATTGCAGAAGGTTAATACTAAAACTGAGATCAGTGTGGCATAACTTATGGTCAGGTTTGCAGGTATGGCACTGGTGAAAAAGATGAGAGCTTACAAGTAAATAAAATATGAAAAGATACAATTCTAGTATCTGTATAGCAAGACGATAGCTCTTCAACTACCAGTCCCAGCCACCAAAAATCCCTCAGACATATGGCAAATACCAGAGCTGGAGTTCTTTGTTCAGACTGACACACCACCTCCAAAATGCCACCTGCTGCAAGCCTGATTCTTGGCCTAGACTTTACAGATTATGACTTCTTCAAGGAATATGATACATGTCTTCCTTGCTCTTTGCAAAGTGAATAAAAATGCTCTCAAAATCCTAAGTGCAACTAAAATCATACACAATGCTAATAATACTCCTGTTAATAATTATAAGGCTGTTTGGCATTATTTGCTTAAAATGAAAACCATTTATATTAATCCAGACAGAAAATTGCATGAACTTCCTTTCACCTTTGGAAATAATTAAGAAATTCAGTATTTTTGGCTAATTATGGTTGCAATTCACAGGGCCTGCATGCCTTGTATGTTAGCTAGGTAAAATACCAGTGTCCCCATGAGATTTCCTTCCTTTCTGGATCTCAGTCACTCAAGTGCAGTACTGGGTTTTCCACATGCTTGGCAGCTCTGAATTTAAGGGTATTTGAGGTGAAGGTGGAAAGGAATGTAAATGTGCCTGATAAAGAAGGTAATAAAAACTATGAACTGCTCTTCTCAGCTTTTTGAGAGCACAATTAAGAATTTGCTCTCTCTGCTGGCACAGCTGAGCGCAGAAGCTAAAAGCTTGGGGAAGCAGGAAAAAGTAATTTTTGCAGTTGTTTTTTGTTTTTTTTTTTCCTTTAGAGAACATTATAAAGAGAAGGTTGGCCTTCTTATATTTACCAGAATCCTTTCTAACAGCAATCTGCCTGGTTGCTACTGAATCCCAGGCCACACGTATGCCCTCAGTTTCCAGAGGAAATTCAGAAAGATGGAAAATAACTGGGAAGACTGCTTCTGTACACAAAAATGTGCACATATGGGAGGGGTAAAGCAATACAGGGGGATAAACTGAACAGCTCCTTCCAGGTGCCCTAAAGAAAATGAGGGACTTGGGACAGGTTAAGGGAGTGGAAGACTATGAAGATGGCTTCCCCATACCCACAACCCTGGTTGGTCCTTCTGTGTTCCTTGGCACTTGCACCGTATTCCTGGAATTTTCAGCATTCCAAGCTCTGCTGGGAAATAAATTGTTGAGGTCTAGGAGGGATTACAAGAGCTAGCTCTACCAAAGAGCTATGCATTAGTGCTCAAAGATGCGTATCATTCCCTACAGCTAGAGGCAGCCATTAGATTTGGCAGATGTTATTTTATTTGTTCAGGCTGAAAGGTCACTATAATTCTGCCAGCTTTATTTTCCATATTTAAAATGTCACCCCAAACAGGTAGCTAAGGTAACACATTTGCTTTCTACATATCTTCTACCATTTTCCATGTCAGAGAAGGTCTTTTATGTCTTAGGAATGCTAATTAAGTTTGAGAACTGGTCTTTGGAAAAACCACTTGAAAGAGGTGAAGCACCTTTTTAAGATGATTGTCTCAGTTTCAAGCATGTTCGATTCTATTGTTTGTCTAAGGGTTTGACATGTTTGCTTCTGGCAGCATTTTTTTTCTCTCTCAAAGCATCTCTTCATGCAAGAAGACAATTATAGTGATCTGAAAGGTTTCCTGCTACTGTCCTCCACTTCTGTTCTCACATTTATTTGTGTCTGCAATTTGCACCTACAGATACATGACAAATCTGACCCCATGCTTTGAAGGCCATTTCAAAAAAGCAATTACAGCTCTGGCTATATGGAAACCCATATCAATCTATTTCTTGATGCCCACCCTCCACGAATCCCAGCTCTGCAATCCCATTCCCTTCTTCATGCTCAGCACTTCCTCAGCACACAGCTGAATGTGTGCTGAGCTGTTTCAACATGTCATGCAGGTTGTGAACTACCTCTGCTTTTCTCATTAAATTTTGGTTAGTTTTCTGTCATCTTAGCTTGCTCAGATGGCTCCATGAGGATCACAGAGCACCAGAACCACAGGGAGAGGCAAGAGAATAGGCAAACAAAGATGGGAGAAAGGTGGGACCACATCACCCAGCACTGGGAGGGAGTCCCACTGCCATGGCAAGCCAACCTCTTTTATTGGAAAGGCCTCACTGGCTCCAGGGATGCAGTTCTGCCTTGCCATATTTCCCCAGGGAATACTTTGATTCTTTGTCTAATTAGAAATTCCCTGCCTTTTACTGACATTTGAAATGCAGGTATCTATATGCATTTCAACTGGGATGCTGGTCAAATATGGCTAAGAGTACTCCAGAGAATCCTCTCTGCTTATCAACTAACTTATACCAGCCACATAATGACAAAAAAAACCATCCCTCTCTGTGCATTGTTTAATTCAATTTACCATTTATGTATTTATGTATTTATGTATTTATGTATTTATTTATTTATTTATTTATTTCAATCTAGAGAGTTAAAGCTCTTGTATTATAAATTACTCAAAAGGAAAAGAAAAACATTCTGGTATTCAGTTGTATTTCTGAATGTATTTCTTTGTACATTCCATTTTTCCATCTTGTCCTTGTCAAGATGGACATGCAAGCAAAAAGACAAAAAATAATCTCTACAGAAGAATTTTTATTTTTCTTGTAAAATTTGTTAATGATCAATGTTGTCTCTCAGGACCTGTGATTCTTTCTTCCTTATTTTTGTGCAAGTTCTAAACCAAAATGCAAACTGGCATGATATACCTGTGAAACACTGAAACGCTAGGTCAAGATAAAGACCACAATTCACTTAATTTGCTTTTGAAATTAAGTTTGAAAAGGTCTGCAGAAAACCTGTTTCTGTGCCAAGGGTTTCCTTTTTGTACTGACTACTTAAGTATTGTCATAAATGTGGTTTTATCTCTTTTTTCAATTTTTTTTTCTCCTTTCCTGATGGCTTGGTTTGAACATGCAAGTCAACATGACCTTACAACTTCCTACGGGAAAATTAGTTGCAGAGAGATGGCATGCTAAGAAAGAGACACTGACAAAAAAAATCAGTGAGTTTTCTGCAAAATACATTTACTGTTTCTTGGCAGTCACTGCCCTCAACTCCCACCTTTGCTTTAGTAGCATCTGCTGTGATTTTCTTATCTTGCACTAAGGGGTCCAACCGGAATTTCATTATTTGGAAAGTGCAACACATTCACTAATGTGTATCTGATTAAACTTGGCTCCAGATTACCTTAAGTTAGAAGCACATTACAGCTGCATCTTCACAGAACACTGAAACATCCCACTTCCCAGAAAGCATTGGCAGAGGCCCAACTCTTACTGAAATCACTGGGACCATGACCTCTAGCTTCCTTTAAATATTGGGTCAGATTGATAAACTGCGACAGACTGAGGATTTTATATACATGCATACACATGTATGCATGCACATACATCCCATACATACCCACTCACCTGCTGTACCATACTATTCTCCATATGTCAGACACTCTAGAGGAGTCTGCATGCTTGAGACCTAACTTTTTTTTTCCCTGATGAAGACGTAGAGTCAATAAAAACCTTCTAGGAAAATGAAGGCAAAGAACTGAGGCAACACTGATAGATGTCTCAGCTAAATCCACCAAAATAGTAAATCCAGGAAGTTCAGCCAAAGGCTAAGAACAAGCCACAGGTTCCTTCTCATGCCAGCCCACCTGGCAGGATGCAGTTTCCCCTACGGTCCTCAGGCTTGTGTACTACTTACCTGGGCTGAATGGTACCCATGATACCTTCCCCATGCTACAATACCTTGTGCAGCTGTACACAGGTCTGCTACACATAATTCCCTGACAGGGGTGAATCTGGCTCTTTGAATTAAATTGTCAGAGCTAGGCTTAGACCACTTTGTCTTGAAGAAGAGTGGCTTATAAAGAAGTTAAGCTGGTCTTTGCAACTCAAAAGAGAAACCAACAAATAAGCAGATAAACTAACATACAAAAAAATCCCCTGAATGAGTCAGTCCAAATCCCCTCATTTAGTTGGCTTTCAACATTGTTTTTTCACACTCTTGGACTTCAGTATATCAAGCAGGCCTGGAAGCTGATGAAACAAATTTCAGCACTCTGAGAATCTGGCCTATGCTTGTAATGGGTGGACCTTAACTAGGTGCTAGGATTGCCAGAATCGTAAAGACGCCTGATCCTCTTGAAACCTCCAAATTAACTTTAATGAACTGAGGAATTTGACTAAGCTCCTGTTAAGCTTCTCACATTTGAAACTGCTATTTCAAGGCAAACCTGTGGGGTTTCATCCATCTCTATATTTTTGGCTTGATTTGAACCATATTCTGGTGATGAGGGGAAACACGTCAAAGCAGGAGGGAGGAAATGCTTTAAATGATTAGCACCAGGCATGAGGAAAATTCAGTCCTAATCCTCATTAAGTGTATCTCATATTAACTTGCAGAATCATGTTAAGTGGAGATAAGTGAACCCTCTATGTAAAGAATTGGATAGAGTGTGAAGAGTTGTCCCTAAAAAATAGCCATGAACAAGTTGAAAGTTTATGGGTGGGAATTAGGGACCGAAACACCAAAGGAAACCTAGTGGTTGGAGTCTATTACAGGCTGCCTGATCAAGTGGAGCCCATCGATGAAGCCTTCTTACTCCAGCTTGAGGAAACACCGCGATCGCAGGCTCTCATCCTGCTGGGGGATTTTAACCATCCCAACATCTGCTGGAAAAGTAGCATGGCAAGTTGTAGACAATCCAGGAGACTCCTAAAATGCTTTGATGACAACTTCTTAAGTCAGGAAACTGACAGTCCTATGCAGGGGGATGCGTCATTGGACCTGATTGTCACAAATATAAGTGAACTCTCTAGGGATATCAAAGTTGAAGGCAGCCTGGGCTGCAGTGACCATGCACTAGTGCAGTTCACTGTCCTAAGGGGTAAGAGGCAGATGAAAACCTTAGTCAGGTCTTTGAATTTCAGGAATGCAACCTTCCAGCTCTGCAAGGAGTTAGTAGATAGGACCCCATGGGAAACAGCCCTCAGGGACAAGGGAGCAGAAAAGAGCTGGCAGATCTTTAAAGATGCTTTCCATAGGGCGCAAGAGGTTTCAATCCCCTGGTATAGGAAATTGGGCAATTGCTGATGACACGAAGCTGGGTAGCATGGTTGATATGCCAGGGGGTCATGATGCTATCCATAGGGACCTGGATGAGCTAGAGAAGTGGGCCCAGGTGAACCTCATGAAGTTAAACAAGGACAAGTGCAGGATCCTGCACCTGGGCCGAGGTAACCCAAGATATGAATACACGCTGGGGGAGGTCACACTTGAGAAAAGGATCTGGAGATTTTCTGTGGAAAAGGACGTGAAGGCGCTAGTGGATCAAAAGCTGGACATGAGCCACCAATGTGCAACTGCAGCCCAGAAGGCCAGCTCCATCGTGGGCTGTATCAAAAGAAGTGTGGCCAGCAGATCCAGAGGTGATTCTGCTTCTCTACTCTGCCCTGGTGAGACCTCACCTAGAATACTGCATCCAGCTCTGGTGCCCCTAGCACAAGAAAGGTGTGGACCTGTTGGAACGTGTCCAGAGAAGGGCCACGGAAATTATCCGAGGGCTGGAGCACCTCTCTTATGAGGACAGGCTGAGGGAGCTGGGGTTGTTCAGTCTGAAAAAGAGAAGGCTCCCAGGGGACCTCATAGTGGCCTTCCAGTACCTGAAGGGGGCCTACAGGAAAGCTAGGGAGGGTCTTTTTACAGAGGCTTCCAGTGAGAGGACAAGGGGTAATGGTTTTAAGCTGAAAGAAGAGAGATTTAGGTTGGAGATCAGGCAGAAATTCTTCAGTGTAAGGGTGGTGAGACACTGGAACAGGCTGCCCAGAGATGTTGGGGGGGCTCCATCCCTGGAGGTGTTCAAGGGCAGGTTGGATGGGGCTCTGAGCAGCCTGTTCCAGTGGAAGGTGTCCCTGTCCATGCAGGGGAATTGGAACTCGATGATCTTTAAGGTCCTTTCCAACTCCAAAAATTCTGTGGTTCTGTGATAAGTGAACAACATAGTACTAAAGAAAAGGTCCAAAAATGAAGCGTGCACATGGAGTTGAATGCAAGTCAATTAAGGCACCCACAGCCAACATCATGATAACAATCTTAACTACTCTTCTGAGGAGCAAACAGCCAGCAGTGTCTCCAGTTTCATCCACAAGGAATGCCAGAATTATGGCACTGGCTAGAGATACCACCACAGTCCCCACTTAATAGCTTGGTATCTCCTCCTTTCTCTTGTCCATAAGGGAGGAACCAAAATTTACATGCCTACCACTCAGATATGGACACAACCGTGGCTATCATCTCAGTCATTCTTGCACAACAAGTGCCCCTTGGTCTCTCATTCTTAGCTGAGTCCTCTTGGACCAACCACCTTTTGGTGATCAAGAACAAAGTGTGCTCCTACTGCAAACCCTTCCTGTGGCCTTCTGGCCGAACAACTCCCAAGAGACACGAGACTGGGGCTTGACTTCCTGCAGGCTGATGACGATCTTCAGGAAGCCCATGTGCTTCCTCCACAGTGTTCTGTCCACCAGACAACATGCTGGCCCTGTTACAACTTCTATAGTTTTAAAACAATTCTCAAGAATGAGCAGCTAATTTTCAGCATCCAATAGGTAACAAAAAGCAGATGGAATTTCAGATAACCTCCTCAATATTTCCTCCTAAGTATTCTCCTCTGTCAAAGGTAACACAAGACAGGCCATTAATTCTGATGCAATGCAGTAGCCTTATCTCCTTGCACATCTCTCAGCATCTCTGTATGGGAATGGTACTGTTCAGTAACATTGTAGGTATATTTGGAGGCTAATTAAATTAAGGTCTGCAAATACTAACTCCCTGGGATGGCAGGTGCTATATAAATGAAAGAGATTATATTTAAAATGTCATGTTGAGGGAATTTCTTTCTTCAGGAGATTACCTCACCGAAATCCTCAATGTGTTTTGAAGTTGAAATTTCATTAACAAGATGTCAACACCAGCCCCTCCTCCTGAAACCCTCTCTTTTCCCTCCCACTCTTTTCCCAAAACACCAACCATCTCGAAGCATCTAGAATAGCAAAGGATAACCTGGCATTTTTAAAAGAGGAAATATTTGAAGTAAGCAAGAGGAAAAGATTCTTTCTTTTTAGGGCTTAAAATGCTTCCTTGTCTCACACATACAAGGTTATCTTGCACACCAACACACATATGAACATGCAGAATGCACGTGAGCATGTTTGATAGCTAAATTTATGCACACAAACACAATTACACATTAACTGAAACAATATATTGTTTTAGTAGGAAAGAAGAAACGTCTGGAGATTTTCAGCACCTTGTTCCTCCATTTCAAACTCTTTTTAAGCTGCATTTTTTACTCAGTTAGATTAATGAGTTAGCAGAGCACCGATTCCAGTTCTTCTAAAATGACTAGATGCAAGTAAGGACCCTCACAATTCAAGTTTGACCAGGAAAATAATTGCTTCACAGCTGTCCTGGTTTGAGCCAGGATGAAGTCAATTTTCCTTTTACTGGTTTTTTGTTTTGTTTCGTTGGCTTTTTTTTTTCCTTCAGTAAGCTCTCTTCTAACTAGCAGCAACTGTTCCAGCTAGTGGACTGATAACACTGCAATGTTTATATTACTGCTCAGACTCCAAGGGCGCTCCTTAGCTCTACCATCACAGAGACTACTGGCACGGAAGAGTCGTATCTGTAACTTGACAGACAGCAAAACTGGCCAGAGATATTCCATTCCATAGATCTACGTAAGCTCAGAGGAAGGTCAGAGATCACAGAAGACAACTTCCTTCCTGCTTCTTCCTTCTTTTTCTGTCCAGGGCTGGCATCCAGGGAGGACTCTGTCCATCCATTACCGTCGACCCTAGGCTTGAGCTCTCCTGACCCTCATCACTCTGTGCTCTCTACAACAGTAGATACTGGTTATAAATCAAAATTGCATGATTCTTCTCACATTTCAGGAAATAGCAGCACTGTGTCTGTTCCAAAAAAGTAATGGCAATCCCAGGTAGTTCCTAATGAAGACTGCTACCCTCCATCTGTATCACATCAGGCACTATATTCTCCTTGGTCTTCTCTTCCACATCACAGTTTCCAATGGTTATTAAATGCATCCTGGCCAGCCATTCTTTTAAATTAGCATCCCCTATAAGTTGCAATATCTTCCTGAATTCCTCCAAGAACCACTGCAGCTATAATCTGCACTTAATATTGAATTTGCACCAGAGAAATTCATTAGCTATGAATGGTGTAAGACATCTTTTCATTTCATTTGTCCAGAACCACCATAGTCCTTGGCTACAGCAAACAAATTTGGCCTCTTCCCAAAAAAATCAATTGTTAACACACATAGTGAAAAAAAGTCCTATGTATTCAAAAAGGATTACTTACAGCTTGGACCCAGAGATTGTATCCTGCTGAATATCCTTTTAGGCTTTGGCAGTGGTTTATAGGTTGAAAAAACCTGTTTGTTATATACATCTTGCAATACTCATTCCACTTATATTCTTAGTAAAATCTGGGAATATGACACAGAACTGATGTAATTGTTTTAGACAGGATCATAGGTTGCAATTCAAAAATTAGAGCTACATAGATATTGGAAATATTTCAAATATTGGAATACTCCTTCCTTCAACAATAGTATAAATATTGAAGTAGTGGGAGCTGACCTGCTGTGGTTTTACATATATACAAAATAGTAAATAACAGCCTTTCTAAATATACACATGCATACACACATGCACACAAATACAAGCACACTCAAATATTCTCTGTGTTTTTTGCAATTTTTTGTTAATACTTGATGGTAATCGAACACAGGTAGCAAAACTAATATCATGCCCTTTCAAAGTCTTGTAAAATCATAATCAATTATGCCTTCTTTGAGCTCCCAATGAAGATGAGAGAAAAACTACTTTTGCAAAGCTTAAACTGAGAAGCAGACAAGGGTAGCCTGACCTGAGCACTGCAGCATTCATGAACTACATCATTTGTCACTGCATGACTTAAAAGTAATGAAATAGTGAAAAACTACTTCTCCTTTTATCGCTCTTTCCCATATGGAATGTAGCTACATACAGGAGAATTATAGTAACATAACGATATACAGAAATTCTCCAGCCCTCCTTTTCAAAAGACACAGAAAATCCTGTAGCTCTATACCTTTCAAGAATGACTGTGCATTAACAGAACCACTGAAAGCAATTATCTTGGTAATCTAGGACTCTTGATAGCTAAATTAGAACATCTGACACAGATAAGGATAAGATGCGTCAACACTTGATATTGTGTATTTTGGACTGAACAGACACAGAAAATACACAGTTTCCCCTGTATTGTAAAATAGCTTATTTAAAATTGATTCATTAATTTGGATAAGGAAATCCTTACACTCTCCTGTACTGAATGCAGTGTGGTTTTTTTTCTTTTTTTTTTTTTTTTCTTTTTATTTACTGTATTTTATTTTAAAATGCTATAATATCACATGCAACGAAGGCACAGAAGGGGGATCAAGGCTTTTCTAAAATGCAATCACTCGTGAAAAATAAGAGAATTCAACTACATACATATAACATGGAGTAGATTTTTCAAGGGTTTGAAGGAGCTACACCCCTATAGTCCTTCCTTTTCCTCTTTAGCATAGGTTTTCCCAGCCCATATAAACCAGACCAGAACTGGGGCTGTACCCTAAAGTTAAAATATATTAATGCAATGTGTGGTTGCTGCCTTTCAGAACTTGTCTTAAACTGAAAACACTAGGAGCAATAGAAGCTCAGTGTCTTCTTTAAATAATTTTTACTCAATTGCTTTTATTAGGAAAATCTGGATATAGGTATCTATATACAAAGTAATAGGCCAAAAACCTCACTGTTCTATTTTACTGTACAAAGATACATCAGTAGCAGTCTACCCATATCTGTGCAATTACACTAGCATTTGACCTACAATTGTATAATGCAGGGTGAAAGTAAAATTATATCCCAGATCCAAAATGCCTATTTTACACTTGCTTTTATATTCCTGAACTATTTCTCATGAGTGCTAGCTCACCTTCTCCTCATCTTCATACTTTCTGTATCATGAGGTCCAAAGATGACATTACTAAGTCCAAATTAAAACAAAAGCTCTATTTCTATCCAGGATCTTTAAATCTCAATGAGGGATCGAACTGTGACCTTTTAATGTATGTATTCATATTTTGTAACCACTACTAATATCCTGAATTCTCATTCAAAGACAATTACAATGATGAGACTTCCTCATAATGCATCTGATTAGTCTTCCAGTCCACATAAATGTCTATTGCAGTCAATAGGTTAGATGGATATGAAGAATCTAAATGGATCATACAAAGGACCAACTTTGATTTTATATTTTTCAGTTTATAAATGAAATATTTCAGCTATAAAGGCAGTGCTTTAAGGGCATTACAGGAACAGTGCTCCCTTGCATTTCTCAACCTCCTCTGAGCAATACAGCCAGAAGAAAACTCACATAGCAGTAATAAAAATATTGTTTGAACTAGTGTGCCTCTATTTTGTTCTGTTATAACCCTGGAGCTTCCACACTTCACCTGCAGGCAAGAAAATACAGTAAAAGGATGTGTTTGGCAGCTGCCTTTTCTATTTAAAATGTCAGGTTCATAGTTTCAACCATTGCCATCAATTCTAAGGTACATGTTAAACTATTCTAGCTTGCGGTGTGGAAAAAATATATCAGGGTGGTCAATTTTCCATGTTTGATTTACAGGAAGAGCATGAGGAATCCTGCTGGTTTTTGCACTTGTCCATGCCATGCATGCTTTTCTGTGTGTTTAGATGTGTGGCACCAGCAGTGAGCTACACAATTCAGATTCACTAATTTATTCACCAAGTTCTTAAATTCTTTCTAGACTGTACTTTTAGGTGCTTTTACTCAGAAAAAGCATTTTTAAAGATACTCAGATAATTTTATTAGCCTGCTGGTGTTTTATTTCTTTGTCACAAGCTTTATTCGCCCTGCACATTCCAGAGAGATAGAAACCTTGCTTGAAAATAATTACAAATGAACCAAAATTTATTAAAATATTGTTTGTTCTGGAATTATGAGCGTGGGTATTTCATTTCACTGATGCACTTTTTGGTTTTCTGTTTCATTTCTTTGTATGCTACAAATATTTAAACTGCCAGAGTGCCCAGCTGTTGCACACAGAGCATACACCAAAGGCTGTCATCCTGGTTAGACTGTCTAATCTGTCTGCCTTGACCCGAATGCAGTGATAAACCCTTCCTACTTCAGAGTAAAAACCATGCATACAGACATGTCAGTTTTCTTGACTTGTGCTGAATCTTGAAGGTTGAAGTACTTTGCAAATAAACTTCAGAAACTTCTGTGATGTTTAATGAGGACATCATTTACTAAGAAAGTGAAGAGCTCACATGCTTGAGTGAGCTGGTATAATTTTCTCTTCCAAAACACATTATTTTCTACAAGTCTGTGATGAATTTCAATGGCCACAAATCTTCCGATTAAGTGCTATATTTATCCAACCAACTGAACCTCATTACTGTCCTGTCTCAGAGTGCATCTTGCCAAGGTTTCAGTCTTCATGTTGTTGTGCCTTTACCCGAAGTGAAAACACTCAGGTCCAGGTAGCAGCCTTCTGCAGAGCATTTGTGAACATCTTGACACATGCCTGAGTGCGACAGACTCAAGATTTATTCTTTCCTGCTCCCCCGGGAAAGTGAGAGTGGGAAATTGAATAACCTCCCTTCAATTAAGTTTTTTAGGAAACCTCTAGAAACAGGTATTTCAGGAGGAAATTATCAAAACCATATTATGTGTATATTTATTTTTTCACATTTCTGGAACAAAATATCCCAGTTCTTCTGGGCCTTCTATGTCAGGTTGTCTCTACAGACAGCTGCTCGGACATCCTGACCTCTTACAGCTTTTCAGATTTCCTTTCAACTTTAACTCTCCATTGGTACAACAAGATTTTGAACATCTTGAAATTGAGGAATGGGGTCTTTTAAGCTGACAGCTGCTTCCACTGTTTTTGCAATGTATACCAAGATGATCTCATTTAAGAAGCCATTATGATGTTTGGTATGGATTTAAGACAGACTAATATATTCATGCAGGAAACACTACACTACATATTAGTTCAATTTTTATCACATTTGCTGGTGACCTTAGTTAAGTTAAAAAAGTCAGTTTCACAGTCTCTTTGGTTTGGATTAATCTAATACTTTCTTATTTTCAGATCTTACCACATCTCATTTCACTCTTAGATCATCAGTGCACAGGAGGATCATCCGTCCTTGTACAATGCCCTGGAGAAATCAGGTAATTAACCTAATTCCATACTGACCATAAGCCACCGATAGCTCTTCTTTGTTTCCTTCAGTCCATTTATAGGCTGTAACTGCTTAATTTTAGGCCTGCCTACCTTGAATGCTCGATTTCCTTAAATACCTCTGACAAAACCCTTTCTAGACCCAGAGGCATAGTGGAATTTATCCTCTGTCTTGGTGCAGTAGCACTGTGTGGCAAAGCTGGTTCCTAAGAAGCTTGGAAAGAGTCAGTGGGGTATGGAAGCTCCATGGGGAGGAAAGGAATTAGGAAAAGGTTAATTTGGGTTATGTGACACATGGATGCTAGGAAAGAATAATGGAGGTTAGGGCAGGTATATGAAGCCCTTTGAGAAACTGCCCACAATTGTCCCCTGCCTCCAGCACTGCAGCATTTTCCTGTGCAGCATCCCCCAGGCATTGCCTTGTGCCTCACACAGAGGCTGGGAAAAGGAGCAGGAGCAGAAATGCAAAAGGAGGCACCTTTTACTGGAACAGCTGATCTAGGCTGTCTTTTTATCATAGGCAAAGTCATCTGCTGCTCCAAATGGCCTCCTGCCCTAGACAGCCTCCTACAAATGCCAGACATGGGATCCTGTTAGAGAATTTTGGCAAGGTCTTTTCAAGAGTCTAGATAAAGAACTGGCTGACAAAATGCTTTCTGTTATTTTAATAACAGATTTATATTCAATGAGATTAGTAAGATTCGATTTTTTTCTTCATGGAAGCCAGACTGATTTGCATCTATTGTATCATATGTAGTTTATTGGTTTAAGCTCTATCTTGTTTGTTTTTTGTTGTGGTTTTTTTTTCAACTAATGTTCCTGAGCCTAATTTCAGGCCAGCCCTTTATGGCCCTTAGGTCACCCTTAATAACTATTTTAAATGTGTAGTATTTGTTACACTCTAGGTTTGTAGGTAATTAATTTACTCTAGCATGAAGCTACAGTTTTACGAGTAGCTCAGCCACTTTCTTCTCAAACACCCCTGTAATTCTTGCAGGAACCATGGCTAGGCCCACTACCTGATTTCAGTTTATTATACTGCTTCATTCTTGAACATCTCACTTCCTGTTATGCCTAGTTCTCACTTGCAAGACCAAGCATTACAGTAGGAGTATTATGCATCATCTTCTGTGACAGGCACTAATGCAAAGTCACAATCAAGCTGCTTTGAAATTACACTTCAGACCTGTCTTCTTCTGACTCAGGGCTTTGACGGCAGGAACTAAGGGAGAAAGGACTGCACTCCCTTCCTCTCTCTGCATCCACCTCCCCACCACACCTGGATGTAGACAATCATCCTTTGAAGATGAGGATTCTTTGCTGAGGCAAGATGCAGGAAGTGCAGGTCACCCAGTAGAGCTGAGAAAACTCTTGCTTTCCTGTTTTTTCTGACTTGTCTGTTTAGAGGTAAATGCTTGTGACCAGATTTGAAGGGAGGAAGAAGTAAAAGTCAGCAAGGACCATCATCCCTTGAGAGACAAGGAGGCTGGAAGAACCTGCTTCCCTCTACACCACAGTCACAGCCTAGTTCCCAGCACATGGCACTTACACAGTCTATAGTGTTGTGGAGATGCAGGACATCTATGTTACACTCTCTTCACGTGACACTTTGTAATTCTGGGAGATTTTTACCTTACATATAGGAATGCTAGGAAGGAAGGGATTTTGTGGAGCCTAGTGTAGCAGACGTGGGCTGGCTTTTCCTCTGGTCTCTTCTGGACTATTACATCTATTACATGGTTGGCTGTGTTTGCAGGAACCAGGCTCAATGATCCATGAACTGTCATCCACTCCTGTAGGGAATAATTGGGCATAGCAGGAACAAAATCTCTGCTATTCTAGAGAATTTGAGATTCTTGTTCCCCATTTCCCCTGTGTGCTGCAAGAGTTGTTGTGAAATCTTTAGCTTATCCCAGGCTTTCAGAGGTGTTAAAAGGTTTGCTGGGCTTGCAGACCTGTCTAGAACTCACAGATATTAAAAAATAGTAACAGAATGTCTAGATGAAAGAACAAAGGGCTGCCAGCCAGAATCTGTGCTTTGCCAGATGGTCATCTTAACAATACTTTGCATAAATACAGCAGTATGAATTTGTACTTTGGCCTCTGAAGTGGATACATAACTTTAATACTGTTTTACAAATGAGGAAGCTGAAGACTGAAAAGGTACATCTGGTGGTCACAACTTCACTAAGCACGTATGTGAGTAAGGGTGTGGTTAGTCGGTCAAGAGAGGTTCTCCTCCCCCTCTATTCTGCATTGGTGAGGCCGCATCTGGAGTATTGTGTCCAGTTCTGGGCCCCTCAGTTCAAGAAGGACAGGCAACTGCTGGAAAGAGTCCAGCGCAGAGCTACTAAGATGATGAAGGGAGTGGAACATCTCCCTTATGAGGAAAGGCTGAGGGAGCTGGGTCTCTTTAGTTTGGAGAAGAGAAGGCTGAGGGGTGACCTCATCAATGTTTACAAATATGTAAGGGGTGAGTGTCAGGGAGATGGAGTTAGGCTCTTCTCAGTGATGACCAGTGATAGGACAAGGGGTAATGGGTGTAAATTGGAGCATAGGAGGTTCAAGGTGAATATCCGAAAAAAAGTTTTTACTGTAAGAGTGACAGAGCACTGGAACAGGCTGCCCAGGGAGGTTGTGGAGTCTCCTTCACTGGAGACATTCAAAACCCACCTGGATGCATTCCTATGTGATGTACTCTAGGTGACCCTGCTCTGGCAGGGGGGGTTGGACTAGATGATCTTTCGAGGTCCCTTCCAACCCCTAGGATTCTATGATTCTAATGCCAAGAGTTTTTACACAGAGGTTATGCAGAAAAGGTCTTAGTGGCTACTCTGCATTCATGTAGATCCTCAGAGTAAACTGTGTTGCTCAAAGAAAGCACAATAAGACTCAGCAGTTACACTGTAAACTTGAGCTAAAGAGATTCCTGACTTCAGAACATATGTACAGTTGCTTTCGGGTATTAGATTTTGCTCTGTGGCTTACAATAAAGGATGTTGCACATCAGTCAAACAGCATGGTAGAGTCAGCACTGACACAGAAAGCATGATGTGTGCTTCACCCAGTGAGTCTCAACAGGTTGGCAGATTTTTGTGAACAGGTTCAGCTTGCACATGGACAGATAGATGTAACCTCGTTTCTGCCCATGCTGCAAGCAGATATCAGCTTATCTTGACCATTCTTCCAAGGCAGAAAAAAGAGGACATGATCATATAACCTTGGGCCTGGAATTAAGCTAATGAACTCACCTTTCCTTCAGTCTCACCATGCGAGGGACCAGTGGGGAAGTAGGATTTTCCTTGCTCTTTAGTTATGCATTTACATCTGCACTAAGCCATAAAGAATAAGGATATCTTCAACCTATCTCTTCTACATTAACCTCTCTAGAGTTTCACCCTTCTCATTTGGTATGAATATAACTTTGAAAGCATGCTGAGCTATGCCTTTAAGTTGTTACTCAGTAAGACATCTTGCCAAGAACACTGCACAAAGTCTAAACCTAAACTGTTCTTCACTTTAGCTCTTTTATGTTCAATGTGATTTGTCCCTCAGCATTCAAGTACAATTTGATACAAAGGATACTTCAATAAGGATTTAGGGCACAGCTTCTGAACCAAAGGGTCAAAAATGCAGAAGGACAGTGAAAAGAAATCAGGGTGGCATGAAATACTGTAAATTTTATTACATTATAAGGCAGAGAGAATGCTGTTTTCCAATTCTACACACATACCCTAGCCATTCAAGGTCAAATAATCTGTTAACCTCTCCAAACAGATGCATGAACATAAACTTATATATCCTTCTTGTTACTATGGATATATTCTTTGTTCTTACTTTTACAGTAATGGGAAAGAAATAATAAAAAAATGATTAAGACCTTGCCAAGTTGAAAAGCTTAGGACCACTGTTTCAATTTATGTGTTAAGAAGAAAAAAGCCTGGAAATATTTAATCTGCAAACAGCTGCTTAAAATGTTGAGTTAATAGGAAAGACTTCCCTTTTCTTTGAAAAAGGAAGCTTAGATAGCAATACATAGAAATGATTACTTTTATACTTTGAAAAAAAATAGCATAAAAATAGTGATACTTTAAGTACTGTAGATATAAAAGCCTCAGTAAGTACAGCTTAACTGTGATATGCTGCTATGTATCTCCAATTTACGGTAATGCCTATCTCCTAAAGACTTTACTGAGTACAATGAGAGAAAAAAAACTATGGTATGAAACAAAATAAGCAGAAATGAGCTTCACCTGGTATGTACACCCAGTTGACCCCACTTCAGCTCTGAAGTGCCCACAGAGCTGGAAATGCTGCTTACACGGAGACCTTCAGGGAGCCAACTGAAGATGACAATAAAAATTATGTTTTGTGCATATTACCTGTACTTCCAATGAGCTGGTTATAGAACAGCTAAGTACCAGTGAAATACTGGGATATATTTTTCTAATTCAGATAAATGAGAAGCAGAGACAGGAATTTACTGCTGCAGTAAGTGGCATTAAGAGCAAAGAGGTAAACTTCCCATCACATCACCCATAGATGTAAATAACTTTATTTTACTGCTGCATCACAGAGGAAATGGCCTGGGTGGGCAGTGGCAGAGTGGCTTTGCTTGACACAAACTACTTAAGGATTATATACAGAATAATAAGCTATCATAAGGAGTTTGACATGTGTTTTTGCAGCTGTCACACTAGCCCTGCAAGGGAGCATTGAGAGCTACAAAAGAGGCCAAAGGGGACTATATTCCACACAATCATCACCAGGAAAACAGGATGGCAAGTGGGTATTTGAGTCAAATTTAGAAACCAATTTGCTTTAGAACAGTCCTTCTATTTTTAACACACAGGGATGAGGTAAGAAACACTGAAATCACACATTACAGATTACAGGAAGATAAGGTAGTACCCCTTGTTTCTCCCCAGTGCTCTTAAATATTTGAGCTTGGAGCCTATGTTCAGCTTTGAGGTAAGTGCTGCTCCATTTAGAAAAGGAATAAAATGGAAATTGCTTACAATAATTCAAAATAAGTGGTTTTTAAAAAAGTATCATACCCTGTCAGAAACTGCTTAGTAATTTATAAATTATTTTGGCAGGCAGTAATGATTAAATGAGCTAGGTCTTCACTTCAATAAAATAAGCCATGCCTTTTATCTCAATGTTTCATATTTTGTGTTATGCAAATGTCATAAGAGAGTACTAAAATGATGATCATCTCTGCCCAAGACAAGGCAACATCTGACTTGAGTTCTCTATCTATCTATTGGATAAATTTTAAAATTCCAGACTGCGGAAACCCGGGTGCTGCTTTTCTGAAGATTCCTTCATTTAGCTATTTAATTATTTTTTTTTTAATTTCACATGTTTAGAAGAGAAGGGGAAATCTCTACATTTATACCTAGATCACTTTTTTGGCTTCTGATTTAGAAATTCCCAATGACATTCAAGCAATTATAAATACAGAGCCATTATATCACTGATTTTAATCTGCCTTTGTTTAATGAGTTTCTCAAGATTTTAAACTGTTTACACTAATTTACACTGTGGATTTTGTTGTGATTTTCAAGAAAACAAAAATATTTTACTGTTAGAGTAAATAAAATTTTAAAAAATCCTATAAAAGTACCATATACCAGTGAGTAGACATACGCAAAATTATCACATTTTTTGGCCCAACTTGCAAAGTTCTGATCATCCCTCTCATTTATGACTTTATCCAAAGTTCACTGAAATTTGTGTGTGCCAAGCTGCAGTATCAGTGGAAGATCTTATTAAAACCATGCAGAAATTAACTAGCTTCCTGATACCACCAGCTTATCACAGCTTCTGGAACATAAGCTTCAGCAAATCTGTCTTTCCCACAATAGAGAGATTTTTAACAGGGCAACAGAGCAGCTTTCAGCATGGGTACAAACACTTGTGACCTCCTCATGCTGGTAATTCATGCTCAAAACAACTATTTGGAAAAGTTAGAGACCTGCTGTCCTCAATCTGACTCTTACCTGTGGCATTCATGTTGCATGGGATAATAGGTTAAAATCCAGAGTTTGAACCCTATGATGGTTTCTGTTTAAGTTGTTAAATCCCCAGCCTAGACCCTTGCTTTCTTGACCCTTGTATTTTAAGCATACTACTCTTCCAAGGTCAGACTGAGGTCTTCCAAGTACATCAGCAATGCAAGGGAGCTTGTTTTTGGTCTTTATACTCTGAGAACAGGCTTGCCTGCAGCAGTTCTATTTCAAGTATCTTCATTCCCAGGTCAGTACAGCCTATTTTTGTTGTGAATTTTCCCTGCCCCCCTGCCACACATATTTATCCTTGGACGACACCTAGTTCTCAACCTCACCAGCATTCAGCTGCTACTTCACAAGTTGTCAAATGACTACTCAGGCACTAAAAACCCAACTAAGTCTGTCTAGAATCTTAATTTAAGTGCTAGCAGGGAGATGAAAATTAGCAGTAACATTCCTGCCTGCAGCTATGAAAAAAGAGCGAGAACTGACACTTTAATGATTGCTAAGAAAGGCTGGATAACAAGTGTGCTCATTGCTCTCCATTCCACCTTCACTGCCAATACTGGATGCGTAAGCGCTGAACCTACGTTCCTGAAATTTCTCTCTTGAGGGTAGGAACCTGAGATACAAACGCAACTTTGGACTGTAAACGCCCATGTCAAGTTGGGGAGGCCCAGCAATCTGCTCAGGAATCTCTCTAGAATATTACCCATGTTGCTGACTACACGGTGGAAGGATTTGCTGGTTTTGAGTGCACTAGTCCACGAAGCACATTCTTAGAAATTTCAGCTCAGTCATCTTCTTCAACACCTGCTGTTTGTAACTTTTACTGCTTTGGTCCACCTGAAACTCCTCTGTAGGTTTTTTTCTAGCTGGTGATCTCTGCTCAGGCATTCATTTTTAGATCCTTGTTCTCAGTCTTTGAGAACTTACTGCCATTTTGGTGCTGACTTAGCAGATATATCCCATATACGCATAAATGCTGCTTGCTCTGCTGAATGCTTTTAAATCAGTTGTGTGTGCTTTCATTCTCAAATCATCTTCCCACTCACACTTAGTGTACACGACTGCTTCCCTCTCAGTCCAACAGCTGGTTCACAATCCACAGATGGTGCATCTCAGCATTTGCCTTGATAGGGCTGACTTTTTAAGACCACCTGATAGAATGGGCTGCCAACAACAAGACTAGAAACGCTTCAAGTGTCAAGTTTATTCATCTGCTGAGGGATCTAACACTCACCCTTCTGCTATTTGCCTCGCCTGCTATTTGCCACCAGAACATCAGCCCAGGTCCACTCATTTTATGCTCAAGGTGCAGTTAGTTGTGTGCAACCATGCTGCTCAGAGACAGTGTGGACCAAATCCTAACTCTGTGCTGTCACCACTGAGCAACATCACTCTGCTGCGCATTCACCATGAAGGTTTTTCAGCTCAAGGACCAACACAGCCCCAACTTCCCAATATAGCTTTCTTCCCCTCCTCTCTCCCTCCAGGTAATCTCAAACCCCAGGATTCCCTGATGATCACTTTAGCTGTTCCTAGTGGCACAGTAGCATCTTGCCAGCCGACAGAATGGGTCCCAATCTGCTTCTGTACATAAAGCCTATCATTTGGATAACAGATTTTGATAGACTGCATTACCTCTGGTCCCTCCTAAATCGCTGCTGGCCAATGTGTAGCCAGCACCCACAGCTGGGCTCTCAGGACAATTTGTGTTGGCTACATGGCCAGGTGCACGTTATGATTAACTGCAGAGGGGACAATCTGCAGAGGGCCATGGAGGCTCTAAACACACTGAACACTGCCAAGATTGTCATGGATTGTTTTGGCCAGTTGTGCACATGCTAAAAATAAAACGACAGCAGTAGACACTGGGAAAAGCATTTAACCTCAGAGAGAAATCTGTAGTGACAAGTATTAAAATCTCACATCCAACAATTTAATCTAGGACATCATAGGTCCAGCTGAACTCTGAGCCCAGAAGCCCTTCCTAGCTCCTGGCACTGGCCATGTACCTTGGCTGCATGTCAGCCCAAGGCTGAGGACATGGTTGGGAGGGGGACAGTCACTGTGTGCCCCAGCAGGTCTGTATGACTGGGGGTTAAGGCCGCAGGGCTCAGCACTGATCACATCCCTCCTGCAGTTTAGGCACTATGTGACATAAAAGAGAGTGCAGGAAGCAAGAAATCTGTAGAATTCTTATCTTCCATATGAATAGTTTTCTCTACACGAACTTTGACATCTTTTAATTATGGTGTGAAATTTTCAGTAACAGAGAAGATACTTGGAATGTTGGAGGGATAATAAACGGATACTAGGCTTGGTGGAACATGGGCAACTTTGTCTATAAAATGAACAACAACCATCAGATATGAGGCATTGGAGAGGTATTGGAATAAGTGCCTACACAATTTATGAACAGATTCAGAGATGACGGTTCACAGTTCACCTACAAAACTGTAAACAGTTTTGAAATAAAGATTAATTTCACAGAGCATCTTGGAAATATACTTTTTAGTCGTTATATTATCCTAGAAGTTAAATGCATTTGCACTGTCTTATAGAAATATATCAAAAGGGGAAAAAAATCTGTTTACTGGAATGAGTAATCACTACATAGTGTTTAGTAGTGCAATTTTCCCTTTAATTGTCTGTTCCCTACTGCTGACTGTTTTAGTGATTCAAGAATAAATATCAAAGAGCAAACAAAGTGGATGCAAGAGACGTCTTAATACACAATGATGAGGCTGCACTTTATAGATAAAATCTCAGACAATCCAATTGTTACATAACCAAGAGTCTCATGGCAATTCAGGAACTGCTGTAGATTAAGGCTGATTTCCCTCTCCTCTGCCCAGCCCCAATAAAGCTTAATCATAATCTATTTCTGACTTAAGTTACAGCACCTCACTGGCAACATAATGGGCACTGATAGTATCTTGAAGACAAAGGAAAACTCTTCGAAGCACTGCAAAACTGAGTCATGCATAGTAATGCCTATCTTTAAAATAATTGAAGCAACTCATAATTTACAGATGCATTTCAAAGAACAAAGCATTAAAGTGTCTAAAGAAAACAAAACCTGCCATCTTTCCCTTCTCACAGTTCCCAGGAAGGTAAGGGGATTTTGGTTACGTGCACATCTTAGTCTGATGACTTCTCTTGACACATCATGTAGTGTCTGAACTTACTGAGCACAAAGGGATGGCTCTAACTCTAGTGGAGCACTGGCAAGTTCACCTATTCTCACCATCCCTCTGGGCTTGTTTCCCTTCAGTTTTTCTTGCAGGAGCATTCAGACAGAGTCCTTGTGCTCACCTCTACCTCCAGATGTGACAGGGGCATCCTTGCCTTTGTTAAGTCACCAGAACCAATGTCTCTTTTTTCTGATGCTACACTTCACGCCTGCAAACCAGGTGAAATTTGCAGCAGTCTGCTAGTGCTCATACACACTAACTGGTGGCAGGTGGACTTCAGCTTATTATTAGATGCCTTGTACCATTTCTATCAGAACCTTAATTCAAATATGTAATGGACTCTTCTTCCATCACACTTTAAATGTAGTGATACCATAATTTAAAAATAAAGCTTAGAATTTATCATTCCATAAAAGCCACTGAGTACTCATTAGCCTTGCTACAGACAAGTATTTTATGGCCTGAACACAACACTCTCTTCACCTAGTTAGATCTCCTGAATAACAGAAGCTAAATAGAATATCATCCAGCAATTAACTGAGAGGCCTCTATGTTCTCCTGCAGGAACAGTTTTCCACTAATAAGTAAGTACAGACATTGAACTCACATTGAACTCAGGTCTCATACAATTTTTACAAACAGCAGCTGTTGCAGTGCCTCATCATTAACGTGTGATTGACAACAGGGACACAGCTCATCCAGCATGAGGCAACAGGACAGCAGTGGAAGCAGTACAAGAACACAATACGCCTGTATCGCCTGTGAAACTACATCCTGAAATTACACATCCCAAACAAGAGCCTCAAGAGCCAGTTTAGCACAACAATGGGATCAAAGGAAGCATACCCAGATGTCTACAGATACAACCTGAGAAGATACAGGCCATATACAGGGGCCTTTAAGAGAACCCAAGTTGCTGATATAAATAGAAGAAGGACAACAAAAGCCTTCTCTTAGTTTCTGAAGAATGCTGTTATCAGTGCTCTAATTAGACTCGTAATTTGATTGAAGTCCAAATGAAACCCTGAGCCATGCTCTCATTAAAGAGCACTTATATTCCTATACTCTTTAGGTAAGCAGCTAATTTTAAATGGCTGGAAGAGAAATTAATTGCATTAATTTTAATAACATTTCATTTAGAAGTCTAGGAGACTAAATGAGACCAGTTAAATAGATAATGGTGTAAACATTTTCTTCATTCACCATTAGAGAGATTAAATGCAATTCAAGCAGCCTTCCTACTAGAAAGGCTGCATAGCATGGACCATGATCCTGTGTAGCAACAAACCAGGAGGCTTCTTCCCTGCATCGACCCAGCCACAGGGTATGGCTACAGGCACCATGGGGGGAGGTCTGATCATCGCTCAGGCTGCTGAACTATATCTTGATCAAAAAAACCTGCAAAAACATTACCATTTTAGTTGTGAAAACTTTCAGAAATTCAAGATTTGTTTTGCAACTTAAAGTTTTTCAGAATCTGTTTTATTGAAAGGTTGTATTTTCATTTTCTGAACTTTTCGTCAGGTCATTAAATGGACTGCCAATGTAAACACGATTGGCTGTGATCTCAAATCAAAGGCTGAGATATGCAATTAAGAAAGTATAGATTAATGTTTTTTATGCTATGTATTGAAAAATATTTTAAAATAAATTATCAGCTTGGACCGACTTGGAAGTTTTTTCCTTGCAAAATGTAAGACACAAAGTTTTTGTTACATATCAAGACAAGGATATAAATGCTTCCTGGAGCAAAAACTGAAGCACAAGTGTTGACCTCCCAGCTGAACGCCTCACCTGCCTATCTATTGAATCACAACCTGCAGGTCCCTGGATATTTAGTTTGTCCACGATAAGGACTCGTTTAGTTGTAATTTCAGTTACTGTGGCATTTTCAAATACCAGAAAAGAGAAGGCACAAGTTTCAGCCAGTTCTGCAGCATATCCCACAATGCTTCTCAGGTTAAAACTAATTTCTCTGGCTCCTGCATAGAAAGATCAGTGCAAGTGGTACGTCAGATAAGATCTCAGCTGTGTTAAAAAAACCTTCCCATTCTAACTTGATTTTTCTTCTCATGGGTGCTGCACATTGGCTACTGCAACAATTCCCCTGCAATTATTTAATTAGAGCCTAATCTTACCTTCTCACACAGAGCAAGACTTTCTGCCCTAGTAGTCACAAGTTGCAGCCAGCTACTTAGCAGCAGTGTTGTTTTTGCTGGTAAAAGCAGCTTTTCCTCTTTAGCCCCTCTCTAGGGCAGGATGTGCCACTCACTTCCCCACAGACCCCCACCACTGCCATGGTCATCCGTTCAGCAAAGGGCATCAGGATGCAGGTAACAAAAAGTCCATTATAGGTCACCTCATGACCAAGAGCTGCAGCAGAAACTGAGGGGGAGAGGCAGGAGGAGGAGGAGGCAGGTGATGGTGCTGCAGCATACACTGAAACATGGGCTCCTGCTCCCCACTGGGGGAAGGGGTGCTGCCTCATCACAAGTCAGGAAAGGACAATACAGGCAAGAGCAATTACCTGAGGATAGTTACCAGTTTGTGTAACATTAGGGCACTGTAAGGCTGTTAAGTGATCACCTGACAAGTCTCCATTACAAGTGTTTGACCATTTAATCTTATCATCATTAACCTATGCAATTAAACATCTTTCTGGTACTTCTAAAGCAAATAAGAAAAAAGTCTACCATAAGTGGAGTCCAGACCTTTCCCTCAGGTATGTTTTTATAACATTCAATGGGACTAGAATCCATACACAAAGTGCACAACAGACTACATTGCTGGTTAATGAGGTTAGAATTACATTGATTTTTAAAAAAATACCAGCCTGTAAATTCCTCTACTTAGACAGAAAATAAAGTATCATTAGGCAGATTCTCCTGAGTATCTATAAGGCTCTAAGGCATGGGGGAAAGATACACTTTTCCTCACACCACTTTTGTGATTTCCAGTTTTGCTTCTGTTAATTACTCTTTTCTAAAAGTAGATTTACATTATATTAACAGACTCGACCTTCCCTAGCATCTTTGGCAGCATTTTAGGTTTCATAGTTATATTCTATAAGCCCTAAAAAGTATGCAGTTTACTTCACTGGAACAGAAATGGATGTATTTCCTTGGCACTTTGCCTACTTCTGGTTTGGAGCATGAAGTGTGCAAACTATGTGTAACAGCCAAAAGAGATTTAAGTAGAAGTGCAGGATTATTCAGAAAGCTAATACAGACACAGAGCATACGTAACCTCCTTTCCACCATGAATGTGCTGAAGGCAACTTCCTGTAAGCAATGTTCATGGGAACCTCTTCAAATATGAAACTGCCTGCCAGGTCTGTGTTTACAGGCGTCTCTGGAAACGAGGTAGAATTATCAGTCAACATTTTGTACTAATGCAACATGGAAGTTGTAGCAAAGCAAAACAACATCCTGTCGCACAACCACTGCCATCTGATTTCTTCTACCAGGTGGAGGTTCGAGTGTCACATAAGGAAAAAATAAATATTAGCTATTACTGATTTGAGTTAAATGAACTGTAATCAGACTATGTGCTCCCATATCATACTGATGTGCTTTCTGTGCAGTAGGAGATGGAGAAATCCACAGCCTGCCTGACTTGATGCCTGCTGAAGTATTAGGTTGGGGATACTGTCCCAACTGCAGATGAAGAAGTGGAGAAAAAAATGCAGAAATATTAATAAGATTAGGGTGAATTTTGGGAAAAAGAGAGACTGTCTCAACGAGCCAGAGAGGCTACTGGGGTTCATAAGCACAATATATGAACGAAGCTGAGGAACACAGTCAGAAATCAGGCCAAAACCTGCTTGTCACAGAAGTTCAAATGGGAAAGAAGATCTCAATAAAGGAGCACAGCCAGATAAGCAAGGGTAGGCAGTAACGGGATCTGTCTTTAGGCCTGCAGAAGGCAAGATAAGGAGCCAAGAGGAGGAAGGCAGAGGTAGTCACTAATGTTCAGAAGCAGCATGTCAGACACTATTCCTAGGCAATCCACAAGTTCCCAGAGTGTGTCTTACTGTAACAATGCTTTGGGCACAGCCTCTCTCCAGAGAGCGCAGAAGTCAATCACCTGGACAGTGATTGCCCTCAGCTAGCAAAACCTAATTGCAGAGACCATTCAAGGAATTCCTTGACATATGTACCAAAGTTACTTTTTTTTTTTTAAGTTGCTTATAATGATTTTACAATTTTCTCAGATCCACCCTTTGAAATTCCAAGAAGGAATGGAAACAGAAGACCTCAAAACCCCCAAACTCTATTGCTCCCAAAACAATAAAGGTATAGCTTTGTCTCAATTCAATCTACTGTTTTGCCTTTTTATACTATCCCAGACTTTATTGCATAATTAATTTGTGAGTCAGTACAATTCTAAACAGCCTCCACTGAAAAACTAAGTAAATACTTGATTTAATGGGTTCTATAAAAAAACTTACGTAAGCATAGAATCACAGAATGTTTTTTGTTGGAAAAGATCTTTAAGATCATCAAGCCCAAGTGAAACCTAACACTGCCAAGTTGACCACTAAACCACATCCCTAAGCATCACATCTACATGTTTTTTAAATAGCTCCAGAGATGCTGACTCCACCACTTTCCTGGGCAGCCAGTTCCAGTGCCCGATAACACTTTTGGTGAAGAAATTTTTCCTAATATCCAATGTAAACCTCCAACGTCCCCCTTGCTACAACCTCCTTTCAGGTAGTTGTAAAGAGTGATAAGGTCTCCCCTCAGCCTTCTTTTCTCCAGGCTAAATAGCCCCAGTTCCCTCAGCTGCTTCTCATAAGGCTTGTGTTCTAGACCCTTCAGCTTCATTGCCCTACTTTGGACACATGCATCCTCCTGTACTATTTGTTATCTATAACTGGGAATTTGTTTTATCACATCCTAGCACCCAATACAAATTTTTGTGCATGATCTCTTAGTAAAACAGCCTTGACAGCAATAATCTAATGTTGGGACAAATTTCCTAGCACTCTGAATTGGTGCCAAAGAACACTCAGAAGCAACACAAGTTACAACAGGCAAGCGAGATAGCAAAACAAAGCCTCCTCCTCAGCAAAATACTAAAGGAAGCATTTTTTAAGAATAAAGCATTGATCATCCTGTGCTTTTTCCTGACATAAGGCTTTCCCCCCCCAGAGCTCTTTTGTCAACGCACGTTCTGAAGTTTTACCTGAGTAAAACTGACCTCAAAGCAGTAACACCAGGCAGCCTGAGAGTTTAATGCTGGATTCCTCTGCTTTTCAAAATGTTTTTCATCTTTTCCCTTTCAATTAGCTTGGAAGGAAGAAAAGAGGACAAATTCTGTCCTAATTGCTGACCATAATTTTTTTATCAAGTATTGCCTATTTACAGGGCATTTTCGAGTCTGTACACTTGTGCCCCAAGCTGACCCAATTTTGTGTTATATCTTGCTGGTACTTGGTGTGCTGGAATTATTCAGAACACTGCACTTTTTGGAATAAGCCAACAGGCATTTATGATGGTGTCCGTTCACAAGTACCCAGATGTACTGCACCACATAACGCTAAGCATGTGCTTTACTGACAGAAGACCTGCCTACAACTCAGATTTAAAAAACCCACATCATCTGCATGGCAATTTACTGCTTTTCATTGCATGGTTATGCTGGACCTTCATTTTCCACACTCCTACTCTGCTACTTAAGTCACGGATAACACGGCTGTTTCAGAAACATTAGTTAATCCATATTTTAATAATTATCTATCGATAATTATTGGGTTGAGTCTCAGATTTGAATTTGCTGTGTCCTCATGGGCAAGACTGCTCTCATGGCTCTGGCTTCTAAAAGAAGAAAAATGTAAGGATAACTACTACACTTTTGTGAGGGCTGGAGGAGAAAAAGGGCTTCACTTCATAAAGTAAAAACTGAAAAGTAGCCAAATCCAACTGTGAATCCAAGAAATCTATACCACGCATGTTTCTGAAAGACACATAAAGTATTTTTGGGTGCTTACTTCTATCAGTCCTTATTATATGTGAATGCGCAAACTTAAAAATAATTTTGGAAAGCTCAGGATTAAAAGTCTCAGTCTCCTTTTAAGATTTCACGACTAGCTGGAGGCACCTAGAGTGAAATATGCTATGTTGCCTGGGAAAAAGAATCTGTGACTCTGCTTCCCACAGGTTCAAATGACTGAGTGTAGAAGTGCAACAGGTTCTAAGCTCCACAGGCAAAGTTAGCCCCAAAATGTGTAAGGTCCATTTTAAAACTTTGAAATAAAATATTCTACAGCAGGAATGAGAAAAAGGAGTAAACATGCCAACTCAGGACAAAAAATGCTCTTAAGTTGACTGTATGTGATTTTCCAGGTATGTTGGCACAATGTAAATTATCATCATTGGCTACATTTCATGGGTCATAATTTTTCTAATCTGCAAATTTAGCAATCAACCAAACGAAAACAATCAGGTAAATGTATTTTATACTCAATATTAAACAACTCTTTTCTACTCTACAGTAACTATTTTCTGATCACGCCTTTTCTATGGCTAAGAAATTTTCTACATTCTTCTTGAAAACAGTTTTGTGGTTTTTTAAATCGGTGTTTTACAAATGAAATTTTCATTTGAACCAAAGTTAAGACCAGGAAAATCTCATTTTAAGGAGTTAGCTTGTCCAGAAGGAGCCCTGCCTCTAACCAGAGAACTATTGGCTCATCTCAGATGGAAGATACATACATACATTTGTTTAACATTGTTGTGGGAGGCCTTTGAAAAACAGTGCAAAGCTAAAACTAAATGAAAGAACTACTGCACTCCTGAAACGTTTTGCAGATGGGAGAATCAACTTCCTGTCAAGTCCTTTTGTAAGTGATTCAGTGGAAACATTTGAAGAACATTGTGCCACCATAATGAGAAGGGCTGCCATATGTATCTATTAATTGCACTAGAACTCTGTATTTCAGTCTTGATCTAGTCTTGTAAGATAAATTTGAGTAATAGGTGTGGAATTTTAATCTTCTATTGTTTTAACATCCACTGATGCTGACAGAAACTGGGATCCATTTAATCACTTTTTCAAAACTGTAATAAGAAAGCTATGCTCCAAAAGGGCTTGTATATGGCAGTCAAAAAGTGCAAAGAGAAAAAGATTCAAGCAGCCTGGCGTAAGACCAAATGGCTGACAACAGATCCCAGGTCTCTGCCACCCCAGTCCAGGCTTGTGTCATCTGATCTCTCATGCCTCATTTATTTACATCAGTTTTTATTGTCTACTGCTTAACTGAATTACACAGCAACAGCTGGGGCTCACAAACTGGAGATGTATTTTTAATAGGAAATGTTTAAAATCTTTATTTTAATTGTCAGTGGTCATACATCTTGCACGAGCTTGCTTTCCTTTCCAAACATGAACCTACAATGCTTTCACTTATTAAGTTACTGATCATTCATCTAAAGCTAGGGAAGCCGATAATGGCACTCATGATAACAAAAATCAATAGAGCTGTAAATAAGCTTTGCTACAGCTCCTAACAGTTGTAAGTCATTCATTAGCTAGAAACAGAACGCCAGCCAAGGAAATGCACTGGCTTTTTACACTAGTTTCTACACTTTTTCTGTAGTTGTCCCCATCAGCTTCTATGTATGGCTCAGAAGAGAGGATTCCGTACACTCTGTAAAGGCAATGAATGCATCCCCACAGAGGCATAAAGATAATCAATATGTTTCTTTAAAGCCACAGGCACTTCTGTTTCCTTTACATTCTGCCCTCTGGATCAAATCCCTTTTCTGAACTTCCAGCAAGATTTTCCAAATGCCTCCAGGAAGAACAGAATAGGTAATTTTAATAAATTCCTATCACATTTTGGACAAAATGTTCAGGCCATATGTAGTTTACACCTCCAATATCAGAAGGTGAAACAACAGAGTGTAAAAGGACAAGCCCCCACAAGGGAAAAAAACATTTTGAAGCTAAAACTGCTGCCTAAAATGTGCTAAAATTGAGACCTTGAATTTGAACCCTTTAAGAGCAGCAACAAGCAGAAGAGGAGCAAGACAGCATCTCTGGAGTATTTCTGGATAGGAGGAGACTCAAGTTCTGTAGAGGTAACAAGGTCAAATAAATTTGCCATAGGTTGCATCACTTTCCATTTTACCAAAAGAAAAACAAAACCCAAAACAGGCTATTGAGTAGTTCAACTGTGCAACACGAGACAAGACAGAACAGGAAAAGGCAGGGCATTTTGTCTTCTTCCAAACTTCTGAGCAAAGCAGCAGTGTAAACCATACTCCATCCCATTTAATACATTCAACTCTTTTAATCAAGAAACTGAACCTTGGAAAATTTCCGCAGACATGCTAGCAGGGAATACTTTTGAATTGCCAAAATATATGTATACCTTAGTTTAAATTGATTTGACTTTTACTTGCAGCATGAATTTCCAGGTCACATACTTTTGCAGAACAAATTGGAATCTACAGGGTTCAATAAATACAGTGAAAAAATGTGGGGTATTGGAAATCCCAATAATCTTGATATGTTTCTCAGAAGACTATGAAAGAAAGCTGGATTTGATTGCTTGCCAAAGAACAGAGGAAAAGGTCTTTAAGCTAAATCTTACTGGATCAAAGATGACATCTGACCACTGAGAAACCAATACTTTACACTGTAGTAAGTAGCAAAGCCTAAACAACTCCACCAGAGCACTGTATATTAACACGCACCTGACAGCTTTACCAACAGGAGCTCTTACTACTTAATCATAGAGGAATTTTGGGCTTAGCCTCCTAGGCAGACATATAAATATCTTCTGAGAGGAAGGAAAACCTAAAATTTCTATGCAGAGTGCACACAGACTTTATTGCCCAAACTTCTCTACACACAGTGTAAAGCAAAGCAATCTGAATGGAGTCAGGCACTTTCCACCTGAGATGGAACACAGAAATCTGGCTTTCTCATGTGAAGCTCACACCACCTGTATTAATTTAAGCTTGATGTTCACAGTGGCTGAGTTCACTCAGCTTCATCTAGATCCAAAAGGTTCAGCACTCGTAAATAAATAAGCAAGTAAATCAGACTCCCACGGCTGGTCAGTCAGATTTACCACTAGAAATTGTAGCAGATACTTTCCCAGTGTAGCTATCCACAAGGAGCAGCTTATCACCTAATATGAGACTAATTTAGGGAGTCATTAAAGGAGCAAGAATTCATTTGAAGAATACTCTTGTCCCAGATACCTACAAACACATATATCTCAGAGTCCAGGTGCCCTTGTTAATTGGCACCACCTTTGTATGAGCCCATAAGAATATTCATAGAATTGAGAACATATTTCTAAATTATTCATGTTGCCAATCCTCAATTATCTATTTGCAGCACCATTACCATATTAAATATGTGAAGATACGTGCACTTTTCATTATTTTCAATGTTTCTTCATTCTATTTATAGGCAAAAATCTGAATCTTAAACAGATGTATCCATTCCTGGGAAGCTTTGTCATAATGTGAGTCACTGAAATCTTGATGAGAGTTTGAAAGAAAAAAAACCCAGTTTATCTGACTGGAAAACCATCCTATAGGCAAGAAAACTGAAATACTGTAATAAGTTTACAAAACAGAAAAACTTTTACTTCAACTACTAGCATGAAGCAGTAACTTCTCAAAACCTAGATTCAGGAGACCCAGTAGTAGTAGAAATTCTCAGGCAAATTACAGGCACCACCCCAATACAATAAAATTCGATGTATGTACCATTTCACAACTTCACCCACCCATGTTAGTGCACATGGCTTATACAATGTGTCTCACTTACTTCAGAATCACCAAGCTGAAATTGCTGAGTCAAACATGGATTGAAAATAGCTCTAATGTAGCTCCAGTTTGGGAGATACAGCTTGTGATTAATAAATAGTATGCCTGGCAGGACAGCTGCTGGGTAACATTTTATTGCTACGGCTTAAGATTGCAGCTTAGTTGTTCCCTACTGGCAACCTTTGGAGACTGGCATGACACTCCTGGGACACTCTTATGGGAAGCAGTGTAGACAGCTTCTCAGCATCCCTGCATGTCTTCTGTCCCAGCAGTTGGCTCAGCAAGCATGCAAACCTCAGAAGAGACAGCAAAACCTCTGCTGAAAATTACATTCCATATGAACAGCTTAACTTCAGCAGGGGAACTATTCCGGTCATGAAGAGGGGGATGAGAATTAGAATAGGTTGCATGGGAAGTCAAGTAACAACAAAATGAAAATAAAATAAAGGAAACTCTACTGAGAGACAAAAGTGATGACGGAGTTTGTGAATACTGTAGTGTATGTCATACAAAAAATTTAATATTTAAAAAAACAACTGAGAGCAAAATGTAGCTTTCATCTGTACAATTAAAAAATTAATGTCTTCAGCTAGGCTGAACAGCTAATCTCTGAAAACCAAAATGGTGACTTCTCAGAACTTATTTTCAGTATCATGCATTTAGATCAGTGATGTAAGTATTGTGGTAACTGGAACCCTGACAGTTTTTTAGTAGGTATCCTTCAAATACAAGTCCAAAAAGCAGTTAAAAAGGAGACCTTGAAAGGCCACAGAGGATCAACACTAAATCAAAGCTACTTAGCTCTATGAGAAAAATGGTAGATTTAGGAAAAATATAGATATTTAAACTTTGTCTTTGCAACCTCTTCCTTCCTGCTTGTTCTAGTCTAAAAGGGAAAAATAATTTATTTGGGAGAAGCTGTTCTCCATGACTATTATTTTCATGGAAATCATAGATCTCAGAAAAATCTATAACCAAAAGTATCTTAAATAATACAGTTGCTAAAGAGGGGAATCCATTATCTGTTGACCCAACATCATGACTCATGTGTTCATTCTATTTGTCAGGCCAATAATCCAAAAAGAGGTATTCATGGGAGAAAATCAAAGATACTTCATGGTCAACTCATTCTAGTCATCTCTGTATCATCACTGCTCAGTGTGAGAGCATCGCTGAGAAGTCAGGCTGAAGGACTGGGAGGTCTAGAAACATTTCCTTGTTTCATTTCAGAGAATCTGTAGCTACAACTGTAATAGCAAATAATGTGGTCCAAGACCCTACCTATAAATCAACTGCCCATTAAGAACACACTAGTGACCAGTCACTCCCATGCCTATCTCTGATCTGTTATGGGAGTCATAGCTGACCGATGCCAAAGTTCTGCCAAGAGCAAGGGTAAGGGAACCACATGATGGTCCTTTGGCCTTGCTTCATTATAAGTATGTACATAGCCAGTGCAACCTGGTATCCAGGTCCTGATGTCTGTCAAGGACATCTTCAGGTGTCATCCTCCTGCTGTCCAGCTTCCATCACTCCTAGGTCTGGGCCCCAGGACACCTAAGTTTCTACCACTGATCAGCTGAAAAGCCAGGTAAATTGCAGGTCTCACAGCCTTTCTGTCCTGAAACAGGCAGAACCAGGCAGACCTGGAAGGGGATCCTGGTTCAGATGAGGAAACATATTTCCACAGCAACCTCTGGTCCTGGGGGCATGCCCTAAGGGCACCAAATGCACTGAACATCCTGCATTAAGTATGACACAGCTGGGATGAGGGGCAGGAAGCCTGCCACACAAAGCAGAGCAGGGAGTGCAGGTAAATAAATACAAAAAGTTAAGACAGCAGGAAACTGAACTATTTTAAACAACACAGCACAGGCTACTTAAATACTTGATCTGACTTAGATGCTCAGTTCCAGCATTTATCGATGTTTGACGAGAACAGATGAAGACAGAGAAAAGACATTTATCTTGTCCTGGCAGCCAGAACCTCAGGTACTGAAGTTCCTCCCTCTCTTGAACACATCTTTAACTTCTGAATAATTTACAGGGGTTCCCACTCAGCTGGCCACCTTCTGCAAACCTTTCCTTGAAATCCCTCCTGTGCATGAAATGGGGGGCTGTGCACAAGACTGAAAACCCCACAGTATACAAGCTGAGAAGAGTAAGTTGTTGTAAAAGGGAGTGGGAGAATCATTAAATGCCATTAAATATGGAGTTTGGGAACCTGCAAGGAGATACATGATGAATGTGCAGATGGACACATGCAATTGAATGTAATACAAGCTAAGGCCCTACATGCACTGTGAAAACAAAAATGGATGGCACTCAGGCTATCCCCACATCTGGTATCTAGTATAGATGAAGAAAACACCACAAAGTAAAACTGCAATCAGGGCAGCTTAATTTAGTAATGAGCTCTGATTTACTCTGAGAGCTGCAGTCAGCAATTTCCAATTTGACAAAATATTAATGCATAAATGTTCCTACCACTAACCCAGTTACAACATAAATGGCATTTAATGAGAAAGGAGTGATGAACAGTAAATACTGGGTAACAGAAACTGGAAGGGAAGGAGGATTACAACATTAAATTTATCATGAAGGAAATGCAAGTAACCTATTTTGGCTTTTTTTTTTTTTTCCTTAATTTTTGTTTCCTGTGTGGTGGTGAAGAGAAAAATCAGTAAAAAAGACTTGCAGCATTTTGATAATTTGATGCAATCTGGAAGTACTTCAGTGCCAAAGAACGGTGGCTGCTTTCCATCACCCCAGTCTACTGTTCTGCTTTACAGGTCCAGTGATTTATCCCTTCCTTAAGATTAATGCTATTCTTGCACTTATTCTTCTCAAGGAAGGTCTTTTCTTGAGTGAATAATTTTAGGGAACAATTTAGCCCCATGTTTACCTTGCAAAATATCAGCAAGCAGAATGCAATTCCCTTCAATTTGGAATCTAAATGTATTTAATGATTTTTTTTTTCCTTCTGTGGATTAATCATAAAATTATTTGCTGTATTTGATATCTGAACTGTGCAGCATCACTGCATTGGTCAACCAACATTTTTATTTCAGTCTGTATCATGGTGCAAGATCTTCACCTGCGCCATTGGTAACCAAAAGCTCTGACTCTATCCAGGCATATGAAATTGTAACACTGCTTCTTAAGAATTACATGAGTAAAAATGTATATTGCTTGTGATACATCATGGGGTATTCTTTGGTGAATTCAATAGAAATATAGCCTAATAAAAGTTTACTAAAATAATGAATTTGCTATACTAAGGGTTGCTTTTAAAACAAGGTGCTTTGTGAAACTATCAGTCAAGTATGCCAAGCATCCTGTAGGTTGTGATAACATCAAGTCTTCTAAGACTCTGGGGCACCTACAGACACACTGATGTGGATTCTGACCCACCTGGGCAACCTACCAGTGGGAGACTGGAGACAGGACCAGGACAGAGACAGGACAAAGACGACAAAGGACTAGGATCAACAAAGACCCCCACAGGAGACCCTCAAGCATGCATAATTACAAAGATAGCCAATTCCAGGAAATTAAATGACTATGTAGAAGAATTCTGGGAACTCATTGACATGGAACTGAATATGCATGTTTTTGGTGTATATTAGTCGGGGTGTTTCACTGACTCGTTGGAGCACTCATGGTGGATAATTCCCCAGTGCTGCCCAGCGCTGCAATAAAGAATGCCTGCTCAATAACAGCTTGTTTGTTGTTATTGGGTCTTGATCTCGGAATCCTTACCCAGCCGCACCAGCCTCCCACTGCAGTGAGGAGTGTTAGAAAGCAAGGGGGTTTGGAAGCTCCGAATTTTTGTTTCACTTGGAAGATGAGGAAGGGGTAAGGGAAGAAGGCAAGGCTGACACACTTCCCGAAAAGCTGAAACAAATATTCAGTGAAGCATTTACAAAATGGACTTGAAAGGGAAGACTTAAAAGATGGCATTTAGAAACCACAGTCCAATTGTTTGTGAAGATTTCAGCACAGCTGCCTTCCAACATGGCAACACTAAGGCTCCCTGCACACTTTCAGGTCAAATACCTTCCCTGGAGGTAAGAGATCTGCACCTGAGCACACACATACATCCCAGATGCCTCCAGGTCTGGCTACATGACTCAGTACAGTCACCTGCAGCATTCAAATGGCCTCAAGCAAATCTACCTTGCACTATGCTGCATTTTATTTTTCTTTTTGTGATTTTTAGATGTGTTTTTCTGGGTTTTTTTGTTGTTTTTAGAGGGTTTTTTTAGGTTGGCAGGCCTAAGTTTGTTTGCTCCTGAGAGGATGAATTTTTATTTATCTCTAACACCTCCCTCTCCCTGCACTGCTCTCCTGGGAAGACAGGCACACGAAGGAACAGCACCAAGAGATCTTGTTCCCCTGCTGTGTCACTCTGGTACTGCTCCCAGAGTAATGAATCCAACTTAAAAGCAATGGCTTATTAGCTGGTGTGTGCATACTGTGATTGTGCTGCCTGGAAAACCTGAGTAGGCATCTGCCTGGTGTTGTATTAAGTGATCAGATACCTCACAGAAACGATCTGAAGGTCATTACACACCAGCTAGTGAGCACTTCTACACGGTGGGTGGGAACAGCAGAAAGGACACAGCAAATCACAGCAGTGCAGGATTCCTGCCAGGGAACCCTTAGTATGTACAGCTAAATAATTACTGTGCTTTGGTCTTCATTGCCTGTGATTGGAAAAATCACAGACGTTTGTAACTTGGAAGAAATTTTGTCAGACTAGCTGTTAGAAAGTCATTAATACTTTAGAATAGTTGGCAATCATCTAATTAAATCAGAGAATGCTACTGCAGTGATGAGAAAACATAATGCTAATTTGCTTTAGACAGCAGAAACAAAAGATGCACACGTTGGGTTATGTACATTACTCTACAAACTAATGAACTTCCTTCTGTCAGGCTGTGACAGAGTCCTTAATATAAATGTGTATTTGGCACCTGTCTTAGAAAAACTGGGTACTGTTCAGAATTGTTCCATTTGGGCACTTCTGCCCCAGGAGCTGAGTAAGAGAAAAGCTGGCACCAGGCACACACTTACACCTTGAAGGCAGGGCACCATATATGCTTAAGAACCAAAGAACTCCTAGAACATACTTCTATCATTATGGATTTTTTCATCCTCTGCCAAACAGAAATGGGTCATTTGTCAAGAGGAAGTGATTTTAAAGAGTGATTTAGCAGCATACTATAGGATAAGCATCCAGCACTGTAGTAGACCGCTTTCTCATCTCAGGGTGCATACTGTCTTCCTCTTGTCTCTGATGTGTCCTCTCCAACTGCAGTCTTTTTGGTGCTTTTGAGGAAGTGTCATCTTCACCCTACTGCCATCTTATAAAGAATTTCCTTTTTAATTCCCTCCAGTTACTTTTTATTTGCAATTCTAGGCTGTCCTCCACATCCTTCTCTCAATTCTGTCATGCTTTAAAGAGGGAGTAGGAATGATTTACTACTGTGGTTGTGCACGACTACTGGTTCTCCAGATATTTCAGCCTTCTCCCTCTTAGTGATTATACTACAAATACTTTTTTTTTTTTTTTTTTTTTTTCTCTCTATGCTTCTTGCAGCCACAAAGTGCTTGTTAAAGCAGCAGAAGGAAGATCCAAGGTAGCAATGCAAACTGATGGATTTTCGTAGGCATCCTTCATATGCAGGAGGTACTACTTATTTGCTGCCTGGTAGTAATGAAAGGGCTTGTTGGCTCCTGCCAACATTCAATTCCTTGACAACGTCTACCCATAAATATATTTATTTAGATTTTTTAAGTCTTAATTAAATAAAACACTAGGCATATTAAGCAGAAGCCTTGGCAAAATACAAAACTAAACAACAAGTAATATCACTTTTAGGAACACAGCACTTTGAAAGCTGGCTCTTAACTGCCAAGAAAATATTTGTTATGATGAGGCAATAATACAGGTTTCCTTTAAATATGCAACTATCAAAAATTTGTATATTTTGTGAAATTATGTTGACTGAGAAGTTGCTTTTCAATGGAAGAAATTCAAAAGTCAAATTTTGATAGTACTAAATTTTAATAGCATTAAAGCATGAGCTTTAATACTAATTAGGTGCTTACAGCTGACATTATTTTGAAATTTTATATAGGACATTGCATTAATGAAAACCCAATGCCATCAGCACTTACGTTGCATGTTCAGTGTTCAATAAGAAGAGAAAGAGGTGTCTATTTCATGAGATACTGAAGTCTGGGATTTCTTTACATTTCACATTAGCACAAATTTGCTACCAACCTACACTCCAAATGTTGGAATTATGGACAGATTTGAAATATCTGATTCCTACCAACTCTGGTTTTCCTATTACTGCATCAGTCAAAAACTTCCATATGCTAACCACTGTGCTCTCCACAAAAAACCAAAACCAATAACAACAAAGGCAGCTATTAAAGAAACAACCAGGTCTTTCACAAGTAACAGGAGGTGGCACAGGTGGCCCTCAAAGGCTGAGCCCAGCTCCTCTTTGGGAACTCCCTGCAGCCAAACCTCTATACATCATAAGACTGTCATCTCCAGCACATGAAATGCAGAGCTGGTTGACAAGCAGGACTCCCTGATAGCAGAAAAGGGATTTTTTTTCTCTGTTGTTATCGAGTCTCATTTTGGTCAAAATGGGACTAAATGCAAATGTTTCAATATTTCCAGAAAACCAGAATCCCCCTGAGCCTTGCAGCTGCTTGGTGAAAGTGTCTTTTTCCTTCAGACTTACTGCTGATGCCATCAGGGAAATAGATGCTCCTCTTTTGAACTCTGCTTTAGATTTCTGGAAGTTTTCATCAAACACAGCACATTCTGAACCAGAGAATTCTGCCCCCAGGAACAAGCACTTCAGCGTGAAACTTTGTTTTGCCAGACATTTCCTGCACATAGTACTCAGACACACTCAATGACTACTGTATCATAGGAGTAGAGAAGAGCTTTATTCAGCAACCAGGACCCAAACTCAGTATATGCACTCAAAGGCAAATTGAACTGAGGCATCCACCATTTTCTGCCTTTATAACTGTTGTATCCTGCTGTTTCCTCCACAAGAGATTTTTAATCTCATCTGGTCACTTTTTAGTCAAGCCTACTTTTACAACATAATTATGTACTATATTTGCAGTTACTTTGATCTTGAAATACTACCTCTTCTGGAAAAATGCAGGATGTTTCACATACAATGCAGAAGGCGATGGCAGTCAGCTGAAAATGGGAGTTTACAAAGATCAAGCATTTCCTACAATCCGTTCGCTCTAGCATGTGCTGTGAGGCTCACTACTAGCAACATTTCCTTTGCTATCAGTGCATTATTTCACAAGTTAGGTATGCATGACAGTGCCACTAAGAAGAATGTTTTCACACATCTCCTTCTGCTTATGGCAAGTTTAACTGGAAATCTCTTGTAGAGTAAGGGCCAACCACTTAGCAGAAGTGCTTACATTGTCATAGGAACCTGAAATATATCACTGTCTCCCAAACCTGGCAAGCTGTCATTGACTGTCACTAATCCCAACTCAAAATTTATGCATAATTAGAGGTTCTCAGTTTAAGAAATATTATGTGTTCCTATGGATTAATGTAGTTATGTGAAAGTGTATATGATCAGGAAGAAGTACATTTGCACCTTATGAAGAACTTTGCTCTTCAGGGCAATTACACTGCCTGGGCCTACCCAGCAAGGGGCTGCATCTCAGCTCATATATATTTTATATATATATGTATATATATATAATAAAGGCTACATGTCAAGCCAGTAACCATTTCATTACCTGAATGCTGCGAACTGATACCTAGTTTAGATTAAGTTTGTTAATTTAAGAGTTTTAGGGAAGTACTACAAGTACAAGTAGACACAAGAAAATTTGCAGAGAGGGGTAGTAAACAAATAAAGAGAAACGTTTTCCTTTGTATGGTTCCTATTTTAGAAGGCAAAATTCGGCTAGTCAAAAGTCTGATAACTGAATTGTCCTAACACAACCTAGCACTTCTATTTAAGCCAGCAACACATTAGCATGGGAAACATCTTCAGGTGAAAAATAAAACAAGAATGGTACTTGTCACTCATTTTTTTTTTTCATCTCCTTTGCTAATCTAGTGCCATCAAACTTGACTTTGTGTCAAGACCAGAACACACCTGCTCCTGCACAGTTTACCACAGAAAATATTCTGTTTGTGTTTGTGTGAAATAAACATGGAACAGATCTTTGGTGTCATCTGTTCATCTTCCAGCATAAACACAAATGAGATTAACAATATCTAGAGGGCAAAATGAGGACTACACTATTGTGTGCACTCAAACTGGACTATATCCAAAAAGCCCTTATAATATTTGGACTTAGCAGTGCTTTTTGCAGGGAATCACTGGGAGTTACACTCGACTTACTGAAAGCCCTGGAGAAGACTTTCTTTGCAGAGTTTTCACATAAATACAGTGACCGAGTGAAGCACAGCCCAAGTTTGCCTCTTGCAGTGTGATGAAGATTTTAAAACTATCTACTAGAACATAAGAGTGCTGGTCTGCTCTTAGGAATAATCAGTTTCTCATGGTTTTCTTCCTTTTATGATCTTAGGATGCTGCAGGGATCTACAGTTTTAAGGATAAGAAGCCTGTCCATTCTGAGTGGTGATTTAGGATAAAAAGTAAAGTTAATGTTGCATGTGGTTTTCTAAGATACTAAATTACATATAGGGCTAGCAATGTTGTTAGTAACATTATCTTTAAAAAAATCCTCACCTGTAATGTTTTGTTTCTGAGAGCACAACAAAGAGAGGAAGAAAAAAAGACAGAAAAAGAAGGGGTGGGGAAAGAATCAAGTCAACCCAGACTATTTGAAATAATGCAGCAGTAAAGGTCTGACTTAAACCAAACTGACATTCTCCTGTCATTCTTCAGACATACATGACTATGATGTGCATGTGCCATAGTCTGCAATTGCAAATCACATTATTAATTACAGCAGCTATATTCTTGTTGAAGAGTCCTTTGTTATAACCGTTATCCCCTTCAGTAGGACCTTGACAGGAGTATGCTGCTACTCTGTATGTTATTGCAGATGTGGAGGTGAAGAATGTAACAGCAGTGTATGTAAAAGGTATGATTCCCTGAGAGAAGTTTTTTGAGTCCTTGGGGTGCCCGTTAAACTAGAGAGAGAGAACTCCAGTTGCTTCATTGCCGTAATTTACTTAGGTGTTTGCCTCTTTCCATGAAAAACCTTATGCTTCTATCTAAGCCCCCAAACAGGACAGGATGAACTAGATGTGCTTTCCTCATCTAGCTATAGAACTGAAAACCATACGCTTTTACATTGTAAGTATAAGCAGTACATTATGTTTGCAACACCCTTTTCTTAACTCTGTGATTGCTTATTTCGCATAAGCAATCACAATCTGGCCATTATACTAAATGAATAATCATATCATCTGGACTAGGAAATGACAGAAATTCATAGTTTCATAGACTCTGAACAGGTTTTTGCTGATACAGCAACATGAAGTTCTACAGTTGGATACACATTTATCTTTAAGTGAATACTGTAACAGAAAAAAATGTAGATGTCTGTCTCCTCCTTCTTTCCCTTCAGGAGAAAATTTAATTTAAAAAGCAGTAAACACAATTTCCTGCAAAACAAACACCTAAGTATGGCCATACACACTATTTCTTTATAACAATAACTGTCTTCCACCTAAGATTAGAAAAAAAAACATTTGATCTAGGGTATGTTGCTTCACAGAAGGCCCAATCACCTCTCTCTATAAATGATCAACTAGATTGCACCTTTCCATCCAACTGGAGAAGGTTTTGAGAATATGAAATAAAACCAGTCCATTTGGTGATACAAGATGTTGTCATATTTTACTATCCTGGATTTTGCACACCTCTAGTAGTTTCCCCAAGGGCACCAGGAGGCTGCTACTCCCACAGATAATTTAAGATTGGACCCTGTGGTCATATTGAAAAAAAACAACACAAAACAAATCAAGTTCCTGGGACTTCAGTAGGAAGCTGAATGGGGACCCTCTGAACAGACCAGCTGCTGCTGAAATGTACAATGAAATTCAATAATCCCCATTAGGGCTCATTTATAGTAGCTGTTGATAACAGTTACTCTGTATTCAATGAGTGTTGGTTTCTTTTAAAACATTAATAAAAATCTAATGAGTCACCCTAGGTATGAAAATGATTTCAAGTAGCAGCTTTGTAGAGCTGTATCTACCAAAAGTAGGTCTTTTGAGGTACATACCTTATCTTACTGCCCACAACCCACAACATAAATATGTCTATGCATAAAACATGAACAAATGCTGGTCCTACATTTATAGAGAAAAAAAGAAAATAAATTAGTTGTAGCTTGAGTTTGCAGTATTACAAACTGAAGGGCAGTTAAACCATTTATATGCAATTTTAATTCTGCTTACAGAAGCTGAGTAGCACAGCTATTTTCGTGTCTCTGTAATTCTACTATAGGATGGCTATGCTATCTTAAATACAGAAAAGAGAAAAAAAAAAAACAACAACCTGAATTTCTTAGGCTATCACAGAACAGTAACTGCTTTTCTTCCAAGAAGGCACTTAGTCATTTAAAACCAGTGACATGGCATCCCTAAAATAAATTAATTTGATCAATATTATCAATAGAGATGTTCAGAACTCATAATTCCCATAGTGTTGATAAAATCAATATTTAAGAAGAGTTTTGTTTCAAATTGGAAAAACAGATGTTTCTGGGTAGGGATACTTTCCCAGGATGCCTGTCAGGGAAGGGAGAAAGAATTATACATGTTAGCCAGACTTCTCCAAATTAAGATAAAAACAGAGACTCTAGTTATTAAATGCTGTAAAAAAATCAATACGTCCTGCAAATTTAATATTACAGCTCCCAATAATCTCAGATTAAAAAGAAAAAAACAACACTAACCAACCAACAAACCAAACAAAACACATGAAGCATTCACACTCGTCAAAAAAAATAAACAGAAATCAACATTTTAGCAGGATAACATCACCTATCCTTCTGCAGCCAGCATGAAGCTGGCCTAAATTACATATTATGTAGTTCTGGCTTATTTAACTAATTTATCCTGCCTCTGATCCAGCACCATGCAGCCTGGGTGTGCAGGAATCACTCCTAGGGCTTCAGCACAGCCGTAATTCCCAGACATATAAAAGTATTGGCAGGACTAGCAAAACTCCTAAGTGGCTCTCAGGCTCAGAGTCATCCTTGCTCCCAGGCCACCTCTGAGAAGAAGGCCTGAAAAGTGACAGGAAGGGTTTCTGCCAGGCAAAGCATGATGAAGAAACCAGGCCCAGATGCAGTGGAAGACTGTTTGTGGTTTGTGGGCTTAGATAATCATCAAAACCAACTTAGGCATTTCCTCAAAACACCAGGTTTCAGCAAACTGCCTTCCCTGTCCCTTCTCCTCACCCTGAATAGCAGAGTTTTGTTGGAAAAGCTCTTGAGCAGATCTGAGAATTCTGCAGAGAATGGGTGACTTGGCTATTCCATGAATTCTTACCATAATTCCTCTCTGACTGTCAATTTGCTTTATATAATAAATCAAAGGCTAAGGATGAAATTAAATAATGCAGTTAATTACTTCAAGGCTTATAGCAACATCATCAGTACTTTATACAAAAAGTAAAAAATAGAGCAAAACATTATTTTAAGTGTCTGGACAAATTATTATTTTAACCCGTAATCAAAAGTGAATTCTACTGCCACAAAAATACATTAAGATCGTTAAGAGGCACACAGATCAGTCTTGGGCTACATAACCTGCCAAATCTTACATTAACAAATGGTCAGGATCAAACAGGGATGTCAAATATTTTATCCCAGAACCATTAAGTGCCTGGAAAATAACAGTAGCAAAACTTTGTGTTATTATCCACCATTAAAAGGACGAAGTGTGAAAAAAGGAATAGTATGTCCTAAAAGTTAAAAGTTTCTATACAGCTTCTCCATAATGTCATGTCAAGGCCAAACCTCAAAGATATAGGAACACTCTGCTAAAGGTTAGTGTACTCAGCTCCAAAACGAAAGATATGCACAGATAAGTAGTAGTTCTTTTTTTCTGCTTAAAAAAGATACTCAGTATTATGATTTTTTAAGTGATAAAGCTTACTATGTTTTGTAAATTAACATTCATTTGCTTCCCTCTTTTTAGAAATAAAAAATATTGTTATATTGAGCTAGGATAAACAGATAAATGTGCTCACAGGTTGGAAAATCACTGTTTGAAGAAACAGGATAAACTCAAAATATACATGTGCTTTTCCAGAAGGACAGCTACTATTCAGATAACTCTAGGCAAAGAATTTAAATATTTTAGCAGCACATAACAATTCACAGACAATAGAAACATCTATCACTCATGTCCAAGGGACCTGAGAACAGGAAGGACCAAGCTTCTTCTCAGCATATGGAGAATCAGTATATTTAATAATGTAAACATTACTTGAACAAAATAAAGCAGCATCTGCAAGCTCAACCCAAGACAGGGCATTTGGTGACCATGGCAAATACCCCCAGACCCCAAAGGAATCTGAACAGGCTTCATTCAGTAGGTTAAGATATGCTTTCAACAAATCCTCCTCTGTGAAAATTCATTTTGTGAAATCCATATGGGATTTTTCTATCATGTCAAATGGAACATGATTTGTACAATTCAACCTCATCGACTTGCCCAGTTCTTTAAAAAAGGAGGCACAAATGTGATGCTTATTGGAGAAAAACAGAACACTCTCCCACCTCCTAAACACACACAACTACTCCTCCTTCCTCAACCCTCCTAAAAATTCAGGGCCCCTATCATGTGTGAGTAGTTAAAGCTTTTCAGCAAGTACTTCTCAATACATTAGGTTAGCATTTATTCAGGAATAATATTCAAAGCTGAACCACTGGCTTATGGAGATGATGTGATATATCAAAACGTGTGAGATACAGATCTGCTGCTCTTTGTCCCTGAACACCCTGAAGCCCCTTCTCTGGAAGCATTCAAGATCAGGTTGGATGGGACTTTGAGCAACCTGATCTAGTTGAAGATGCCACTGGTCACTGCAGAGGGGTTGGACTAGATGGCCTTTAAAGGTCCCTTCCAACCAAAACCATTCTATTATTTTATGATCATGATAACCCAGTGATAGTGAAATACAGAAATGAATGTGGTTCCATCAAAACAATTTGCTCTCAAGCTGTATTGCTCAGACAGAACAGCACATTAACAAAAGGGCAGAATGAATAAGTAGGCTGTTGCACCTTCTGGACAAAGGAGTTCATGTAGAGTCTGAGAAAACGTTGTACATGTGACTCCTCCCTCCAGCAATAAGGTTCATTATACAAAATTTCTCCTTGGCAAGGGTAACATGAATTTTTGCCATTCGCAATATTCATACCACAGGAGACTCATGTCATTTTCATTCAACCATCTGGTCACAGTACATTGTTTTTCAGAGTGTTATCCAGTCTGTTCAAATTTAGATATTGCATCACCTCAGTTTTACGTGTTTGGCAAGAGAAGACATTTTAGTTTGCCCAGCTTCTCTACAAGTCAATGGAGAGATTCAGGTATCTTTGAAGACTTGCAAAAGTACATCCAAGCTTCCTAGCTTAGATATTTCTCCTTTTTTCCTGCCATTGTAAGGAATTCATGCATTCACAGAAAAAATCAATCCAGTCTGCTTACGTAAGGTGTTCGTCTATTTCACGGAGATCACAGGAAGCTAATGGAAGATTCTGGACAGCTCCATTCACTTAGTCCACAGAGTGGTGGCACTCGACAGAACTGAGCTGGCAAGAAATGTGTGAAAGACATGTAAGATCTGGATGCCAGGCTACCTTCAGCCTGTTCAGAGCTGAGGTCATGTCTCAGGAGAGTGGCCTAGTGAATACTCTACCAACAGCTTTTTAGACACCGTTTCACTGTGCCCAGCACACTGAAGGGGAGCAAGTGCTGCAAGAGCTCAAGTCCAGCTTATTAGTTTAGACATTCAGTTGTGAGAGAACTGACTTATTTATACATTCAATGTTAAACCATGTCCTTGTCATATAGCTTATCACCAGGGACAGAAAATTAAATCCCATCCCTTTCTTCTCAGGTACTGTCCTCATATAAGGTGAAGCCAGACAGACATCACACAGTCTAATATCTGGGGCTTTTTGGTTCAGATACCTTTCTGCCTTACCTTAAGACTGTGATATACCTTTTGGCACTCAATTCCCCAGAAGGAAAGGTTCTTCTGTGCATACAGACTGACAAAATGTTAGTGCCTAGGGAACACTCAGACTACATGGGAGGCATCTAATCAATTTCTATGCCTGATGGATTTAATAGCCTTACTAAGTAAGCAGGCTGGATCAGTGTCTAGGATTCAGCTGGGTTCAAAGCATTCTAATTCCATTGTAGGCAGGATTTAGGCAGACTGGATCATAGCCTTGCTTTTCCATGTCCTTAAAACAAGAAATAGCAAGGAATACTCCAAATTGCAGTTCGTGAAGGTATTATAACAGTTCACAACAAGCTTCACCAGGATCCGAATTTCTGACTCTGTATCTGTATATATGTTTTCTTAAATGAACAGCAGTCAGCTGAGATCTGATGTAAACTCTATATAAAGTAAGCTGACATGTTTTTAAGAGTCAAGATGCTCTAGAGCTTCAAAAACAAATAACATGTTCCCACTCTTCTAGGTATTCTACAGGGCATGTTTGCCGTGGCTAGAAGGATATCAAAGGGATAAAAATGAATAAAAATTTCCTTCTTTAAAGGCCAGACACTAGTTATCATACTGTCTGAGACAGAACTCTCAAGCAGTTAAGCTTTTATAGTGTAGAAGGACACAGGAATATACCAGATCTATATATGGAGGTCTATCCTTCTGTCAAAAATCTGTGATAGTATGCCTTGCTCACACTCACTAAGCCAGATTATGTTTTCCTTTACAAAGGAATATTATATTTACTGTTGATGTCACCTCCCAAAACAGAAGTCTCATAAACACAAAATCAAGTAATCAATTGATAAACCTTCTAATTTAAACATCTTTGCTACAGAAGCCACTGAAGATCTGAGCTTGAATTTCTTTCAGTCTATGAATTCAGCCTGAGGAAATGAAGACAAATTTCATATATAAGTGGTCTGCACTTTTAAGAGATCAGAATCTTAGTTTGCCCTATAACTCTGTCATTCTCACTTGCAATTATTTTATGCAGAGCTTGTTACTCATTTCAAAGAGAACATTGCCAAACTAATGGAGATACGCAAGGAAAAGAAATGAGAGCACTTTTCAAAAAAGAAAAAAAATTTCTATCCAAGACTGTAATTGGAAAATACTGGTGCTGTCAGCTTAGTAAAATAAATGGGAATGATATTAGTACAGAATATGTAAGTAATTGATGTTTCGCTTTGCCTGCAGAACAATGGGCTACATTCACAGGACCTGAGAAGCAGGTAAAGACCTATAATCTCAGTTAATTCCTCCTTTTCTTCTATTGATACACACAGAAGATTCCAGATCTTAAACTCTGCCTCCCCTCTCAGTGCATATCAGGTTAAGTTAGGGAAAAATTTCCAAAAGACTCAGATAAGCTCTTCCCAGCATTTTGTGCAGGTAGCTGGTAAAGGTGTTCTTGTCCAAAGGCAAAAGATGTGGGCTGAAATCCTCCCAAAAGAAGAGGGATTAAAGCCCAGGTCTTCCACACTTTGTTAACTATCACTCTCAGTTATCGTCCAACAAGACCCACTGTTTTGCAGAAATTAGTAAATTAAGCAAAACAGTTTTGGAAAGACTCATTTTTCAGTTATTTTCAGTTTATATTCATGAAAGTAGAGCGGGTTACAAATATATGAAATAATTAACATAGGAAAAATGGTAGAGTGGGAAAATAGCAGTAAGCAATTGTAAACACAAAGTGAAAGGGCACCCAACAAAACAGAAGCAATAATATAAATGAATATTCAAAATGGTTATATGAAAATGCTTTTCTGAAATCCTATGCAATGAAACTATAAAATTGATTTCCCCCATGAATTCTTGAGGTTAGGAATATAAGAGCCAATGAAAAACTTTTATATAGGTAACAGAATCTGAATTATTATGTTTCCATTTTTGGCAGCAGCATTGATTCTTAAATTTCCAGATTGAAGTCAAATTCCTATCAATCAGAAGGAAACTAAAAATACTTTTCACCTTGGTCTACACTGGATTCTCACATCTTTTTTTTTTTAAAAAAAAAAAGTCTAGATAGTGTCTAAGGATAACTAGACTTTCTTAACATGTGGTCTGCCATGAAGTGACTATGTCTATGTTCCCATAAAATTTTCTTGGCAAAGATATCACAAACATAACTTTTACACCATTTTAAAAGCCAAATTCTTTCAAGTCTAAATTTAGTGTCGAGTGTTTCTTTTTACAAGCAGCCAAATCGGAATCATGGCTCTACTTTGTTTTGACTTAAAGAATAAGAAACAACAAACAACAAAGAAAAAGATAAAATGATTCAGAAGACTGCATAGCTTTCAGGAGAATCTCATGGGGAAGTGGTTTTTCAGAAGCATGCTGGAAAGATTATCCTGGGAAGACTGAAACATTTATTCATGATAGAAGGAGCCCTTTTCTTTATTCCAGGCATCAAATACCTGAAATAGATTTGTAGTCAGCACATCACAAAACAGATGAGACTAGTCACATTTTCTTTTATCATTTAAGTATATGATCTTGCTTGGCAATGTTATACCACTAAAGTGAATTCAGATTAAGTCACAGCTTTGGCTTGTTACATATCTCAGACAGCCTATTCAGCTTCAGTTTTCAAGGCTGACTACCAATGTGTGATTTTACTCTCATTGCCCTCCCTGAGAGGAGAGAATAAAGCTTTCCTATCTTACAAAGGGTTACCATCAATAAATTTAAATGCTGAAATGCCAGACCAGATAAAAAATACTTTTCTTAAATAAAAGATTCAGAAAGTACTGTTTTTAAAATGCAATTCTATATACATTTATTTCCATAAAAATCCACTGAACCAAATATAAATACATGCAAGGGAAACCAGATTGTGTTGAGTCTACACAAAGGCTGGATAGGATTTAAAACACATAAGCGTGTTTGATAACTGTAGAGGTACTCTCCACACCTGTCTTCAAATTTTGTACATTTTAGAATCTTCCTCACAAGGTATTTCAAAGGCAGTCCAGTAGATACATACAGTGGTGCATGATAAAGTCCCCTATACTGGCAAAAGACTGTATGAAGGTCCTGTTGGTCCCTCCATGGGATACAGCAGCTGTTTGTGCACCCATGTCACAAACCCCAGCTGGCACTCTCCTTTACTGGCTGAATCTGCTCTTAAGAAAAAGCATCTTAGAGCAGCTAGATCAAATCAAGGGACATTATGGTAAGATAGTAAAACAGGCAGACATTCTGGTAATCTGAGGCAGGTTTTATAACTGCTTCTGTTCGGCACATGAGGAGATGCCTCATTTGGAAATGCAGGTATAAAGTTTCCACTCTGAGTGGGCATAAACAGACGAATTCAGCAGGACACCCAGAAAAAAATGCCATTGTGCCCATTGATGGAGATCTGGTTTAAAAGATTTATCTTGTATTCTTCTATATTCTTATAAAAAAAAAAAAAAAAGCAGGTATGGACTCCAGGTTCACAAAGGAAAATTTAACTGTCTTGAGCCTGAAACTCTCTTTTTCAGCTGCCTTGTGCCATTCAGAAACTTTCAAATTTCACAACAGATGAAAAGACTTATTAACAGAAAAACAAGTTCCATTACTGCATAATCGGGATTCACCCCTTCTCCCTCACTTACTCGTGGAAATTTGGATTGCATTGGTAATGTTCTTCTTCAGCATCACAGTTTGACTCCTTTTGCTCCACTGCTTTCTTTCTTATTCTTGATTCTTCACTATCATCTTTGACCCACGGGACCAAGCTTCAAGTATTTCCAGTCTCTCCTCCTCAAAAAATATTTTCCTGAGTTTAGCTTTTTTTGTCTAGCCATTGTTGTATACTTTTTGTTCTTTTACCTCGATCGCTTCTTTCTCTGTCCAAGTCCCTGCACTGCATTATCTTATTAGGAAGAAATTCTTCACTGTGAGGGTGGTGAGATGCTGACACAAGTTGTCTAGAGGAGTTGTGGATGCCCCATCCCTGGAAGTGTTCAAGGCCAGGTTCAATGGGGGTTTGAACACCTTGTCCCATGGGGAGGTAGCCCTTGCCAATGCATGGGGGTTAGAACTAGATGATCTTTAAGGTCCTTTCCAACCCAAACCATTTTATGGTTCTATGACATCTGTTCACACTTAAGTTCCACAAATATGCAGGTCCTGCTCGTCACTGCAGAGTCTCGTACCTGCACAAATAATTTTAATACAATTTTAACACAACTTTCATGTCATTTTAGTGAACATAAACATTTTTTCATAATAGCACACATGTGAGGAAGGAGACTGCCTTTCAGCATCATCCAAAATCCTCCTTTGAAAGAATACTTAAATCTGCAGGAGCTGGAGGCAGTTTTCTGCCTAACTATCTTGTGCTTTGATGAAACCTCATATTGACCTGTGCATTTCTTCAGTCAGGGACATTCGGTCAGTTTTCTTACATAAATCATATCTGTTGGTGATTTTCAAATTGTGAATAGTAATGAAGTTGCATTTACGATGCTTAATTTGATTTTTAATTTGGCCTCTGTGGGTCAGTGCCTCGGAGAACTGCTGCTGCTGATAGGCAGCATCATGTGAAGAAATCTGCATTCAGGCCAGCTGTGTTTATGTATCATTCACACTGGTATCATACAGTAGAGAAAATCACAAATTTGACTCTAATTGTGGCAGCTGTGTTCAGTGAAGTGTCCAAATTAGAAACGACCGATGAAAGACTTTATTACTTGTAAAAAGCATGTGCTCTGGGGAATTTTCTACACAATGGAATATTTTGGGAGCAAGCTTTCAAAACAAATAAGAGATTATATATGAATAAAACCCATGAATGATGCATGTAACCATGAATGAACTTTCTGAATGTATCATTGTGCCCTTTGATAGAAAATCATTCTTAAAAGTCTCAAAACATTTGAGTTTAAAGTCCCAGTAAAACTGGCTGAAGCAGGACAAGACTGAAATAAGCCAGATTAAAGAACAGTTTTAAAATATAAGGGTAAGAATATTCTGCAAACATTAAAGCCAACGCTCTGCGTATACTGAAAGCAAAAATGTAACTTCTGCAACATAGATTGTCAAACCAAAAAGCATTATCTACACAGGAGACCTGAATCTAGGAATTCCAGCCAATTTGCTAGTCTGCCTGGTGGTTTTGTCAGCTGAATGCGGAATTTATTTATAAATTACATCTAAACTCTTTTGTTGTGCCACACTGACAGCAGGATTTACTGAATATGCTGTGCTGGCATCAATGAAACTCTTATCATAAAAAAAAACCAAACCCGAAACAATGTAAGAAAATTCACAAATGTTTTTGGATATACTTTAATATTTTTTTTCAGTTCATTTTTTATTAAAAATATTTGCTTCCCTGAAGTTTCATTGTTTTCTCTATGTTCAATAAAGTAGATTTGTGGAGATTTCAGCATTCAATATATTTTCTATTTCAGTATATCCTGCACCACAATAATAACCTGGTGCTTATTTCAGTGATGCCTAAAATACTTACAGAAGAAAATAAATTTTAAATGACTGAAGCCTCTCTTGACTTCTAAAATAAATACAAAAAGTTTTAAATTTTTTGAGTGAATCAGACTTTGACAAGGTTTGGAATATGAATGACGTGGGTCTGGGTTACAGAAGATTTGCTGCAGAAAGATTAAAATAGAACATTCAATTTATGGCTTAATGCTGCAGCACTCTTGGCATTTTTTGCTAGCTCCCCAAAATACAACTGAATTCTCTATCTCCTAAACATAAATTCTATCCTTAAACAGGTCATTAAGGTTAGTTTACTTAAATCAACACATCATGTAAGAAAGGCTGTATGATATTCCCATAGACTTAGAAAACATGGTATAGATAAAATCCCCACAGAAGGGCACCTTCTGCTTGAAGAAAGCTCACTTGAAGACTTCTTAAAAATGGCTTTTTGTCAAAATCAAATGGTCATCCAAAAAACTGTTTTGTGTGTTTTCACCTGAGACATATCTCAATCTTTTCCAATGGATGATGGAACAGAAAGAGTAAGAACTGTGGATATTCCAGAGGACAGATGAGAACTCAGTGGTACTGGGACAGCCCAAAACCAATCCTCTGAAATTCACGCATGCTTGAATTCAATTATGCCCAATGTCCAATCCAAAAAAGTACCAAGGATACCAATAAATGAGTAATGGCACACTGGACAGCAGTAGGACCAGGAACAACAGCAGATTGTGAACAAATAGGGATCAACGGCACAATGATCCTGCACATATGTATTCAGAAGTAAATCTCCTGGTGTACTTCTTTAGTGCTGACACAGCTGGAATACTCCATCTGCTGTTGCCCAAATCATAGTAAGACAGTGACAGCCAGACTAGGGAGAGCCCAGAAGACAGCAGAAGAAATGGTTAGATCAGGTGTTTGGAAACACAGCATTTTGAGGAAAAATTGGAAGACTTACATTGGTCCAACATGGACTACGGGCAAGAAGGCACATGTAAATAGTAATGCACATATTAATACAGTTGTTATGAAGAGGCTAGGGGGGGTATTGTACTAAATTCTCTAGAGTCTGCTGTAATATTAATATATTAAGTATATAAAAAATAATTGCATCTACTATGATGGTTAGGACTTCCAGCATGTTATTTTTTTCCAAAAACCCAACCACATATATTTGAGACTCTAAAATACTACTACGTAGCATGTGGATAGAAACATAAAATGACATAATGACAGGTTCTTGGAAAGTTTTCTGAGGTTAGGTCTGACCTGCAGCATTCACAGGAGGAAAATGTGTGTGCCTGAAAGACATAGATGCTGGGTGAGCACAGAGAAGCCCGTGAACAAGCAGTATATTCAGACACAGCCTGGCCTGTTGAAGGAGAAAAACATATTTCTGTTGATGTCTCATATAGAAGGTTCAGCATGTAGTGGAGCATCAACACCTGTTGTCAGGAAGGGCCTTCTTTCTGGGGCAGGTCTCCATTGCATCATTATGCATATTCCTGCCAGCTCCACAACTCAAGCCCTGCAGCAAAGGTGGTACAATTCAGGGAAAACTGGCTTAAACATGTTCCTGTAATCTTTCTGTTCAAGCCTGGACAGGCTTCAGCCATATGTCTTCTTCTGTCTAAGCTAACCTCTGCCTCATAGCAGAGGGCAAGATCATTTTGCAGCTTCTGGTGAAGATCTTGAGGTATCTCCTCCAGCTGTGCCTTCAGAGAACAAGCGGTGGATGAAGTCCCTCTCATGAGGGAGGCTGGCTGTGCCACGTTCCACTGCCAACTTCTTGCAATAAAGACTCACTCACATAAACGGGGCACCCCTCAGAGAATAAAAGGATAATAGGATCTCCCATGCTTGAATAAAAGGCTGGAGCTTTTATTCACATTTTCACTTGCTTCATTAAAAATCCTGATTACTTCTGGAGTGTGGTCCTACCTCCCTCGGGACAAATATGCCATGAGAACAAAATTCATTTTCACTGTGACTCCAGCAGCAAAGATGCCTTGCTTCTTTTGTGTACCTCGTTGTCTCAATGGGAAAACAGCTTGTGCAACAGGTGTTAAAAATGCAAGCAGTTTAAATTTAAGAGAAGATGCTTCCTGGCACTGAATAATGTTTAAAACAATGGATTTGTGAGAAATATATCTTAAAGTTTACTCCTTTAGGACTGTTGCAAAATTTATATATGTTCATGGTTGGAGAAAGTTTGCATTTTGCTGAACTACTGAAGTTATTTCAGCTTTCTCATGCCTAAACAAAAGACAGAGAATTTTTTTTTTCATTTGCAGTGCTATCATTAGAATATAAATTTTAGGAAAAATAATAGAAATACAAAGCCTGTAATTTACAGAGAAACTAAAAAATTGATAGGTATACTTTTAACTTGCCACTTTCAAATCTTCAGCTACATATATTTTTTCAAACACAACTACCTCATTTGCTGGTTTAATTGTGAATATAATTTTAATACATGGTTATGAATTTCGTAGCTATTACATTCATTATATATTCACTATAGTTGTTTTTCATGCTGCAACATTACTTGAGACCTCCCCGGAATGAAATGTAATCTCCTTGGATGCTTTTTCACTGCCATGTAATCACACATCATTCAACCATTTTAGACTGCTATATACTTCTCACTCTCTTCAGCAACTCTAATGGATGACCTTTGTCTCAAGTTCATTCTTTCCAACTTCAAGACATAATGCACCCAATAATACACTTCTATCTGACAACCAATACACATATTTGCATTGCATTCATCTCACTCACAGCAGTGCAGCCGATCCAACACAATTCTACCTGACATAGTGTTAATTTACACAAGATCAATTTGAAGACTATTTGATTTCTGCCTAGAAAACTTGTTGCAAAGCTTGCTGGCATCTTTTTTTTTTACCAGATTGTTGGAAAATTACAGGTGAAAGACACAATGGAAATATAAAATCCATATACATGTACACAAGGGTAGTAATTTTTTTTCTGGTTGTGTTTCCTTTTAAGATGAAACAAAATTTAGAAGCAGAGGAAAAAGAATTGTCTTTCTATCCATATAACATAAAGTCACCATCTACATGCTGCAATTCAAGTATGGCTACTGGGACTTAGAGGAAAACCTAAGGCCAGGATATTCTCTCAGGGTAAATCTTGATAGACCAAAAATAGACTTTTCTTATACTGCTGAAGTCTTTGGAACCATATATTAACTCAAATTTATGGAAAGTGCCCATGAGTTCTATCACAACAAATCAACGAGTAAGAGATACAAATGTTATGTGGAGAAAGGAAAACAGTGCATGCATCACTGAAATATTTACATGATACATGAAAAATACATCATATGCACCTCAGTTTATGCCATCTGATAATTTTAAAGCACAGGAGACTGACATAGATGAAGGTATCAGAAAACTGATTTCATTTCATTGAACAATGCCTGGAGCTATTAATTTGAAGAATTAATTTGAAAATATTGGTACTTGACTGCATCTACCCAAGCAAATACTTTTTTCCCCCATTCCTCCATTTCAGAAGCAGGCAGAGAAAAAAGAAAGGCTGGCGATGAAAATGAATGGCGCTATCACCAGAAGCCTGAGAGGGTTCCGAAAAGGAAAAATCAACTACATCTGCAGTTTGTGGGTTGTTTTGTGAAAGTAGCTGAGCTGAACAGCATTTCCCAAAGCCTGGGAGAAAAGATTAAGATTTATGTGAGAGCAAAGATGTGCTTGGAAGCTTTCTTGCTTTTTACCATTTACTTCGCTGACTGTTAAGCAAGCAGCTAAATAATTTTCTGTTTGCTTCTGACTGGCTTTAATTTAATCACAGGTATGAAAACTAGGACCAAGAGAGCTGAGGTGGAGCGCTGTGGTGAAAGGCATACAGCAGAAGTGAGGTCCTTCAAAAGTCACATAAAAAAATTATTTCACTCTTCTTTTGCCCAAAGTGACTGAAGCACTACAAAAATACAGTTAAAATAGCCTTCTTAAAGGCTGGAAGAAGAAGCAGTAATAACAAAATTGTTTCCCATTGCCACTTAACACACATATGGATGGATGGCTTCTATTAGCATCACAGGAGAAATCCATCTACAGTTGATAGCACTTAGTCCACTCTGCAAAGGCCTCAATCACACATCATTGTTCAGTAGCCCCTCCACTCAACAGCCAACATAGAAATATAATATTCAGAAACCTGTACTAAGCATACAGGTTTCACATGCAGTGCCTAATACAAGGCAAAACATCTCAGCATGGTTATTCCAAAGCCCAACACATTTAAACAACTAAGTGCCCAGAGCCTGCTCTCCAGAAATGCTTAGCACAGAAATGTATCCAACATCCCATTTCTCTCCTAAGCTGGAGAAGCTGCCTCAGTGCTCCAGGCAAGCACCTCAGGCCAACAGAGAAAGCCCCACTCCCTACCTAAAGAGAACTGCCCACACCCACCTCCAAAAAACAACCCAAGAAACCCTTCCTTTTTAAAATAAGGGAGTATTTAAAATTATATTTTAAAAGACAGCTGTGTTTTACACTCAGCTGAGACCAGTCAGTAACATAACATCTTCATGATGAGAATCACACTCAGACAAAAGAAACATCCAATTTTCTTCTTCCAGCATGAGGTATTTCAAAGCTATGAGTGTTTTGCAACCACCAAGTAAAAGGGAGTTGAAAATCACCCTTTTCTTATTGAGGCTGAGATTATTGAGGGAATTCACAGATATTACACAGAACAGAGAGTAAAGTCCCCAGGACTGGCTCCTCTAAGCATGGTTTCTGCTCGAAACACATGAATGTTATATAAAAGACAGGTTCCACCATTACTTTCTTTGATGGGTCCATTTAAAAATGTGCCTACCCTGTCTCCTCATCTGAAGGGCCTGAATCCATTATTAATTAATTCAACAGTCATCCTAGTGTATTAATGGAATGTGGTATAAGTACTACAGCTGCATTACCATGCTGCAACTTTCAGCTGTTCTTTAAAACCTTTTGAAAAGTACTTTTGTCATAACTGTAGCCATTAAAACGCTCTTATTAGTAGAAAACCTGATGATGATATTCATTCTCTACAACTGGAAAAGTATTAGAGGCTGGACACTCTGAGCACAACAATTTTGAATGGTGCCAGTGTTAAAACTGATCTTAAACTCTGTCGATGCTCAGTGTGAAGAGAAACAGTTTTGGAGCCAAATCTTCCTGTAACTCCTATCAGTGTTTCAAAGTGACACAGGTTATAATGGTTTCATCAGTTGTCTTCTGTGGAAAGCCATGCAGACTTGGGCAGGGGTCAGCTCCTGGGAATTACTGCTGCCATTCCTCTTCCCCATTCCCAGTCACACTCTCTACGGGTTGCCACTGAAGCCGAACACTGGAATCAAGTTATCTTGCCAAGCTGCTACACTGAATTTACAGGCATAGGTTGAATATTTATCTCCCAACCTGTGAAAAGATTCTTTTTCAACTAAGAAAATAAAAAAATAAAGAGGAAAAAGTGGGGGGGGAGGGAAAAAAAAAAGACATATCACATATACTTTCGACACACAAAAAATGCAATAATCCCCTTTAGGGGACACTTGATCATCTTTTAGCACCCAAGTAAATCACACTTCCGTACTGAATAGCCAGACCCCCAAAAGGGCAAAATATTTTCAGACCCTTCTCATTCAGATTTGTGTTGTCTGACATTTACTGGCTGCTCTGACTCAGGACTCCATTTGCTAGTAGAACTGGAGAGGTTGGGTCAGTTTTGCACTGCTGTTACTCCAGCTTCTTTAACAGCACCAGCCACTGGTCCTTCCTGTCCCTGTGTATAATCTGGGCAATCTAATTTACTACTTTAAAAACTTATCTTTCTAAAAGTATGGTTCATCAATAAGCTACCTATTAAAATGCCTCAAATAAAAAGACACACAGTGGAATAGAGTGTGAAATTTAAAACCACCCCCCCTAAATATTTTTCCCTTTTATGAAATCCAAGCAGAATCTGAGGAGACTCCTTTAACCAGGCAATACATTTCTTTACAAAGAAACTGCTCGTGGATTACAGTTAATAAAATTATCTATTGGACCACAAGAATTAGTTAAATGATGCTATCACAGTGTATTTTGCAAACGCACACAGAAATAGATCACTTTGATTAGTGATCGAAGTGATTCAAAAGCACCCATTAACTATTTAGAAAAAGAATACTTTTCTTCAGTAATGTAGTACTCTACAAAAAATTTAGGCAAGCAGAAAATAAGTCACTGTTGTCTGAAAAACAACAGATGACATACTTATCAAATGTGATCGATATCACAGGAATTTTTCTTACTGAAATCTCAATGATTCTGTCACCTCATGTGAAAGACACCAATTTTAGGGAAGTTGCACATACTTCTACTGAGACTCAATATTGGTTATAGTCTGGGAAGCACCACCGCCTCTGGAGTGCATCAAAACATGCTCTCTGAAACGCTGTCTGAAAGGAGAGGAAGGCAGGGTTGTTTCTTTGAGTGAACATAGCCAGTCAATATGAATCACAACATTTTATTCACCTTTAAAGACTTTTGGGATCACAAATTTTCTTTGTCATAACAAATTCTGCTAGAACTTATCTTCCAAAAGAAATATTAAGAAGCTTACCATTAATACTAAATTAGCTAAAGTTTTCTCAGAAATGTTTCACAGGACTTCACAGGAAAAAAATTCTCTCTGGAATTCATTAGAGAAGAGCAAATAGACAACAGTCTAGGGCTTCAGGATGTTTTCCTACTAAAACTGACTGTTCTCCTAAGGTCAGCCAATGCTTTCTGATGCCATCAAAAGTAGAGCAAGTAGCAAGGCTCACAACAAAGCACTATTCTCCTACTAGCAATGAGGAAAGAATTTAAGATTCCTGAAATTTCAGTTTCTCCCTTCTCCCTTGCACACTGAAATCTTCCAATAAAGGTATCATGGACACTGAAAGTATTTAGCCCCATTATTGTTCTTAAATAGGTAGCTTTAAAAATATAAACATAGATTATTGGAGAGGTGTCTTCTTTACATTAAATTAATTCCACAGCAGAAGAACTTTAGATACTTGGATTATTTAGGACAAGTTTCCCAGATTTTAGAGAGGAAGATCTAGAAAGAGCTACTGATCTCTTGTGGATGAACAGGTGAAACAGAGTACTCATGTCTGAAGAGCAATAGAAAAGAAATATGCATCAAACTGAAGTCAAAACATGGGAATTTAGGAAAAATGTCTCACAGGAACCCAGAAGAGATGTAGAATATCTGAACAGACATTTAAGAGTTGGGCAGTTCACTGTCAGAAGTAGCTAAACTTCAGTTCATACATTCATATTCTAGAGATGAATCAGAAAAATGCAAATTAATATTCCAATCAACTAAGGATTATGTATTTAGGCTTATCTATATTCTGTACCACATGATGAGGAGTTTCCAAAATTCTTTTATCACTCTTATCTGAATATATACAAAAGAAGTTTTACAGTGTCAGACAATACTGAATGCCAGAAAATTCTTGTTGTGTTGCACTGCCAAATAATATCCCTTTTGTTCCATTCTGTTAGGTGCTACCCAAAAAGGCAAGGGCAAATTAGGAAGCACAGTAATATCACAGATAAATGCTCCTTTTAAATATGGAAATGCATTCTAAAGCTCCCAAAATAAATTCTCAGATGAACACACATCATCCTGTGAAGTTTAATTAACTGGTGTTTGGTTGTTGGTTTTGTTGTTTTTGGGTTGTTGGGGTTTATTTTTTTGCTTGTTTGTTGTTTTGTTTTGTGGTGTTTTTTTTTTAATGGCAGCCTTTTTGGAACAGTATATAGAAGCTTCTTTAGTTGGTTACTGGAATGTTCAAGGCCTGATTTTCACTTTGTGAAAAACACACATTAATTTCTGAAAACTTCACTGGTCAAATCCCTTAGCACAAAACTAGAAAATTATAAACCAACAGATTTTCATGAATAAAATATCATTGGCATATAACCCTGCTAACAGAACTGAATGAGGGGTAATCCACTAACTTCACTGGAGTATTAAGAATCTTGTATTTTATCCTGATTTTTGCTTATAAGTAACTTTAAGTCTATCATGTAAACTTCAGGCATATTGCTAAAACAAAATTGCCATCCAGTTTATAATTAAAGTTTTATGTTTAAGGACAAAATACTGAGATAAAAAGTCTGTTGTCAGAATGACAAATATTAACTGCTATTATTGTTTATTCTTGGGAAGACAAACACCAATGGTTTGACTGCAGTTATTCTTGGGGAGAAGCTTATGATTCCAGTATATGACAGAAGCACAGAACAGAACCATAAAGCATGACAACTACATTACAAGCAGTAAAGCATTCCTATTTTAACAGGTGAGAAGCATAATTTTAGCATTATGAACTATGTATCACTATAAACATGGTAAAGGAGATTATTAAAAAAAAAAACCCTACTCACAGTAATAACTTTCTGCTTTCCTGTTTTCTACAACCTAACTGAAACCTTCCAGAGGAACAAGATGATAAAGCAGAGAGGCTGTGTACCTTGAAGATCACCAACACCTTGAAATCTATTAGCTGAGAAGCAAAAGCACTCTAAACTCAAAGGCTGTGGATAGTAACCCAGTGCTCTAAACACCCACCTAAAGAGAACATCAACACTACTTGAAAACCCAGTCAACACAGCTCCTGTGTTTCAGCCAGAAAGTAGCAAAGAGCTACACAGATTAGGAGGCACAGAGTTAATACACAGTTCAAAGAACCACCAGCTCAGACCATATTTTGCAAGGTAAAATGAAAATGTAGTGCTTTAGATGGATATATAAGCTCATCCTAAACGAACTTACTGGGATACCAGAAGCAGTGTAATGACATTAACATGACATACTACATTGATTAAAAGACGTGAAAGGACAGCTACTCTGAGTGCCTACTACAGCCTTTTTTCTAAAAGGTTACTACCAAAACAAATACTTTCAAGAACCAGACTCTGTCATTGTGTGACTGTATAGACCACAGTTCCTTTTTTGGAAAAAGATTAAGCATATTTTTTAAGCAGTCACAGTTCTTTCAGGCACAAGATACATCTTCAGAATTTGTCACTGAAATAAAGGTAGCGAAGTATGCTAGAGCAAATAAAAGTAGCAAAATTAGCCAGTGGCTATTTTAGCCTCCTTAAAAAAAAAGAGAGATACAGAACACATCAGCTAACATTAAGAAAAAGGGAGTTATATGTTTGAGACAGGATACTTGGTATCCTACCAGTACCAGGATATTTGCCCATCTCTTGAATAAGACCAAAAATCCAAGTAGCAACAGGCTATCACAGGTTTTTTGGAATAGGTTGCCTTTTAGAATTACCAGACCAATTACACATAAAACTACTGATTGTTTTGCTTCTCCACCAATTACATCAACTTCCCTATTGTTGACTGCTGTTATTTATTAATAAACATATAACCCTGCTCTAGAGACTTTTATTGGTAAATCTCAAAGAACTTTTCAATATTGGTAACTCTTTATTCCTTGAAACAGTGGAGCACAGGAAAATGATTTATTTGGTTTTGCTGGCAAGATACACAAGGGGAAAAGAAAGAGGTGTGATTAAGAATGCTCTTCAAAAATGACAGGGAGAGCAGTACTGAATATACTATCCAAATAGCAAGGTCTTTGATCTCAGTGTCCAAATCATAGTCTTCTTGCTCATCTCTAACAGAAAGCTTCTTAGACCTCCTGGGGAAAATTGTCAAATTCCTACCTAAAAACATGCAGTATCTTTTAGAAGAGGTCTGCTTTCAGGGGTGTGGGGGGAGGGAATGTCTACTCTTTTAGCAGTAAAGTTATTAAATTCAAAATTCACAGAATCACAGAATCACCCTGGTTGGAAAAGACCTTGAAGATCATCAAGTCCAACCATAACCTAAATCCACCTACCATAACCTAATCTACCCGCTCAATGCTTAAATCATGTCACTAAGCACTACATCTGTATTTCTTTTAAACACTTCCAAGGATGGTGACTCCACCACCTCCCTGGGCAGCCTGTTCCAGTGTCCAACCACCCTTTTGGTAAAGAAATTCTTTCTATTATCCAGTCTAAACATCCTTTTGTGCAGCTTCAGGCCATTTCCTCTCATCCTGACATTACTCACTTGAGAGAAGAGGCCAACTCCCATCTCCCTACAACCTCCTTTCAGGTAGTTGTAGAGAGCAATGAGGTTTCCCCTCAGCCTCCTCTTCTTCAAACTAAACAATCCCAGTTCCCTCAGCCTCTCCTCATAGGACTTATTCTTCAGCCCTTTCACCAGCTTGGTACCTCTTCTGTGGATACACTCCAGCAACTCTACATCCTTCTTGTAGTGAGGGGCCCAGAACTGAACACAGTACTGGAAAATAATAACCTAAGAATAATTTTTTTACTATGGTTTGGTTTTAATAAGTCCTGCAGAACCATATGGGAAACCTAGAGTATTCCATCACCTGAAGGAGTGACAGAATGAACTCAAGCATGTGTCTCATGCTTAGAATCCTATATTTCAAAAGACATCTCCTTCCCATATTTATTGTTTCTCAGTCATCACAGATGAAGAATATCATAGGCAGAGGGACAGATTTTATTCTTAGTCCTGCAAATAAAGTCTGCAGTTTGGAAAGCAAGCTGTGTTGCTTGTGATAATTTATCAGCAAAATTTTGACATTCACAACTTCATGAAATAACTTTGCCAGAGACACAAGACAGACCAATGTTCTTGTTATCCTGCAAGGCATCATCACTATCAGCATCAATAAAAGGGTAAAAGGTTTCCAGAAGAATGAATCTTTTTATTAAAAGGAAGGATCCACAATTTAATTCTGAATACATGCATAACGGACTGATGAGCCTACTTCCTAGTACTAGTACCTAATTCTCCCCTGGGTGATTGAAGGACCTTATATGCTGGACACAACTCTCGAGTGAATTTCATGTTCCATAACCCATGTTTTCCACAACCACGAGTGCCTGGCAAGTAGGTCCTGCTGTGTTTCAGGTCAGAGGGGTGACAATGTGCTGAAGTGCTGTGAAGTGCAAACTGGCAGGGCTCTGTGCTCCAAGGAACCCCAGGAGAATCCAGATTTTCCTCTGCTAGAGTCTAACATGGCCCCACTCCATCAAGTGATCTTGCACATGTGAACCATGCACAAGAACAGCCAGGTGCACATTTCCACATACAGGTCTTATTCTTACATGTTGAATGAGAGATAAATGGAGATACCTGCTGAAATTCAGAAATTCATTTTAGAAGAAAATAAAAATTGTAACTGTAAAATGAAGTCAGTAGGAAAGGCTACAGAGACCCCACAAACTCTCTGTGTAACCTGCCCTCATGTTTGACTTACCTTAAGGTGAAGAATTTACTCCTTCTGCCTGGTTGTGACTTGTGTCATTCCTTCACTACACAACCTCTGAGTCTGTCCTGTACTGTGATGTAGCTGAAGTCAGAGAACAGATTCCTTAATTTTTTTTTTTTCTTTTTATCCTTTTTCCCTTCCCTTCATACATCATATGCTCCACCACCCAAATATACATCATACCTATAAAACCAAATGGTTACAACTGCTGGTTCTCAGCCTCTAAGATACAATTGAATATAGGGTACAATCCAAGCAAAACTTCCCATCAGTGCAAGTTCATTGGTGTCACTGCACTTTTCTCACCATATCTCTATACTGCATTATGAGCCCTTGTGCCCATATTGGCACGACATTTGTTCCTGGGGGATGCTGAGATTTTTGGTAAGCTTTCTGAATTATTTTCAACTGGCCCAAAGAACAACTTGCCTCTCTTTCCTAAACATCCCTGGGGTTGCAGGAAGACAACAGAAAACTAGCATTCATGGAGTGGAATTAGATGGTGTCCACTCCACAGGGCAGTTACACTAACAAGCAACAAACTGTTCTACCTCAACTTTCAGCCTGTGTTTATTACCTCAAATTAGGAAAAAGACACATGGCATTCAGCAGAGGGTTTTTATGTATGGATATAACTTGCACCTTAACAGTCCCAGACCTCCTTTTGAAGAAAAGCAAATAGCACACACACAAAGGGAAAAAAAGGCTACACAATTAAACTGAAAGGCTGTGCAGATTAATCTTACTTTGCAGTTTTGCTCTCTGTAAATGGTTAGGGATAAGATCTGACTCTTAGAATAGATTTTCAGACTTAACTCAGAATTTCCTAGTTTGGTCAGAGCAGTTAATTTAGAACCCCCCGTGACTAAAATGTAATCTGCAGCTTTCATTTTGCAAGCTGTTACACAGATTGAATGCTATTATCATTTTTCTTTGTAATATAGGCTGCTGGCAAGTATATTTCTCTTTTTAATCATGCAGAACTCAAGAAGTGGGATGCTAAAATACATTTTTTAAACATCTTTTATAAAAAACAACTAAACCAGCCCCATGTCACATCATGCATGGCAAGGAGTGGTTCACAACAGCTGTGTCACATACCAGGGAGGTCACAGATAGTGTCCTAAGTGTTCAACCTTGGTATAGAACAACTACTTCACTAATAAAACAGATGTAGAGAGCTGTGCATAATGCAGAGAGTGCCAAGGGTAGGAAAGGGGTAAGAGCTACTTTTTCTGGACTCCCCAGCACCCACTCTCAAAAGAAGTGTGTGCTGCTGTTTCAAATAACCATAGAATCATAGAATGCCAGGTTATAAGGGGCCTCAAGGATCATCTGGTCCAACCTTTCTAGGTACTACTATAGTTTATATGAGCTGGCTCAGCACCCTGAGCAGCTGAGATTTAAAACTGTTCAATATGGGGGAATCTACCACTTCCCTTGGGAGACTATTACAATGCTTGACTGTCCTCATGGTGAAAAATTTACCTCTTGTGTCCAGTTGAAACTACTAAATGTCAAAAGAGGGGCATGAGCATCACCACCAGCCAAGGGAATGTTGCTTTGTGGGAGAGAAAATAAGTTAAACTCTTAACTCCAGCAGATTTTGAATTTGCGCTCTCTCAGCAATCTGAATTGCAGCTCTGTACAGGCTAGAGAGAGAGGAGCAGGTTGTAAGACACATGCCAACAGACACATGCCAACAGATTTAATATTACTTGTTTTATTCTAATACGTAAGTTGGCATAGATCATTTTCAGATCAGTTTTCTTCCCAATATAAATTTCAGTACAGACCTGCGGAAACCTGTTTCAGGAACTGGCACTGCACTTGTGGACAACAGCTGCCATTTAGCAAGGATTCAGACTTTGATCTTGTTACACATTCCACAGTCCACTCAGCTAGGTCATGAGTGCATGCGAGAGTGCCCGACAGAAAACCTACAGGGTGCTAATGCTTTCCCCCAAAGAAACAGAGGAGAAAATATATTCCAGAAGGGTCAAGAGAGAAGAGAAAAAAGATAAGGAAACAATCGTATATATAAACTGAATGTTTAAATCTTCTTCCTCCTGGAAAGGTGAAGTGACAGCTTGGGTGAATGGCTCTTACATGATGCTGTCACCCTTCATTCTGCAACTCTAGCTGAATGACGTCTGATTCTTTTCACCTCACCTTCAGGGGTTAGGTAACTTCTAATAGTTGAATGTTAAAGGCATTCACATCTGCAAGGAATGCAAGGAATATTCTAAGTGACAAATGTCTTACGGTTTATTCCTGCATACTGCTAATGCACTGCAGTGTATACTGGTAACTATTGGCTTGTAAAACCTCATTACATCAATCTGCAATAAATCACTGTCCTCTCTTTCTAGTGAGAAAATGTAGAAATGAAAGGCATAATAGCTGATGTACCATAAGTCACAGCGCTATCTATGTACAGCCCATCTCTAATATGTCTAAACATCATTAAGCATCTTCCCAAGCAGTTTTCAGGACTGGGCTCCCATATGGCAAGCTCTTTGTCAAAGGACTGTATCATAGGTACAGTGCTACATAGAATAATATAGCTATTACTGCTTGCTTGAAGTTCTATTAATTTTTGAAGTAATTTTGCTTCCATCTTGCCTTGCACCACATTAAAAAAAGAGAGTCCTACAAATCATACCTGCTAAATGTATGCTAGGTCAACTTCTTGCTATGCATTATGACCATATCTGGAAGAGATGCTATTCTACGCCATTCAGACAGACTTTGGAAAGGCAGAGCAAAACAATGCAGCACCACACAGAGATACCGAAGTAAACCTAAATGGTCTAAACCTGATCCGAGTCTATGCACTCTAATTGCAATCACATCAGCATGTGATAGACCATCAGGGTTAACAACATGAATGAAATGACCAAGGTTAATAGCAGATACAGGTTTTGCTAGGCTCATGCAGTTGTGCTTTTGTCAACATTTGTGATTACTTTGTATATTGCTTGCTAGGCCAAGGACACTGATAAAGACTGAAGTGATAGTGAGAGTATTAAAAAGCGACAAGTTAGTTACTACTAAGCAATATAATAATGTGGTTTTAGAAAGTTGTCTCTCCCTACCTGAGGTGTAACTATTCTGTAAACATACTGCAGATATTTATTTCCACAGTAGTCAGGTTCTTCAGTAAAAGTATTACTTTTAAACACCGCTCTTGTACAATAAAAAGCACAAGTTGCAGAAGGGTGCACAGGCAGTAAAAGATCAGACAAGCAAACACCAGCATCTTAGGGAGGAGGCAGAAGTCATAGAATCAGAATGGTTTGTGTTGGAAGGGACCTTGAAAATCACCTAGTTCCAACCCTCCTGTGTGGGCAGGGTCATCCACTATGAGACCAGGTTGCTCAAAGCCCCCTCCAACCTGGCTTTCAACACTTTCAGGGAGGGGGCATCCACAACCTTCCTGGGAAACCTGTTCCAGTGCTTCATCACTCTCAAAATACAATTTAGTATTAGTTACCTGATGTAAGCTAAGCAGTAGCTCAGCAAGTTTTAACTGATCTCATTGGTGTCTAAAAGCTGCAATTAAATTTTCTAAAACAGTATTTGTCATGTTGTAGAAAATACCTTCATGGATGCCAGGAGCCACTCTTTAACATTAAAAAGAAGTTTTCTTGTTAATTCACTTCTGCAGAAGTACCTCTACGTGTTTTGCAGCTATTCTGCTACTAAGATTACTCTCTCATAATAAAATTGATGGATTATCCTGAAATTTAGGACATTTGTGGTAGCTGGTGAAAAAGCTTTGCAGAGGACTTGCTTAGAATTTTACTGCCCTAAAAACCTCAGAATTATGAAAATCTTGTAAATGGAGCTTCTCTAAAAGGGTAGATGCAGAGGAATGCACCTAGTGCATGAGAAAGGTCTTTTTTCCAGGCAGTAGAGTGAGACTGAAACCCTAATTTATCACTCACATTAATACAGCAGATTACCATGCCATGTGGCATACATTTCTCGTACCCAGAATGTCACTGTAAATTGCCAAGACAGCTATTCAGGTAAATCAGTTAATGCACATGGACACAAATATATGTGATAAGAGGAGGATGGCTCCCTTCTGAGAAGGATGCCAGATTGAGGAAGAGGGGGCACAGAACAGTCAGAAGCGTGACCTTGCCAAACTGAACTCTCCTTGCTAGCCTTGTTTTCCAAACCTAGGGGAAGATGGAAGGTCACAGCACAGGATTACTCTGGCTCTGCCAACTATCACTGCTGGTGAGGGCTTGGCAATTTCCTGGGGTAGGCAAGGGAGCAGACGGACTCCTTGCCAGGAAAAGAAGAGCCAGGAAGGGGGTCTGGAGTCAGCTCCGCTCAATTTGTTGCAGCAAGTGGAAATGGGACAGGGAGATAGACTGGGAAGAAAAAAGAGTGTGTAATGCTCTTGGCAGTTATAATCTTCCAAACTGGTATCTACCACCCATAAGAATTACTTGCTTACACTGGTATTATTTCACCATGTTAGCAGTATTGCAAAGATGAGAGGCATAAAATACAACTTTAACCATTATAAACCTATTTATATCGTGTACTGTTGACATACACAGTAATGATAGTTATCTGTTTAGTTTTTGTCACTTCCAAGTAAAACTTTTATTGTGATTTTTTTCTGAGCTGTTATACTAAGAATAATAGATCTTTCTTTTGCATTTGATGACCTAGAACATTGGGTCAGTACGGACAAGTTAGTATAAACCTCAAATGAGTGTTTGAGGGGATGACAGCATCGCTCAAAATAAAATAATTTCTTGTAAATTGCACAAGTTTCACCTAATCCCTATCAGAATGTTCTGGCAAATGACCCACTGAAAAAAATCTGCCTGGCTCTACATCTAGTAGTACCTTGTGCTCTGTAAGACCTAGCTATACTTACGTCCAACAAGATTTGAACTTGTCTGCTGGATTTACATCACAGTTGCCTACTGAAGCCCTGTCATGTCATCTGAGCCAAGCTAATGACATGTATGTGCTCTCTGAATCCTCCTGCCATGTTAGTGCTGCACATAAATAGAGAGGCTTTTCTCTGCATTCTGTTGAATGACCAAAACACCCAACATTTTTGCTTATTCTTCAGGAGGGGTTCTCAGACTGGGTAAACTGCTTCCGACTCCCTGTAACCTTGGGAAACTTACCTCACCCTTGCCAGGGTTATTTTAGCCTTCTGTTAAATGTGAATAATAACACTGGAGTGCACTTCTATGTCTTGGGATGAAAGACAATAGAGCACAAAGTATTTTTATTTCATATCAGAATATAGCTTTCAGAGTAACATCTTATATGGAGTGGAAAATATGATCTTATATAATCTGTTGTATATGGGCACTGACAGCTTATCCTTGAGAGTCTGGCAAGAAAGAACTATGAGAAGGTAATGGCTGTGAAGAATCTTTTTCTCTAGCTATGACACATCCCCTAGGACACAAAGGTCTCAGCAATTAGTTTTGTTCCTCTTTTGAGAAAAATACACTAAGGACTATCAGGAAAGTCCTGTAGTCACTTAGGGTGAATGCACCCAAACCCCAACTGTTGTTCTCTACAGGCAGTCCTTTTTCTCTCACTCCAGGCCCTAAATGCCCATATTAGCCTCCTACAGCATAAGCATAATGAATGACCAAATAAATAGGCACTATTTTGTGTAAATTTCCTCACAGGCATAGAGAAGTAATTCTGGTTGTATTTTGACCACAAACCAAGCAAGAGCTCAAGCATAGGCTTAGCCAGTACATCAGTGCAAGTCTACTCCCATTCACACGCCCAGGGGAAACTCCTGGATGTTGGTGGGGTGGAAGGTCTGCTCCCTCCATCTGGATAGGAGGTGCAGGCTGTGCCTGGCCCATATAACTCTTGATACCATGTGGCTGTGCAGGAACAATGGGCCGCAAAGGATCACAAAGATTATGAGAGGGCTGGAGCACCTCTCCTATGAAGACAGGCTGAGACAGTTGGGGCTGTTCAGCCTGAAGAAGAGAAGGATCCCGAGAGACCTTAGAGTGGCCTTCCAGTACCTGAAGCAGCCTACGGGAAAGCTGGGGAGGGGCTTTTTACAAGGGCATGTTGTGACAGGACAAGGGGTAATGGGTTTAAACTGGAGGAGGGGAGATTTGGGTTAGACATTAGGAAGAAATTCTTCACTATGAGGGTGGTGAGACAGTAACTTAGGTTGTCCAGAGAAGCTGTGGAGGCTCCATCCCTGGAAGTGTTCAAGGCTAGGTTGGATGGGGCTTTGAGTAACCTAGTCTAGTGGGAGGTGTCCCTGCCCATGCAGAGGGGTTGGAACAAGATGATTTTTAAGGTGCCTTCCAGCCCTAACCATTCTATGATTCTCTGAACAATGCTGGATGCACTCTTATGATAGCATGACACACCACAAAGGCAGAAGGAATTTTATAGCACATGAGCTTTATACCCTCATTTAAAAGTATGTAGGTTTACAGAACACCCACTTACCAGCAAGCTCCTTAATTCAACACATATTTGGGGCCAAGAAATACTCTACACCCTAGACCAGTTAGACTTAATGAACAGAGTCATAAGGCAGACTCCATCAGCATGGAGTGCGTTGAAGGGAATTTAGGCTGGAAACCCTAACTGAGCACACATTTATGGAAATGCTTCACCCTTCTATTGGGAGACAAACAGAGCAACTCATAGGTGGGTACCAAGTAAATATTTGCAGGTTAGAGGCTTTAATGAGTTGTTTACAGTCTTCCAAGTCTTCTCTACAGAAAATGTCTCTAAAGAGAAGACAGTTCATAACATAAGATAGCAGAATATTCTCTGGGAATCTGAGGTATAAAAAGCAGACCTAAAGACAACAGAAGCATAAATAATGTACCCAAAAAAAGGGCAAATCCTTCAAACTATTCACACTGCAAACACTTTTAAGTTGAGGCTGGGCTCCTCTTGTGTGTTTCTAGATACACTGAAGTATCTTGGCAGAAAATAATGCATATAAAATAAAAATAACCTTTCTGAAACATTTTCCTCTAATTTTACAAGCAGAAATTGGGCTAGAAGAATGGAATGATGTGTTAATTTAGGAAATGGCAAGAGAATCTCAGAAAGACCATTCTGTTTTCATCCGGTTCTTAGTGGTGCTTTTTGGTAGTATTTTGGTTATTCACTTCTTACCACCAGCTGGCCAAGTCAATAAACTCTGTGGGTCACACATGGGAGACCTGATAAACAAAAAACTGGAAGGACTTAAATTTAATTTAGCTTTTCCATTAAATAAATGTTCAAAGTATGGGAACACAGAAATACTTAAGTTTGAATCAGAAATACAGAGACAGCTGGTGTTCCACAAATAAATAACCTAAGGAAATTTGTACCTACTCAAATGGAGAAGAGATAGTAAATAATTATTACCTGTAAATAAATCTCTTACAAATGCTTTTGTAAAGCAAACAAACCTTCCAATCCAGTACATGCAGACATTTATTTGCATGCTGCTGAAGCCAAAAATCTTGAATAATTTTGGCCATTAGAGTGTACTTACTCTGTATCTATTTGTCCTTTCCTTTAAATAGAAAGCTAATACTCCATTCTCCCTTGAAGGCTTGTTGGAAGGTAAAATGCCAAAGGGTAAAACAAACACAAATTAAATGTTGGTTGGAATCTCAGGAGAAAAGCAATTCAGTTTATGTTTTGGGGGTGTTTAATTGCAGGCAAATTACACTTCTGAAATCATCTTCAGAGGATGAAATGGTTTCTGCTCTTCTTTGTAAACCATTTTCACATTTTTCAGGCATGAAGCCAACAATGACAAACAGAACTATAGAACTCACAGGATCTGCACTGACCATATATTCACTGCCATAAAAGAAGAGTTCAAAGCATGCAGTATAGTCATTACCTTGTTCATTATCTACTCAGCTACACATCAGCTTCCAAGGAAAAAAAAAAAAAAAAAAGTAAATTGATCATAAGCAAAAGGAAGCAAACAAATTAAATCAAAACCTGACCATACTTGACTGCATTACTTCTAATTAAAATAAACAAACAAAAAAACCCAACCAAACAAATAAAATTGTTTTTAAAAAAATATTTTTACTTGTGTACCCCCACCCCTACCCCTCCAAATGAAGATGCTGCAAATTATGTCGTTAGTGAATGGCAGTTTTCCAGGGCATGTCCCTGTTTTCTCTCTTAACTTCACTCATAACTGATGCCTAACATTGTACGACCGGAGCTCGCTGCTGTTAAGGTCAAATGTCAAGTACTAAATACTTACAGTGGAGCATAGGATCTTTTATTAAAAAACAAACAAACCACTACAAGTAATCACTACAAGAGTTGGAAGAAAGAAAGCTGAAGCTCTTTCAGTGTTTGGTAGCTCACATGGCAAGCAATCAATAATAAAAATAATAGTGGTGAAAAGGGAACAAATACTTTGTTGTGCAAAAGAGGGGATTATTCTTGAAATGTGTGTGTAGATGCAGTAATTTAGTTATAGGCTGGGGTGTACTAAATATTAATAGAGGTCAAGGAAAACAAATCTTTCACCATGTTTATTATTTTTTAGCCCTTGAGTACCTAATTCTAATTCTTAAGAGAGATAAATGTGAGAGATGAGGACTGTTCATAAAACATCCATCCCTTGCCTCTTAAATGTAAGATCCACACCAAGGTGGATCTTGTAACAAGGTTTTGTCTTCAGAATTTTTCTTGAGTATTGTTATACAAAATAAAACTATTCTTAGTTAATCATGTGAGTCCTTAAAAATATAATGACTCATCCCACTAATGGCAGTGAAGTTAAATAAATGAAAGTTACAAGTGCTGCACTAGAAACAGAGTTGGTGACAAGATAAATGAAAGGAATCAGAAAAAAAAAAAAAGGAAAAAAAAATTACTGATATTGCAGTGGATTAAATTCTACTGCTCTTTAACCATATAAGAATTCATTTTATGCCAAAGCAATATTTGCTGTTTTCCTGGCATTATAAAGGGATGGCAATGTTTATGCTAATTTACAATGCACAGAAGAAAAGGTCTTTTGATAAGAGCTTTTTCTTTTCATCACTTTGATTGACTGTCAGCTATAGTAATTATCATAGAACCATTGATCATCCTTTGCAGCTAACTAGGAAATGTTGACATGTTTTCTGTGGCCTTATTTAGCATGTAAATTTAAGAAGAAATGGTGACAGACCTAAAATGTCCCCTTCAATTAAGGGATGGTCAACAGCTCTTTCAGAATAAAATATATTTAACTGTGCAAAGCTCCTGGAAACAACATACAGAGTAAAGAAATTGAGCTGTAGACAGGATAGAAATGCTTCCTTTTCATTTGTACTCATATTCTCTTTACACATTTCTTTCTAAAATCCATTCCCAACCCAAATCCAGCTCTTGAAGTAAAAAACTCAATGATTTAATTTTCCCCAAAAATTATTAAAGTAAATTCACAACTAAAAATAAGCTTCAAGTTCAGTGTAACTTTTTCAAACAGCATCTGTTGATATTTTTCCAAAGTCCACTTTGTTTTTTTTAAAAAGTGGATTTTATCCAAAAGTGTTTATCCTTTATTCACCAATTCTATGTATATCAGACAACAGAAAGAAAAAAACAACATAAAACGCACCTCAAAGAAAGAACGAGAAACAATACTTACGCACAGTTTAAATGGATACACTGCAGACTGTGGAGTTGCACCTACTATACTAGTCATAAATTTATCCTTATATCTTTTAATGAGTTCATTAAGAATTTGTCTCATGGCATGGAATCAACACAGTAAAGCCCTATTTACTTCCTTGGCAGCTTCTTTATTGAGATCAATTAAAAAAAAACAAACAACTTAAACTGACAAGTTAATTATTTAAAATCCACTTAAGATTCCCAAAGTTACTACTATTTCAGCAGAAATCCCTAAACCTGTGAAATGCCAGAGGTGTTGTGAGCAGAATATGAAGAGGAGATGAGGAAACCTGATGTGTAGGTCTCCTACACTGCCACCCTGTGAGGGGTTTTACAAGCTCATTTCCACTTCCTGCATGACAAGTGCTCTTTCTGATCACCAGTGAATTAATAATTAAGATCCAGAAAGCCATAACTTCTGGAGTCATAGCAAAGAAGATGTAAAAAAATCATTACGTCAAGATGGAAACTTTTAACTCTGCCTTGAATCACAGAAGCGTTCTGGTTGGAAAAGACCTTTAAGATCACTGAGTCCAAGCACCAACCTAACTCCTCCAAATCCAGTGCTAGATGACATTCCTAAGCACCACATCTACACATCTTTGTATGGACAAAACACAGAAACAGGTGCAAGGAAGAGAAAGAGGCACAGTTATCTTGCTCGGGACCAACACAACTTAAACTTGTAAATGTGTCTTCAAACAATAGTAATTTTCTATTGAAATGTCATGTAATAATAATGAAAATCCTGCTTCAGCAGTTACTTAATCACCATTAGAGCTCTGTGTAAGTCAGCGCTGCCTAAGAGCAGGACCTCACAAATTCCTCTGAATGTCCATAATGCTTTTGCAGCACCCTGAAACCACAGTAGTGACATGAAAGAACCTGAGAAACACCCACACAGATTTTCACCATCATTCATTAGACAAGTAAACACTGCTGACAATATAGTGGTTTTTAAAATGTAAAGCCACAAAAGTAGGGGTTTTTTTCTCCACCTCTTTCTGCTGTCCCAGATAAGAAAACTGGAAGCAGATGAACTACAGAAGGTTCTATTGCTACCTTTATGACACAACATTTTGTACCTTTTATTAGTATAACTTTTCCAGATCTGAACAGAAGATTTTTGACCAGACCAGTGACCTGCAGACAATATATCCCTTCATCATAGGTTTTCCTTGCATTGAGTAGACCAGTAGCACAAACCAGCCCAAAAGCTACCCCAACTAGAAAGTCTGTTTGAATTGTAGGATTCCTGAAACAATGCAAAACTATTACTAAGCTCTTCTTTCTCAGGCCTTTATGTTGTTGTTAACAGCAGGAGATGAGTCATGGCTGAGACACCACTGCACTGGAGAATTATTCGTACGAGAAACCAGTCACATTTTTCTAACTTACTTTTAGGACGAGAGTCACTGTGCAACTCCCACAAAGAGGATGCAACCATCTCTGCTGCACAGCTAAATATGGCACACACAGAGCTCAGATATACTTCTGAATACACAGGTCTTACACTTGTCAGCTTTCACAATTAAGATGGAAATACCTTGTAAAATTCACCTTTATTGACACCAGTCGTCATATGTTGACCTGACAGTTTGTTCACCACTACAGATTACACTGGGTAAAATGTACTTCTGAAAAAAAAAAAAAAATTACAACCTAGGCATTGAAGATCAGTAACAATAAAACAGAAGAGCCTGATAAATCACATCAATAAAGATGGACTGCAGTGGGGTACTTAAAAATTATAATCACTTTTAGGATTTAAACTAATCACAGCACTTCTAGTGAGTGCCATCAGTGCTGTATCTGAATCTGAAGAACTGCAATCTCAACAAAGGCTTAAGAGGTACTTGGTATGTGTAATAATTATACTGGAAAGATCATTGTTTTCCTAAAGAATTAAATTTAATTTCTTCTACAACTCACAGGAGAGCCTGAGACATCCTATATCACCAAATATTCACAGAATTTTTAGTAATTTTGAAATTTTTGTTACATGATCCTTTTAAGGTCCTTTCCAACCTTAAGCATTTTATGATTCTATGACTTCTACATACTTCCTTGCAGGAGGGTCATGTGCATGCTGAATGAAGAAAGGAGAAAAGGCATAGCAAGAAGTAAAAACAATGTGAATACTATCCCAATGCAATCCCAATCCCAAAACTATACACGGTCTTTATTTACAACAAAAAAACCTCATAGGTCTAAAAAAGACATTTTCTCATTATGGCAATATACCTACATTATGAGTCTACTGAGGGACAAATGCTTCCTTGGGAAGTACTCCTTCCCTGATGGACCCTACAGCCTGTGCTTCCACTCAAAGTTGCAAAGGTTTGGGACTCACAACTGCATTCCTGTTTGGTTAGAAACCTCAGCTGTCCCCAGCCCTCTCTGCCATTTCAGGGAGAAAACAGATGCTACTTTTCAGTTGTATATTGTAATATGCTTTTAACAATATTCATGGAAAGAATTCCGTTTACCAGCACGTTTTATCAAATTATATTCTTCCTTCACATAAAAGCATTTTTCTGATATCTTTGAAAACAGTATTAAAGACGATTCTTTCGGATTACTCTCAACATGGAAATGTCTCGTGTGGTTCTATAACTATAACTAGCTTTGAAATCTTGCTGGTTTTTTAATTCCTCCTACTCCCTTCAAATAATTTTCTTTAAAAACATTAGAGATTTCTTTAAAGGCAAGGGAGAAAATAATGAAGAAGGGTTTTTATTCTCTTTCTTATATTTTAGAATCCCCTCATTTCTTTAGGCCAAAAGCACCCCATAATAATGAAATTAACCTGCACATAATTGATAAGGACAAACTTTAAATTATAAAATGTCCAGAGTTGATTTGGAAGTCACTGAGTGACAGCAGCTATAATGCGGTTCTTGGTAATTTCAATGGTCAGCTATTAGTATCAACAGACATTTTAAGGGCAAAGGTATTATTCTGAACAGTTAAAACCTATTACTGTCGAACTGTCAATGGAAGTATATGGTACTTCTGAACTAAAGACAGTATTTCATTTTTTTCACCTACCTACAATGGTATTTGGCCAAATATCTTAATTCTTATTCACATACTGTATTAACTAACGTGATATTATTGATGAAATTTTTCATTTAGGAACGTTGTTCAAAGTCAGATTTCAGATCTGTAAGTAACAGATATTTTTTTTCAGCAGTTTTTGACAAATAATGTCGTTCTTATTGTTCTTAGTTCTTATTGTAGTTCTTAGTTATAACTACATTTTAAATGTAGTTAACAAATATGTCTTCAGGTCTCTTTCACTGCTGTAGACATAACTTTTCCCCATCTTTAAGTATGTCTAACTGCTACAATGTGCAATTTACTTTTATACTCTTTATGGTCTTGTATTTTTTCTAACATCAAGATCTCTGAAGAGCCCCTGAAGAGGCCATCTAATCCCTTGAGGATCATTCAGATAAACCTCAGTGTTGCCTCTGAAGAGGCTGTGTTTTATGCAGTATGGTTCACGCATGCAGAACGAAAGGCACAGTGAACTTGTAGTGTTCACTGCTGCAACAATTAACTTCATTCCTCCTACAGGTTATCTATTCTTTCCCTTCTTAACTGAGTACCTGTAACTTTCCACATGCCATCATGTCCTGGTTTGAGCCAGGATGAAGCCAACGGTGTCACATCAACTTTGATATCTCTTCCTACTGTTACTCTTTGGTTTTTTGTTATGAAATTGTTAGAAAGAAAAATTAAAAATAATAAGAAAAATTATATTCAATGTCTTTCAACCTACTTAAACTCCCTTAGTGACAGAAAAAGTCTGACCCTAAGCACTAGGACCTTAGATGTAAAATTTGATAACCAAAAAGAATGAAGAGAAATTGAGGAGAAGAAAAATGCATTCCACCTGCCACTGTAGAAAACGATTGATACAGCATTACAGCTTCAATGACTGTCTACAGTGCACTTGGCAGGGCAAGAAAAGGCAGAGTTATGGCACTCTGTATAAGGCAGCTGCCTTTCAACATCACAACTCTATTATGGATGGCTTGGAGGCAGCTTAAGACTCCCAATCTTCTGCTAGCATAGATATGCTAAATCCTCTCTCTCAGTCACAAGTTTCAAGTAGATATAAGTCCAATCACTTGCTGCTCTGGGTTTGTATTGGTCTAAGTAGAAAGATCTGCCTGACGTGAGAATGGGTGGCATGGAAAGGACTGGCTGTAAAATGCCGTAACTGGCATTTGATTTTTCCAACAAAATTAATATTGATCAAATGGCCAGGCTGAAGGGGGCAACCTGGTCTAGTGGAAGGTGTCCCTGCCCATGGCAGGGGAGTTGGAACTAGATGATCTTTAAGGTCCCTTCCAACCCAAATCATGCTATGATTCTATGAAAAGTTAAGAAGATAAATTTTCTGACTGAGCTGTGGCCTACACACAAATTAATTTTTCCATCAGATGCTGCACCAACATAAACAACAACAAACAATAATAATGTCTGTAAGCCTGATATCTGTGAATTTATCAGTTTTTCCCACTGTGACATTCAGGATGTATATTGCTTGTCTTGAACAATCCAAGAGATAAGTGATGTACTCAGGCACTCAGGATATCTGTCTTTGTCTTGAGACACGTAAGAGTTAAACAAGATTTGCTGTTGGACTAAAGAGATGTCTCAGCAACCCACCCAACTGTTTTCTCCACCTCCCCCCCCACGATGTGTACCTGAGAACTGGGGAGTTTAGTGTGGGACATGCTGAGATTGGAGACAAAGGAGTTCTACAGCTGGCGCTGGGAGCAGAATATCCAGTGTTAACCAGGCCTTGACATTTCATGAAAACCACTGACTTAGCAGGAAAAGATAAAGTGTCAGTCTCAAGTCACCTCCTAGGACCAAACTTCCACTGCAATCCTGTGGTGCCAGTTGTCTCAACCCACTGTTTTGCAATGGCTGAACTCATTAATTAGCCAAACAAAGACTATCTGCAGGACACAGCCTCGGCACCATCCCCCCCTCCTATCTCGGAGGAGCACGGAAAAGATAGAAGGATTTTCTCACCTGTACAGGGGGAAAAGTGGGGGTGCAGTGGGCAAGAACTGTATAAAAATCTGGGACACTATGGGTGCATTTGAAGCACTTCCCCACCAGGAACCACTTTGCCACTGACGATGTCACTGGACTGTGGTGGTAACTGTTCTCTCACTTGCTGTTTTCTGTATCTCTGCTTTCTCCTTTCTTTTCTGCCTCTGTTTTCCTCCCTGTTCTATCCGCTCTAGGGACTTTGTTGTGTTACTCCAGTAAAGTTTGTTGTGCACGTGACATCTGACCCTGTTTGCGTCTTAATTTCACCCTCTGGGATCACCCTTAAACCTTTTCACAGGTCCTGCTGGACAACAAAGGGTGCAGCTGCTGTGCAGCTCATCCCAGGAGAGGGATGGCAGAATCCAGCACACCCAGCCTCCCACTGTGGTGAGGAGTGTTAGAAAGCAAGGGAGTTCTGCCCCATTTCTCCTAAGACCACACACCAGCCCCAGTGCCTATTTGTTCACCCAATATTGTGTTGTCTTTGTTTTGTCCTGGCCAGATCATAAGAAATTGCCACATATCCAAATACTGGATCGTGACACCTACCCTTTCCCTTGTCTGGTGCAATGTCATTATTTATTTGTATCACATTATGACCAAGATACACAAACCAAAGCTCTCTGGAGATGGTCCCTGTACGAATACACAGTGGCAGAGTATCTGGTCAAGGAAGTTCATGCTAAAGCAAGAAAATGAACTCCACACTGAGTTAGAGGGGGAGAACCAGTACTCAGCTTTGAGTAAAGTCTTAGCGGTCTGAAGTCTACACTCTCCCAAAGAGAAGGCACCTCCTGAAAAAGAAAGAACTCCTGAATACCATGTAGCCTGAGCTAGAATCATTACAAGTAATGGCATTAACTTTGAGAGAACTGCTCCAAAATGATGAGAGACAACACAAAAGTTTTCCTAACAAAATTCTAGGTAAATTAAATTGAAGAGTTAGAGCAATTTTTAGTAAATTTTAAGTAAAATAACTATTTTTAGTAGTATTTACTTTTTTAATACTCTCTAATTAGCTTATAAAGCATTAAAATAGTGTATAAAATGTGTAGAAAGTGAATCGAACATTATTTTGTAATATTCACTACTTTTTGTTTATTTTAAAGTGTATTTTATGATTTGAAAATATTCACAATATGCTAACATTCTTAAGTTTTTTGTGTCATTGCACAAAAGAAGTTTTTTATAAGTCATAATAAAATACGACAATTATTGATAATCCTTGAAACATTTTGGTGCATTGTCTTTTATATATATATATATATATATACACATATAAGTAGACAGCCAGAGTCTTAGTTCTTTGCCTTGCTTCTACATACTGTTCTTATATGGAAATCAACTTTTCAATACAGGCTTTTCCACATTTTTTTTCACAGCATGAAAGTAATTTAAGGGGTTCTCTCTACCCACAGTTCCCTTCTTCCCCTTATGCTACAGTTTGCCTTCTGCTGAGTTGTGCCAGTATGGCTGTTTACATGCTGTTGCATAAACAAGGTAACAAAACTCAGCCAGAGTAAAAACAACCATGTTCCAACATTGGCAACAAGGACATGGTTCAGGAGAAACGTTTAAAGTTGCAAATAAACTTTCTGAATATGCTTCAGTGCTGAGAGAACTTCTAGTATGTGCTTCTGTATATGCTGTCATCCTATATACTGATAATATTTTGCCTGAATCTCTGAAGTTGACTCTAAGTAACATTTCCAGTATTTAACCTTAGTGATTTTCAGGATCATCTAGATGACAGGTGTGATCTGGCTGCCTGTGTTTTGCTTACAGATCCTGTCTGTGTTAATGAAATTGCTGCTTCACTGAATTCTTCTGGGTAGATAGAATTGATCAAGGTTGTGTCACATCTCTCTCCAGCCAAAAATAAGAGAAAGTCCCTTGCTAGGAAGACCTATTTAAGAGGAAACATTTCAGAATAACAAAATCCCTCAGAAAATCCCCCTTTGGGAACTTCCCTGAAGGAAATGAACTAAGATGAGTGGAATTTCCTCAAAAGCAAAACAAAGACCAGATGTATTGCTGGGTTTCAGAAGCCTCAAAGCACAAACGACTTGAAAGGAACCGAGACCCTCAGTGTCACAGGAAAGAAAAAAGAAGGCTCTGTTGCCTTTACACATATGTCTACTGTAATTATCAGACCACGGATAAGGTAAATTGACTACACAGAGGAACAAGAAAGTGTCCTATGACTCCAAAGGGAATAGCAAAGGGACCAATAATGCATCCCAGGCATGACTCTCACTAATCACAGTCAAGAAGAGGTGAAGAAAGCAAGATAAGGAAAGCATGTAACAATCTGCTGCTTTGTTCAAACGTATACATTCCCTTTCTCATAGAGGATTCCCTTTCTCCGCACCCAAAGGTTTTATTTCTGGTCAGTTTTCAGCTTTCGGATGTCCTTTGACCAGCTGACACATAAAAAGGACCACACTGGGACTCTGGGGGATGTTTAGGGTGTCCTTCCTTAGGGATTTTGGCTTTGATCAGGAGCATGGTCCTAAAGCAAACCTCCCAGCTGTTCCTATTTACTTTAAGGAGGCACGTTTATGTGTTAAACATAAGGAGGTCTCAGGGCTTTCAACCAGTTTTCTTTTGGAAAAGAAAAGCTGTGTCACAGAGTGCACCTTCAGTTGTTAGTGAGCGAGCTCAAAGATAATCAAGGGAAATGTTGGCATCATGGACTTGAGGGCTTCAGCAACGTTTCACTCCAGATACTGGCTCCTCCTGCAGGCACAGCCTTACAGATTTCCACAGCTAGAGATCCTAGGACTGATCACAGATGCTTTCATATCAGCACAGGGGTGATACTGGGGACTGTGCCTTAGGGGCTTCCCAGAACTCTGGAAAACTTAAAAGCCTCCAATGCAGCAGGGCAGCATGCTGGTGTGTGGTGGTTGACAATATGTGCATGCAATTTCTTCTAATTTTTGCAGCTAATGTAATTCAGTTTCAAATTGACCCACTGCAAAAACTCCACTGCTCTATTTATATCTCACGTGATTGAAATACCTCTCTGCTATTTTAGATTCAATCTCCAGTATAATGAAATTCCTATTAAAATACACATACTCTGAAGATGATCAGACTATGACACAGAGAATTTAGTAAAAGTACCCAAGAGAATTATCCTATGGACTAAGAAGAAAGGATGACTGAGACAATCCATCAACAGAAACTTAAGCTGTATAAATATTTTTGTCTTGCAAGCTAACTCACCAAGAATTAAGTGTTCTTCCACATCAATCATGACAGTACATTTTATTCAGGGTTTTGTTGTTAATTTTCTTGTTTAAAATTTTTCTTTCAGAAGCCACCAGCTTCTTAAGGGAAATTTGTCCAGTCTGAAGTAAGCTACGTGTTATTTCACTATAATGCAGTAATAATTGCAATAACATAAACGATAATGGAATTAAGAATTCAGTAACAGCTCAAACAACATCCCATTACTTCAGACTAATTCCAGTATGTTTCTGTAGTAATCTGTTCTGCACCACTCCAGTGTGCTTATGCAATCAGAGCAAAGAGCTGTTACCAAGGAAACCGATCAACCCAAGAACCCTTGTGTATGAAAAATGCAGATATTTAACACCAAAAAACCCATATAAAATAACTTCAAGTAGCAACCCAGACTTGAACCTACCTCTGACATTTATAAGTTAATGCAAATCTGGAAATTCCTATTCTAACCTTACAGTTAAATAATTCTGCAACTGTGGACTGAGTAAGAAAATTTCTGTTAAAAAAAAAAAATTAAAACATGTTGGTCCAACACACAGAAAAGTTTATCCAATGTTACTAATTGCAACAAAAATGCAAACAACAGAATTGTCTCCCACAATTAATTCTCCATTGTTTTTATTAAGCATATAGCGAAAAAACTAGGTCTGCTCTCAATGTTGGTGGGTGGAACTATAATTCTATTGCACATATGAATAGCTATATTCGAACTACAAAATATATGAATATGAAACATATGAATATGTGAAATACCATAATTAACTGATAAAAACCCCTTGCTATCAATGGACAGGCTAATGGTAAAAAAAAAAGGGCCTAAATTTAACTCTTCATACCTTATAGCTAGAAGCTTCTTTCCAAGGCTGCTAATAACAGTTAGCTAATTAACAGATGGTAATGCCCAAATTCTTGAACTACTTATTTACTGTAAATAGCTACAGGACTGGATAACAGATTAGCTGCATTCTCTGGCAATGCACAGACCTGAACTCTACACAGAAAGAAGCAGAGAAGCAAAAGCCCGTATTCATCAGGACTTAAGTTCTTAAAATTACCATTAATTTTGCTAAAAAACATGGCTAAGTGCAGATGCTCAGCAATAGTGAAACTAGATCTGTATGCACAAAGATGAAATTGAAATAAATTGTTCTAATTTTCTGCTTTCTTCTATACTGCTTTAAGTTGTTTTTTTTTACATACTGTCTGCAACTAAAAGGGGTAAAATTCAAAGCAAATGTCTTCTAAGCTTTACATCTCAAAAATGGAGCTTTAAGAACAGCTTTTTAATAAAATAAAAGAGAGAAATTGCTGCCCATAGATACTGAGTTCTTAAATGGCAAGTAAGTCGTCCAGGTGTAATTTATGAAAGCACAGAAATATTCCTTAAAATAAATGTGTAGATAGTGCAGAGCTACATTTTGTTGAAGTAAAGACCATTAGCTTTGTGGCACATAATCCTGAAAATTAGTCCGTATTTTAATATGCTTAGTACAATTTGCTGTCTCTCACCATCACTGATAATAACTTGTTCTAAGACTGTACCTGTAAAGGACACACAGTAGATAGAACGATTAAACTGGAAATTAATTCTTTACTGATCAACAGACAGCCTAAAATGGAAAGATTTTTGAGATCAAGCTCAACAAAAATCTGCATGCTTCAGGGGATTTAACAATACCTCTAAATGGTTTATGTTACTAAATACATACACACTGCTTTACAGAAATAAAACCTGTCCATTAACTTCATTTGTGCTAATAAAAGTAATAAAAGATATATCTGGTCTACTCCACTAGCAGAAAGCAACGTGTCAGAGTCAGGAGGCAAAGCTTCATATCACCTTTGTTTTTTTCAGTGCAGGAGTCAAATAGCTTTATACACAGGTATCTGTCCTGGTAGGATACCAATCCATGTTTCTTGAACTGCTTAAACAGTTTAACATAAGCCAGTGTTGTATATTATAATGTTTTGTTGTTAAATTTAGTGTATGTAATTATAAAAAGAGCTCGTGTCTTAAGGTTTCCTTGAAGCTATGTTGGCACCAACTGCTTCTTATCTACTATCTTATTTATGATCTTTGTCAACTCAGACAGCTTAAGTGGTTATCTAGCAGTAAAAGACAAAACCATTAAAGGGCATGGTTGCTTTTATCTCCTCTTCCACAGTAAGTTTTACTTCATTCTTTTCTAGCATGTATCATGGACAACACCCTGAAATAGATTAACCTGAAGTATTCTACTGTTCCTGTTACAGATTTCTGTAGGCTGCCTATAGCCTGTTTCTCCTCCCACCCATGCTCCAACAAAACGTTTCTTTTTGGTCATTTCAGTAACATAAGCAGATAACTCCTGGCAGCATCGCAAGTAGCATGTCTAATAATTAATCTTTATTATTTGATGCTTATGCTTATTCTTACTTTTTTTTAAGGAAAAACAGAAAGTGGATCAGCAAAAATTGTATCTACCTTGTCTGTGTGCTCTAACAAGTCCACGTGCTCATAAAACATACCCTCAGAACCACCAGGCATTTTTCATTTAATCTCATACCATACTGGTCAGCAGCCAGAACCCAAGTCACACTACGAAATGCCTTATTACATGGAAAAAAGATAACTACTTAAATGTGAAGATATTATCAAAAAAAGAGTCTCCCTCTATTAGCAGGAATATAATCAGGGCTGACCTATATTCAGTGAAGGTGTTAATGGAAGACATAACTACAAGTATTTTTTCGAGCTATGTTAATAGCACACACATTTTGATCCATTAGGAGAAGAGTATTAGTTTCCAGCATGCTGCAAAAGAAATCCCAAAGGGTGACATTTCAGTATTTTTCACAGAAAAAGCCTTCGCCAGCCAGAAATGTAATCAAAATATTTTACAGCGATACATGCAAAATAAAAGCCAATATTGATTTTTGTATTAATGACCATTAAACCACTAAACCCTACTTTAATAAACTCTGTTTCATTAAAAGTAGAAGACTGGCTAAAGAAGAAGTCTCAAATAAAATGACTAATTATTAGTGCATTCATTCTTCTGTGACCTATTGGATTATTAAGTGCACTGACTTAAAAATTAAGTTCTGAGGCTTTTGAAAACAGGCTTTGGCATATGTTCCTACTTTGGTAAAAGATGAAGTTGAAACACTAGGTAAGACAATGCACATTAAGAAAGTGTACACAATAATACACTTGATATAATGGGAGATTGATTCACAAGAAGAAAATCGGAAGTATTATTTACTTATTACCACTTAAGACTAAAATTTAAGATTTTTATGTGTGACTAAATATAGCACTGAGTAAAAGCCACTGACCACTTGTTGAACTGGTAAAGCCTTATTTATTTAGAGTTGAATTCAGATGGGTAAATGCTTAAAATGCTTGCTGAACCACAGACCAAAAAGTGACCAAATCATTAAATAACTGTCATCACAGGATCATAGGGCAAGACTTGCTTTTTGTGTGAAATAACAGTATTTGCTGTAATATGTCCTAGCCTTCTATAGGAGAAGAAGAGTATTTTACTAACTATATTTGAAGTACGATTCCTACTAGTTGGTAAAATCTTGAGCAAATAATGTTCATTGGCATCGTTTAAAATCTCAGTCTTAAAAATTAATTACATTTTAAAGCAGATTATCAACAGAAATCAAAGGCAGGTAGTGAAGTTCCTGTGTACTTGGAGGAGGACTTTCAAAACACACCTGTTCATTATGAGAACTAATGACAGCTACATGGAAAACTGGACGTATTATCAGGGCCACAAATATTTCTGCTGGGATTTGAAGGAGATTGCATGAAATAACTTAAACAATAAAAATTATTTATGTCATCTTTTACATTAATCTATGTGGAATCAGCAAGCAGATTGGCTTGCTAATAGCCTTTTCAAGTTTCTTTTAAGTATTCACTCAGGAATTTACATTTTGTTTTTATTACACTCTAGGAAAGCTTTCTTTGGTGTTAGCCTAGTTTTTACACTGCACTGCTTCAAAATGTTAAGTCAGATTCATTTAAAAAAGCAATAGATTTTGAATAATTTGTCAATATAGATTTCTCCACTGCCATATCAAGGTATGCAATCTATATGCAGTTTACGTAAACCAAACTTCCAGTCTTAATTGGCACAGCAAAGGCAAATTTCTACAACCTTTATAAATTATGAATTGCATTTTCAAGAGACCAAGATTCACTATGCCTTATGCTGGTTCTGCCTAAGCAAAACGACTGTAGGTGCACTTTTGGAATTAAATCCTAGAGATTCCTTTTTTTATATGCACAGATTTTTTTAATGTAGACCCTAATTTATACAGCAGCCACTTTAGCCAATGTTGAGGTAAAAAATATTAAGCTAAATGCAAATCCACATGTATGACTATATAAGAACAAACATAGATAAACACACACACGTATGTATATGCATTAAAAAGTATAAAAAGACCTGAGCAACCAGGTGGAACTAAAAGATGTATCCGAATTCACTGCAGCTTGTTTTGACTTAGGAACATGTGAAAACTTAGTGAGGATTTTCCTAAATTAAAAACGCATTCACAGTATTTAACTTGCTGCTGCCACTTCTGATTCAGGTCTTTGTTTTGACCAGGAAGCCGAGAGCTGAAGCATCTCTGGAGTCAGCAAAAGACTCCAGAAACAGCAATCAAATGACTCAGCACTTAATAGCAGATGACTGCTAAGACATTGCTTATCTGAATGAGTTTATGTAGATGAGAAACAGGAACATTCCTCTTTCAGTGGATAACTGTTCTTTTTTCTACAGTACAGTGTGCAGTTAGCTAACAAGAAGTGGAGAAATGACAGTAAGCGTAGTTTGGTTTTATAATGAAATGGAAATAAATATTATTTACCCATTCCCTTTACAACATACAAACAAAAGGTGGCTGTCTCTGAAAACCCATAATTGCACCAACAAAAGAATCTAATTTAGCTATAATATCAGGGTAGCATATGCAATGACACTAACATTTTCTTTCTAATACCAGTATTTTGCTTTCACCACTTACAATGAGCAATCACTACCTCTGGTCAGATGTGTCTCTAGGCCCAATGCTTTTTTTTCATCTTTGGCTTCTTTGCAACAGCCCTAATAATTCCTTCACTGCTAACTGCCATTTGGACACCTGTCCACTTGGAACTCTATTAAGAATACTGGGTTCCTTTCACAAGCAATTGCAAATTCATTGTACAGTAATGATTCTGGCTACTGTCAACCTGGGTGGCTTCAAACCAAAACCAAATAAAGTAAAAACCTTGACCTTCTTCCATTATGTAGGGCCAATAAATTAAACTTAATCTGTCATCTGCAGGGCTACATGGCAGCTGCTGGGAGAGCATCCAAGTTACACAAGTCTTGGAATTACGACAGCTTCAGATAACTGCAAGAAACAGCCTTCTACACTCTTAACTCACATCCTGTCTCTGGCATATTCAGTGCTGACAAAGGAAAATTTCATAAGAATTTCCCCCCTTAAAAAGGAGCAATTTCTGTGTGGGAGGGTGGGGAGTAAGAAGGGAATAAAGAAGAATAACATTGTATTTCGGCATTTCTTTTAATACATTCTAACTACTGCAACTACATGGCATACAATTGCCCAACAAAGGGAAGGAGACAGAAGGGTAAATTTTCACTGTGGTGCACAGGGATTTAATTATACGACTCCCATAAATGTTAATGGGAATCACATGATCCCATCCTTGTACAACACAATTAAAATTCACCCAAGAGTATCAATCATTTCTCAGACCAGAAAAGGTAGCTGAACACAGCTAAATGCTGAGATTAAAAAAAGGTGTGTAGAGCAGAGAGAAGCATTGGATGTGAATGCCAGTTTGGGAACGTGTGCAGGAGAATTCAAAAATGTCAAATTCTGTCATAATCTCTAAAGGGCTGAGATGAAGACAAAAAGAAAGAGACAATAGATTGTTTACAGATAAGAAATTTTGGTGCGAACAGTCTCCGCAGATATAAATTCAGTTTGGTTTAAGAATATCATAGCCAGGAGACTATTTAGGATGAAAATAGCAAGGGGGCTCCTGAAGCCTGTAGTATTAGACCTTCCATGGCTTTCCCAACGCAAATGGGAGACATAGGTGAAAAAAATAGCTTGAACTGTGAATGTCAACAGGCAGCTCATAATTGGATGTATGTATGTGTGTGGGATCAATATCCAAAGCTGAACATCTGAGTCCTCCAGCAGAAGTCTGCTACTCATTTGCTGTAACTGATACGAGCTAGGAGAAAATTTCAGTAACACCTGTGCTGAACAGAAGTGACACGCCCTAAATCCTCTTACTAATAAGGAGACAGGAGAGTCACCAATTAGGAGACTGATCATGCACTGTACTTCTGCACAGAGACCATTCAGACTGGGAAATTGGGGGTTGTGGTTCTGGAGAAAACTCCAGCTGCCAGATGTTCTGGTTTGGTTTGGTGGGTTTTTTGGTAGCGGAGGAAGGATCACAGAAGTGGAAGCTGAGAAGCTCCCTCTGCTCCAAAACCAACCAAAGAGCCACTAGAGGGACTACAGATGTGCCTCAGCAATTAACATACAAAAGAACTGATATAACACCTGAGCAGAGAAGCAGAGGGAGAAGAGCTGTGCTGGAAGTCAGAGAAGTGCTGGTGGTTGGTGAGGAAGAAGGGGAAGAAGGTGCCCAAGCAGAAGTTTTTCTGCAATCCAGGGCGAGATGGCAGCCTGTCCCCCTGCACTCATGGAGGAACATGGTGGAACATTCCCTGAAGGCGCCAGGAAGGGTGAACTTGGCCAGTGGACTTGGATTTTGTGACCAGAGGATTTGCTGCCAGTGGACTCTGATTACGCAGCTTTGGAAGACCCCGGCGCCAGGGGAGGTGGCTGTTCCCGAAGCAGCCCGTGACTCTGTGGGAAGCCCAGGCTGGAGCACCTCCGAACCTCTTGGGAAGGATTCATGAAGGAGAGGTTCGTGGAGGACTCTCTCCCATGGGAGGGACCCCATGGGGAAGCAGGGAAGGACTGTAAGGAATCCTTCTTCCTGAGGAGGATGGCACGGCAGGAACCACCAGCCTGTGAACTGACTTAAACCCCATCCCCTGTCCCCCTGTGCCGCTGGGGGGAAGGAGGGAGAGAAACTGGGAACAAAGTGATTTGGACTTGGGAAGATGGAAGGGGTGGGGTAACATATGCAAGCCCTGCTCTTTGTGTTGTCTGTGTCCTGTGTGTGTTTGATGAGTGTGAAATTAAATTATTATTTTTTCCCCAAGTTGAGTTTGTTTTGCCCGGGACCTTAATCGGTGAAGAACCCTCCTTGTCCTTTGTCTTGACCCAGGAGCTTTGTCCTCCTTATCCCAGTGTGTGTTTGGAGGTTCGTGGGGGGAGTTGAGTGAGCGGCCATGGGGCTGTTTCTTTTGTTGTCATGTTAGGCCCAAACGACACCACCAGACAGAAGGGTTGGTGAGGAGAGGAGGTGGTTTCAGGAAGAAGAGTGAAGATCTCAGCTGGTGGAGAGATCTTAGAAGTCCAGGAAGATCCTGGAGATCACCTCACTTCAAGGAGATGGATGCTGGGGGATGCTCAAGGACTTTGGCTGGTGACACTTAAGATGGGCGACCATGAGCAGCAACACAATCTGAAATACACTATGTTCTGCCCTGCCTTCCAGGGCAGCAGCAGTCCCTCTGTGGGAAAGTCAAGACCCAGAGAGTGTAAGGCTGGGGGGACAGTGACCAGCAGGGGTGAGACCTAATCAGGTAGGGTAAAAGCTCTGCTCTCATGGGCTCTTCAATAAGCCCTAGAATTTAAATCTGCTGTGTTGTCTATGAGAACAGGCCACTGCACATTTTGATTCCCATTTTAATAGAACGTCAGTTTGCTTCAGCTATACTGCCCTCTACTATTCAGTCTCAAAGAAAACATTAATGGCAATTCTATTTGATTTCAAGTGATAAGTGCCCATGGTTTCTGGTAAAAAAGATCTTCAATTTTATTGCAGCTTATGACCCTAAAGTCCAAGACCCTGCTGTGTAGTGCCTGAAAGAAACAAATCACTGGAGCCAAACCACCATGAAATCAAAGACAGCAAAGGCTTTGAGAGAGACACTTTTTTCTCACCTTTCCAGTGAAAAAAAAGAAGGGAGCTACGCAAGAAAATATTTATTACTTGCCTCAAAGGGATAAAGCTAAAATTGTTACTTTTTGTGAATGAAAGACCTTAGAGACAGCAGGTGTTCTACATACTACATTAGAATTAATTATAAAATATAAGTGTCTTAGAAGTCAGCCTTAGTGAAATCAGCTTACATATTAAAGGGATGAACTCTGAAATAAGCTTAGTACTATTTTTATTATGATTCCATAAAAAGACTCAAGAACACACACTTATTTTCATTGTTATCTTAAAATCTAAAACTAGGTGGTAAACAGAAGTCCATGGAAATGCAAGGTTTTGGAAATTATATTTATTCCACTCCTATACACAAACAAAACTTGCTAAGTAAAAGCTGGGCAAGGAGACATAGGAAAAAGGAGAAGGCACACAGGATAATTAAGTGGCTAGGAGTCTCCCTGGAGTTTGGCTTGATACTAAATAAGCCTCTCCTAGTCACCCTTGTTGGAACCCTTTGATTTCATAATGCTAAATGAAAATGTCAGTGGGCCAAATATAAGCACTTAGGACTTTTCCACAGCTTCTAGAATCAGCCTTTCTTTTCTCAGCATTATGAAGGTTTATCTATGTGAAGGAAAAGGGCTCCAATGGGGAAAAAAATTGGGAGAGACTTATTCCATGGAATGACTATAAGAGATGCACAGATTCATGCCTCTACTCTGCTCAGTTCCCCCTTTGACTGAAGAAATACAGATAAACTCTTTCTGTGCCTAACTCAAGCCAGATTGTTGAACACAGACTTATGAAGTGAATCTGGATCATTGTGCTGGTACTGCTACTACATTTTGTTGCTCTTGAATGGGACTTTCATTCTGGACTTCATAGTAAGTCCCTAAGAAATTTTTTTTTTAAAACAAGTTGAGAAAATGTTCCAGCTTTTACCAAAACAGCATTTCAGACCAAAATCCTTCTGAGAAGTGTTCCCTAACAAGGTTAATAAAGAATAATCACATAACAGAATGAAGGATAATATATACAAAGCAACCTAATGAACAGATTTTTTTTCCCTTTTGTAGCTGTTAGTTGACTTCCTGTGAAAGATAAGAGCAAACTGGGATTATTTGATTTCCCTGTTGTTGTATTTCCTCCTTCTCCTGTTATAGCAGTCAAGAACCTCCTGTTACTTGTGCTGTTTGATTGACTCTGGGGCTGTCTATCGAATGCCAAAAGTATCAGAAATGTTATGTATTCAAACCAATGAAAGCAAGAGCAAGACCACTTTCAAAAATGAAAGCAGAACCAAAAAAATGAAGCCATTTCCATACTGAAAAAAAAGAAAAAAAAACACAAAACCAAAACCAACCAACAAACCAAAACCAAACACACCCACAAGACCAAATATTCCAACAGAATCTAAGAATTTCTGTGAGGTGCTGCATACTTTACCTTTCTACCGCATAGGCCAGAAGCTGATGGAATTGAGTGATACACAGAAGAAATACTTAAGAGTGAGAAGTTCTGTACAGAGAGGTCTATTTCATCTGATATGAAGAGTCAACAGTAAGCTGAGCACAAAACTTTGCACGGCGTACAACTTTTGTGAATCTGTGAGGAGCTGGCAATGCAAGCCTTAATGTTGCTGACATCTGTCTATGATAGCAAACTCTTACTATTTTAACTTCCTGTTTTGCACCCCATAGACATCAGAACCTCTAACTATGAGTTTAATCCAATCTCAGTCTCCAACTATATTTTTCAGTACAGTTCAAGGGTCTCCGTATCTCCAGAAGATCACTGTTTCTCTTTGGTTTCACAAACTGCCACAGTTAGAATCATTAGTCAGAGCATTTGTGTGACTAACAGAAACAAATTAGAATACAATAGAAGAATGAAAAAGCTGTCAAAGCATTATTAGTTTTATTGCACTATCATTACATACTACACTGGAGGAAAAAAATGATAGCTAACCTCTTAAACACACTGCTTTTCCATCCCCAGACAACACAGAACAAGAAGGGGCATTACACAGTATCCCATCAATTAGGAGATGATGATGACTCTGAGCTTCATAAACTCATGAAATAAGATTAAACTTATAATATATCTGAATATTAATTTGGAGTATTCAGAAATTATGCTAACAGACATTATGTAGGGCTTTTTCCCCCCCTCATCAGTTCTGAACAGCACATGAACAGGTTGGACAGGGCTTTGAGAAACCTGATCTAGTGGGAGGTGTCACTGACCATGGCATGAGGGTTGGAATTAAATTATCTTCAAATGTCCCTTCCAATTCAAACCATTCTCTGATTTTTAAAGTTACCCCAAATCCACCTTTCTTGAAAATAACAGGCTGTTTTTAACCACTGACAGAGCTCTGCAAGTCCAGGTAATGATAAGAAATGTATTTTGACCCCTATTTAGTCCAAAGTGTTATGTATTCTCTATTTCCTGAGTATAAAGAATAAAATATTTTTAGAAGCACTAAACTATGGGGGAAAAAAAAGAAAAAAAAAAAAAAGGCAAAAAAAAAGCAGAGTATTTACTGATACAGTTATTGCATATTTTTTTTGTGAAGGTCATGAGATAAAATTGGAATCACTTTAAAATAGCTTGTGCTTTGATTAGCCATTTTCCAGCCTGGCTTCCTTCACACAGATTCATTAATATAACCCTAGAACTGTCATTAACCCAATATTCAGAAGGCTTCCTTTTTAATAATTAGTATTCTAATTCTAAATTAAATGCATTCAGCCTCACTGTTGATTCAGCTGAAAAGGGACTGCAGGAGTACATACATTATTTTTTCATAAATATTTTGTTGTAGTAGCTGCCTGAATAAGGTATTTTTTTTCCTAGTCATTCATACCAGTATATTGTGATTATTTCTCAGTAGAACTGTGAGGATCTTCCAAGAAGATCAAACATCTCACCATCCTAACTTGTTCTAACTGCTGTGCCCCTTCCCTACCACAAAATAAAACAGCTTCTGGACAATGCAATCTTAGCCACTCAGCTGCTCCCTCCTCCTTCCACACAGGAAGTCTTTCCCAATATTCATCCCAATTTAAAGATTTCTTGGTCTTCTCAGCCACTGAGAACAAGTGATTACTTTTTTATCTTAAAATAGCCATTTGGAAGATAGTTATTGGTTTTTTCTTTCTTTTATCCCGATAAGGCCCTTGAATACTTCTGTGAACTAAATTTTGAAATAAAAATTAAAACACAGCAATTGCAGCATGTCTAATAGATTAAAATATAGGCAAATTTTATTGTTTCAGGATCAATAACCTCATTATTACAAGGTACAATTTCATATTATACACACCTTTAGAATGTCTCATGTGCCCTTACATTGCCTTGAAAATACCCAGGCATTGGAAGATTTTCCTCCAAAAGCTTTAATACTAACATAAACACCACAGAGATTTTGAAAGGCCCTAAACTCTAGTCTCACAGTAGCTGACAATAACATTTTCACTGAGTGAACTGGGAACCCAGCACAAAGATGAGTCTTCTTGGAGATTTCATGTTGAGTTGTAATCTTTTGAACTACAGACTATTAAAAAAACAAACATCATTTGGTCTCACAGTTTCTCTTTAATCAGGAGAGCTTACTGAATGTGGATGTGATCTCAGCCTAAACCTGCAGTATTATTAATTAAAATTGGTGAAGTTACCTCTAATTTATGAGAGAATAAATGCCATCAGGACTTGGTGGTCTCTTGCATGCCACTGTTTTTACTCAGTCTGAATATCAGACAATAAATCAATACAGAGAATAAATCGCAGCATATTCTAAAGCTATAAAAACCTTTGACTTGCCAACTGAAACACTAAATGGACAAGGAAAATTACTTTTAACTCATTACAAATGAGCTTTAACAGAACTGGTAAAGAAAGATACGTTGTAGTGCCTATTTTGAGAGGTACAGATGTCACCCTTAAAAGGTTGCTAGAAAGACTTTTGTGAAGAGTGGTAATGTGTAAAATTTGAAGCAATCCAAATGAAGCATTAACCTGTGGCTTCCTTTTGTCTGCTGCAGATCTGTTCTTTTCATCACTTCTCATTAGATCCACAATAGAGAACAGAAAATAGTGTCACATTATTCTCTGTGAGCTTTTAAGAAAATTTAAGATACTTAAAGGGTCAGCAGTGAGATTATCATTTTCAAGGAACAGGGTTTCTCAAGTGATCCCCCAGAGAACAGTGAATTAACACAGCAGGTTAAGTCACCTCAGTGCTGTGATATTAGCATGTGATACACCGCACCATACCACGCTACTGTTCCATTGTCACCAGCTCATGCAAATCACACAATAATTGGTATTTTCCCTAAGGCTGGTATAATGACGATTACATCAAAATAATACATCTTTAAAAACGAATGCAATTCTGAGCCATATGCTTAGAAAAAAATCTTGTAGCAATTGTTTTCCTTGATTTTAAAAAGCAAATAGATAGAAGGAAACAAATTCTGAATTTCTCTATAGCTAAAATTCCATTATTTTTAAACCAATGGAGATCACCCAAAGGTCAAGCAGGAATGTCAGCACAGGTAATGATCCCATTTCCAAGCCACAACTGCTATACCCATTTTTTAATTTACCTCTCCATCACGTATTATGTGGATTAGCTCTGTATTACAGTTTCATTAATCTTATGTACAGTATACAAGTTCTGTATGTGTCTCTGAAGGAAAAAAAACTTACTTAATTTAAGTTATTTAATTTTATTAACTGGACAGTGTCTGCTGTTGCCTAGTCAGCGAAGGACTACAGGGTTGTGTATATTCTGCCTCTGCAGTGGATCAGCATGGAAAGGCAGTTAAAGGGCCACATCACCAAAGGACTGACAGTGTGAGAAGGGGCAGGAAGGGATTCACTGCATGAAGGGTCTGCGAGAAGCATCTATGACTCAAATTTCCAAAGAAGAATCACATCGCTTAAGCTAGGGTGCAGCAGTGCTGACAGCAGATAGTGACTGCTGGAACTCTTTTGCAGTTTGAGTCCATCAAATATTGCTAGTGGCAGTTTTGCTACTGTGTTGTGCATTTACTACATGTACATGGGCTTCTTTTTAAGTTGCATAATGGAATGCAGAACTATAGGTGTATATGACTTGTCCTGGTCTGAGACAGGATAAAGGCAATTTTCCTTTTACTGATTTTTTTTCCTTCAGTAAGCTTTCTTCTAACTAGCAACAGTGCGTGCTAACTAAAGCTGATAAAGACAGTGCAATGTTTTTCTAACTGCTGGGTCTTCAAGGTTGCACCTTCACTCTGCCGGCTCAGACACTATGGGGAGATCTATGACCCCCCCCCGGCCCCGTAGGAGGCTGAGTCAGACAGACAGCAAAATTGGCCAGAGATACTCCATTCCATATATCTACGTAAGCTCAGAGGAAGATCAGAGATCACAGAAGACAACTTCCTTCCTGCTTCTTCTTCCTTTCTCTTCCGTCCATGGCCGGCATCCAGGGAGGACTCCATCCATCCAGCACCGTCACCCCCAGGCTCAAGCCCTTCTGACTCTCATCACTCTCCGCTTTCTCCAGCAGCAGCTCCGGGATTTCTTGGGACTGTTCCAGCTGAGGGGAGTGCTGTGGGAGTTGCTGGGGGTGGGGGCAGGCAAGAGGTTTTTGCACATACCTGAACATATTTGTATGTAATTGTATATATTTTTTCTTATATCATTAGTGTTTAATTAAAGCTGTGTAGTTTAGTTTTCAATCCAGCCAAGTCTCTCTCTTTTTCTCTCTCTCCTTCCCTACCTGGGCGGGAGGGCGAGGGGATCAAGAGTGTTGTTGTCACACCTGAGTCAAACGGTGACATCACTGCACTCCTCCTTTATATATCCTAGCAGAGTAAGAGATGCTGTTCATTTCCTGGAACCCCTTTAACATGACTGCGCTATTACTTTAAAAACAAAGCAGCAGCAAGTAACTTATTTTAACTATTCATGCCATTACTTTGAAGATTAAACAACTAATGGATTGTGCCTCAAAGTCTTTTGGAAACAAAAGCTAGTAAAGCATGGACTTGCCTATAACATGCATATTACACTGACACCCTCACATATATGTCTGGAAAGTACTAAGCGGCCAGTACAACGTAGAGTGTGAATTTTATAATACAGCACATACAAATAGGAATACAGAAATTGATAAAAAACTGTTTAGGCCCTAAATAACCAGAGAATTTACTTTTCCAAATGATTCTGTGTCAGCTGGAAGCAGATGAAAGGCATAAGCTGGAAGCACCCACTCCCATAAGCCGTGCCCTCAGGACTTCCCTTCCTATGTGGTCCTGGCTTTCACTCCATCATGTTAGCAGACCCAGTTCTGCCAAACCCAGGGCATGTTGCAGGCTACAGCATCTCTCCACTTCTCTGAGCTGACTGGAGTGAGAGTTTAGAACTGATTGTTTATAAGCTTTGATCATGGCTGTCTTTATATACATACATCGTGGTAGACTTCGGTGTATTACTGTATTTTAATATATAAGCTGTAAGTATGTCAATTTGTCCACAAGGTATATTAAAACCCAAAAGAAAGATGAGAAGTGAATATTCCACTGGTTTCCTCCCTTTTTTTCTCTCTTTTGAATAAAACCATCAGCAACAAAATATCTCAAAATAATTGTTTGTTGGTTTTCATTATTATAAATTTGGAATTGATTTTCCATCAAGAAACTTATCTACTTAAGAGGATGAATTATTGTATTTAGGTCCCTTTAGTCAGTAATTCATTGTTTCTCACTAAATACAGTAATTTTTAAATTATTAAAATGAGATTTCTCTTTAATTTTTACCTTTTTCTAAGTAGTTATGCAAACAAAGATTATCCTGTGCTTTTGTAAACTGTCTCTCTCCTAAATCTTTCCCCAGTTACATACTACCCTCAAACATGACTTACATGTTCGTGGGAGATCTACTGCTAAGAAGCTGTACATTTGACTTTGCAGAGAGTATCTTTCCAAGGCATCTCTCTTGGATAGAGTTTACCTTCTCCTACCCTGCAGAAGGGCCCAATATTCCTTCACCTGAGAAAACAGCCAGTGGTCTTCAAACTTTTTTGATCATGAACACCTATCAGCAAAAACATTTTCAGCCAAACACATTTTATGTATTTATTAATGGTCTTAATGTACTACTGTAATAATGTATTAAGTGTACTCTAAAAAAATCCAGAAAAAAAAACATAATTCAAAAAGGATGAGATAAAGATGAAATAAGCACTATTTAAAAATTATTATTGTATTTATTAATAGTAGAAAAATGTTTTTTCTTTCCACTCACCATGGGATTGTCTTGTGTGTACACTTTGGAGATCACTGAGCTAGAGCACCAACGTGCTTCTAACACAAGGTAAATGCACACCACAACACTCACTGAAGTTTTGACCTCTCTTACCAAGATCAAATGATCTGCTAGTGTGTACCCTAGCTCTCTTTTTACTCATCAAACCAGGTTTCTTTTCAGAGACATATATAGCCAGATTTCATCACAAAATAATTAATTAGGAAGAGTTCCAAGGCTGTGCACCTAAACACAAAAAAACCTTCTGGGCTCATCAGTTAGATGTCTTCACTGTATACCAGCCTCATTTTTCAGCAGTTTCTGATGAGTCTGACATCTGCAAGGGACATGTCTCTGGAGATGTGGCTGGATGATAAATACAGCAACTTAGAACAGCTTCTTCAGAAACTGCAGGAAAAAGCAACTGGAGAAAACACTGATACAAAAGCCAGGTTCCATCTTATCTTCCCTAACTTCAGCATTCTCCCTGAGGCTCGTGTCTGGCCCTTCTGAGTCTGGCCAGTTTTGTTCATCTCCCTCCCCCAAGCAGCAGGAATGGAGAATCACCGTCATCCTCAGAATTAGCTAACATCTTACTTTTCCTTTTAAACACCAACAGAAAGGTTGTCTAAGGCCATTTCCGTGTTCCTCTGTGCGCCAGTTGTCTCAGGCAGAAATTAACTCTTTAAAACCAGGTGCAGCTCAATAAGCAAATCACATAAGACACATGAAAGCCACAGGATTTTCACAGCTCATTATCAATTTTTACTGTCTCTTGGCTGTGACTGGGAGTGTGAACACAGGAACCTCAGATATTGTAACTCAGTCTTCTTTAGGATATATGAAAATTCTGGTTTCCACTAAGTCCTTTAAGCTGATTCACGTTTACTTTAGGTATCATTACAAAATATCAGCTAATCTTTCAAATGAGTACATTATGGTCTTACAACTAGAAAAAGATTAGTCAGAAGTTGCTATTTCTAAGTATTAAAAAAAGATTATGAATGCATACCAACTCAGATATAGTGTATTTGCTCAACATCCACCTCATTAGGAATGCTATGTAAAACTCCTCCTTCTAGGAACACTTCATAAAGAACATCTTAGAAAAGGTTTCATAATCAAGGATTATAATCAAGCAGTTTTAATCGAAGTGAAAATTCTGCAGAACTTTCTCAAACAACACAGCATCCTGATGCCAGGATGTTGGAGGTTAAATACCTCAAGCCGTTCCTCAGTGCTTCTGGGAGTGTCTCTCCCTTGTTGCCAAGTCCCAGGACCTCGTTTTGCTCCTGGGGAGCTGTGCATCCATAGGAATTGTTCCCTGAAAGAAAACCCTCTTGATTTCACCCCAACAATCTTGGCAATAATGTAAATATCAAATGTTTTTCTATGATCCAGGAAACTTTTTTTTTTTTTTTTAATAAAAAGATATTATCTAGTAATCCATGATCTCTAGGAATCACTACTGTAAAGAATCAGTGTCCAGATTTCTCTTGCTTCTTCTTCTTGCTTGCTTAAAAGCGTCCCTTCTAGACAGACAAATGGCAGGCAGATCAGCAGACGGACCCTACCAGCAATTCCTTTCAGAAGCTCCAAGTGAAAAGCTCTGGACCGGACTGCCTGCTCCGCTCTGTACACGGATTTCACATAATTCCTTGAGAGAGCACTCATGCCATTTTCAAATGTGAAACTGCTGTCCTCTGGGATCACGTAAGGGAGAAGATGAAATAAGACATCTTCAGTTAGACATTTAATTCTGGACTTTGATGTCTTTAAGATGCTCAAGGTAATTTTGTTACCAATACCAACAAATTTCAAGCCTTATTCATACCTACCTATACATGCCTCTATAACCCTAAAAGAAATTAGGTAAATTGCTTGATATCAAGTCAAATGTACTCTGAAAATGAAAACAAATTGTTCTGCACACATTCATTTATCTTGCATCAAAAAAAACAAAGGCTGGAGAGTCCAGAAGCTCTCACTCTCTTGCAGCTGTCAGTGCTCATTGATTTCCAGCCTGTCCCCACATTCTACTTCAGTATAAGTAACTTTTTTTCTGAGAAGATCAACCTTTTGATAAGGCCTTCTTCTGATTAACCTAACTATACCTAACAGATTACAGAATCACATAATAATTCTGGTTGGAAAAGACCCTTAAGATCACTGACACCAACCGTTACTTACATTACTTGATACACATTAAAAAAAAACAACCAAAAACAACCCTCAAAGCATCAAGGTTGTAAGATCCTCCAGACACACCTGAATCAACTAGTCTTTAAAGGGGACTATAAACTAAGGAAATACTCTCTCCAATGAGTTAACAGTTTGAGGCCTATAGGAAAGCTGAGGAGGGAATTTTTACAAGAGCATGTAACAATATGACAAGGGGGAATGTTTTCAAACTGGAAGAGGGTAGATTTAGGTTATTAACCACAGAATCTTAGGGGTCGGAAGGGACCTCGAAAGATCATCTAGTCCAACCCCCCTGCCAGAGCAAGGTCACCTAGAGTACAACACATAGGAACACGTCCAGGTGGGTTTTGAATGTCTCCAGCGAAGGAGACTCCACAACCTCTCTGGGCAGCCTGTTCCAGGGCTCTGTCACTCTCACAGTAAAGAAGTTTTTTCTGATGTTTATGTGGAACTTCCTATGTTCCAGTTTGCACCCATTGCCCTTTGTCCTATCACTAGACATTACTGAAAAAAGCCTGGCTCCATCCTCCAGACACTCACCCTTGACATATTTGTAAACATTGATTAAACATTGGTTAGATATTAGGAAAGAATTCTTTAGTGTAAGGGTGGTGAGACACTGTAACAGGTTGTCCAGGGAAGTTGTGGATGCCTCATCACTGTAACTGTTCAAGACCAGTTTGGATGGGGTTTTGAGCAACCTGGAAGGTAGAAGGTGTCCTTGCCCATGCAGGGGGGTTGGAACTAGATAATCTTTAAGGTCCCTTCCAGTCCAAATCATTCTTTGATTCTATGATTAGCATTTAAATTTCCAGTTGGAAAATACTTGGCTAACAAGACAAGGTCTGTGATCTTTTACAATGATGCCATTTGTGTATCCAAGGCTCTAAAAACAATTTTGTAGATGACCACTTGTACATATTTTTATTTGTGTCTGGTTCATAAAGCAATGAGTGTTTAATGCTGCAGCATTTAGTTAGTCTTGACCAGGTGCTCAAGAAAGGAAGAGTGCAATTATTTACCAGCATGTAAGTTCCTCCAAATCAAAGATATCTAAAAGATAAAAGCTCAGATTCACCCCACAATGCACAAAGAGCCATCTGTAAAGCCGCCAACATAATTGCTCACAGAGCTCCCCAAAGAGCCAGATGCCACCACTTGAACACATTCCCAACTAAGTCATCTGAGTACTGAAGACAGGAGGGAGTAGCAGGAAGTTGAAGGGTCAATGGCATGCCATTTATATTCTGAAAAGATGAAATGGATTTTTGGAGAAAATTAAACTGAGAGGACGTCATAGCAAACAGAATGTGCTTTAGCAGCACAATTTAATACTAGAAATAAATGTGTGTGTCATACTGGAGTTTTTAGAATATGAAAGGAATGAAAACTGTGCTCTGATAATAATACAGAATGAAAATGTGGCAAAATTTCCTCGTAATTAAAAGATGTTGAGAAGATACTCATGCAACTTGGTTTTGATTCTCTGCACTTCTGTAATCAGGGCTTTGTTTTCAGAGCTTATTCTTGCAGTGAAATTAAAGCAGGCATTTAAAATCTCATTTTCTTATGCACCTGTTTCTCCCTTTTACTAGCAGTAGCTGCTGTAATTTCTGCAAGTGTTTGAAAGCTGATATTTGGTCTTAAATGCTCTTGCAATGGACACAGTATAAGTGGATAAATATAAAGACAAATATTCAAAGTACAATTCAAGTGTGCATTTGCTATTGTCTCAGTTCTGTAACTTCTTTGTATCACCTTACTATTACAAAGCACCAAGTCCTGAAGTCTTAAGGAGTCCACAAATTTCTTACCACAAAAAATAGAATAAAATATCAATCAATAAAAAAAGTTGACCAAGATAAATATGTTAGTCTATGCGTCAGTGGAGGAAGCATTACTTTTGTATGACAGCAGCTGAGTCTTTACTTCTCCTAATATTTTTTCCCATCTTTTCCCAGTGGGGCACATGCCCTAGTGTTCTTTGCTTGGCATCACTTTGGTCTTGTATGGTGCCAACCTGGCTCCTCTTTCTATGCTGTTCTTTATAGTCAGCTGAAGGAAGAGGAAACATCTTCCTCCCCATGTCTTTAGCTAAGACAGAGTTATTGAGTGTAAAATATCACAGCAGTGCCAGGAAGCACTGGACAGATTAGTGTGGTGGCTCAGGCAACTCCTCGTTGGCACAGGTTAGGTTGTCACTCTTCATCTCTTTCACCCCAACTTTGGCCCTGCCCTGTCCAGATAATGGTTCACAACTCATTCAGGAGACCTGTGACCTAGGCTAAGGTGGAATAGTGCCCACAGTTTTGCACAGGAATCCTCACCAGCAAAAGAAGTAACTGCTTCCCCACTTCCCTCTTCCTCACCATTCCCCTCTCCATTGCTGCACAGACATCAAGCCATGTTTGCCTTCTTTTATCCATCTTGACTGCCAATACTGTAACTATCCTCAACTCACATTATTTTCTTATGTAAAGCTACTGATTAACTTGCTTTTTCCTTATACCAGGGCAATACCCTACACATTTTTCCTTCTAGCTTATAACCAATAGTGGTGTAGGTTCCTGGCGGTCCCCGATTTTTTTTTCTCAATAAAATTGTTAACAGAAGTTCTCTTTCCCCCTCACCATTTGAGAAATGTTGTTATTCTGTTCTTGTCATACTTGAAATATTTGGGACCTCCCTATTGTGATGGTCAAAAATATATCGTACATAGCAACCTCCCGTGTCAATACCAAAAGCACCATCATGCACACTTCATTTTTGAGGCTGCATTACTATTTTCCCTTTCTTTGACAGAATAAATTTTATTCATGAAGCACAATGTCTGGCCCAAGAAATATAGCTGCTTCTTGATTGTACAAAATCCCAACACAAAATTCAAGTCAGAGCTACTAGTCACAACTGCAATCTTCTTTTATGAGCACTAGCTTTGCAGCATTTCTCATTTCAACTTTTTATCAATTTACCAAGGGCTTGCCAGTACAAGGGTCACTCAAAAAAGTTAATCTGAATTAATTTTTAAAGGGGATTAGTCAAAACATATTAAACCTCTGTGTAGACACTTTCATTCAAAATTACAGCACACTTAATTAACTAATTTGCTCTGGAAATTAAGTTAAATTGAATCAAGACACTTTTAATTCTGATTCAGAGTATCCACATGAGAGTATAATGTCATTTAATTAATCCACTGTGTATTCACACTTCTATTTAATTTGGATTACCTTTTTGGAGGGTTCCAATACACAATAGTTCTGATGCTGGACTTGGGCCAGAACCTTCAGTAGATGAGAATTTTTCATTTTAAAAAATAAATCATGGGCCACTGACACATTTAAAACTCCATGATAGAAAACTATCCTAATTTGATTTCTCTCTGTCATTTCTCAAGTGTTAAGCTTGATGAGTTTAAACAAAAGTAGTCGGTAACACATTTTCATCAGAAGACTGTATTTCAAAACTGGAATTAAATTCAAGTGAAATTAATGTATTACTCGCATCAATAATAACACATGCTATTAACAGAGCTAGATAAGATTTAACTGGTTTTTCCTTGCCTTCATTCTTGACTGTTTACTTCATTTAACAGGCTTTTTGTCTAGTAATTTTTCACTATGTTGTTGGAGGTTCAGGCTCCCTGCCTGCTTCCACAAAGGTCCTGCAAAGCAGAGCTCAACAGTAGCAACACTGTGATGCCACGACAGTCTGAACCAAATGATTCCATTAACTGATAGTAAATGGTCTGAAAAGTTTGCATGATGGAGATATTCAGAGAGCCTTGTGAACATGCAGGTCCCAAAGAGCTCTCCAGCAAGCCACCAGCAGAGGTGATCTTCCAAAGAGCTTCTTCCTCATGTAAGGCAGGCCCCAGGGAGTGTTCATATCAAATGGCAAGAGGAAAGACTGAAGTTACCTGTGGGAGACATTGCTCAGCTTGATTGTGGTAAGAGCAAATGGTGGACATCCTTCTGGGACTACAAACATGCATACCACCCCTCCTCATATACATTGGACAGAATTGATAAGGTTCATACTGAGACTTCTCAGTGAAATGATATTCAATTACTAAGCAATTATCACCTCAGCCATTACTGCTGGGAAGCTGCTGCTAGGCCTCTAGTTACCACTAGCTCAAAATTCATTCCAGGTCCAAGTATACAGGGATGGCATTTGTAACAGTGCCTGAAATCAAGTAGTTGCAAAGGACCAGAAAGGTGGCTGCAGAAACAGTGGGAAAGGGCAGATCCACACATGGCTAATATTACCATTTGTAGGTCTATGCACAAAACCTCATGTTTTGCCATCTCTTATGCCAATCAAATAGCATGCAAAAGGGAAGGTCTGTGTGTGTTTGTGGGAATACATATGCATATAGATGTGAATAAGACGCCAGAGGACTGCCTTTCTGCAAACCTTCATTGTGGGGAATTCTTCTGGATAGAATTATCCCTTAAAAAAAAAAAGGAAGTATTTTTCACACTGCAGAACAGAAGAGGTATTTTGCCCACTGGCAGGATTCAAGTGTCCTTAAAGAGAAATTTCACACTGACAGCAGTAAAGTTGAAGCAATGCAAGACAACATTGGCAGAAGATATTTAAAAGATACAAAAATTTTAAAAGTATATCTTAATCAAAAGCTATTAGAAAATTCTACTCCATTTAGTGGAATGGCTTTGAAAAAAATTAATTTTCCTGCCAAGAGCGCCAGTAAAGATTTTTTTTTTATTTTCTAAGTACTGCAATAAAAATTCTTCAAAATGGAAGTGTAATCCTCAGTGTCACTACTTAACAGCAAAAACCCTATCAACGCCATGACCAGTCTCAGCAAATTTAGCAGTGAGCCATTTTAGAGGTACACGTGGTGGTCAAATACGTTTTTTATGATATTTATTGACAGCTGCAATGACAACACTTGTTCTTATTTTTAGTTAACTTACAATTATGCTCTTCCTGACTTCAGCATATGAAGTTCTTTTAGGAAAATCTATTACATTTGCTCTTCTGATATAGGCAATGCAGACAATTTATTTCCTTTCTTAACACCTAACGCTGTCACTTGCCTGCAGTTTTGTGAACTTACCATAAAACAAAACAAACAAACAAACAAAGTGTTTACGTTTTCCTTATGAATGAAGTGCTATGCATACAAAAAGGCATTATCTGTCATCTGGATTTACTCTACCTCCCCTTCAGGAATTGCACAGGGAGGACTTCTACACGGATCACATTTACCATTCACCCCTGCCTACCTTTAGTGCCTTCAACCCTGGGTTATGTTACAGGTCACTGACAGTTCACTGCTGTTAACTTACTCCCAAGCACCCATCGCAAATCACTCCTAGACTGTAATTTGGTAGCGCTGCTGTAGGCTTGCTGGCTTCAGGATAAAAGGGAAGAAGGCTTGTAGAAAGGGGAAATATTTTTTCTTAGTTCTGCTGATTCAGCTGAGAAACCAGAGAAGCATTAGGATACCTGCCTCTTCACCAGACCTCACAGAATTCCATTCAAAAAGATGCTCTGTCTAAAAAAAACAGGCATCTCTCCCATCAGGCCTGGGATGGCCTATTTGATTGTGTGAATTTCCTGAAAATCCCCTCATTAGCTACTGCTATTATTTCCCAATTCCAGGCGTATTAGCCATCATTACCATGATATGATTTTTATAAGCACTTTGGTTATGGTCTCTGCCTGAGAAAGTTTACAGGTTAAAGGTCAAGCCCTGCTCAGCAGGCTTGCAAATGGGGGTACTTAGTGTAATTACCCGCAGAAACATATTCTAAGACAAGACTCAGAAGGTAAATGAAACAAATACATTAGGGAGCAAAATTTGCTGAGAAGAGCTGAATTTTAAATAAAGTGGGAGCTGACAATACATTTTTCAGCCTTCCACACACCTAGATATACTTGAGTAAAAACAGCAGGATTTTGTTTGTGTATCAGGCTTCATTTTGCATTAGTATAAACTAGTATAGACTAAATATCCAGAGGAACAACAATACAGAAAGAGACCTCAAACACTTTACCATGGATTAGCTTCAAAACTAATTTGCAGCCAGCAAACAGTGATCACAACTCACCACGTGCCTGTGAGAATTCAATAATCTTTTATCTTGTTTACAAAGTCATTAAAAAAGGAACACAAACTGGAGTTCAAATACACTTTTGCTTAGCAAAGCTCCGACAATATCCACATCTTGCTGTTAACTGACGGTTTTCATCTATGACCACCTAATATTAATATTCCTCTATTTAAAACACCCACACATATATGAAATAAAAAACAATAATAATCTCATGAGATTCTAGAAGGAAAAGCCCTTCATAGACACCACAGTGCATATTCATGAAGCCTACCAATTAATTGCTATCATCATCTGTATTCACTCTTATATGTAAAGCATTTATCTTTGTACTGCTTAACAGACTAATGAGATATGTCAATTCTTTCGACTTTACAGAAAGAGAACAATGGCTTTTGCAAAAAGGCTTAAATAGCTCATTTACTGCTGAAAGCTGTGTAAAAAAATCTGCTCCACCCCCTACAAAACCGAAAAGGACAGCGATCGATGCTGCAGAAGAGTTATCCTATCCTCGACACAAACTATGTGGTAAATTTCATAGGCAAACAGGTAAGACCACCAGAGGTAGGTCAATGTTATAGGGAAGGCATTTGTACACAGGAAAGGTAACGGTGAACAAGAACGACAGGGGGAGACGGGAATAGCAGCAACAACAGGGGCAGCAAAAACATCCAAGGGCTAGAAAGATAAAAGGAGGACAGGAGAGAAAGCCACTTCAGGAGATATTTACAGTGACTGACTTCTTCCAAGGCTCCAGATGCTCCTATGGGCAGCAGAGGGGATGGCTCTTCCAGGGCAATAATTCAAAGCATCAAGCAGCTATAACCAGTTTTCTGCCGTCAGCTCCCCTCCTGGGGGAGTCTCCCTCCTTTAAGCTGAATGCAAAATGAGGTTTTCTAGGATAAATTCCGTCTCTGTGAATTCCCATACTGTACTTTTTTTTTTTTTAAATGTCAATCTCCTAACTCTCTTTTTAAAGGCCCTGGTAACAATTTTTACTTGAGTGGCAATATACTTTGGCCAATGCTGAGTGAGTACCCAATCCTAAACCCTGCTGTGAACCAAGAGAAAAAAGACAATCACAGGGTGATCAGTACAAGTTCTACTCCAAGCAGCAGCTTGTGGGTATGCTAGCACAGGAACTGAAAACAGCACAACACCCTAGCTAATAATTTCACAGATTTGGAACCCAGAAATATTCAATGGCAACCTTAGAGATTGTCTTAGTGCACCCTCACAACAGCTGTGCTGAACACTTCTTAATTTTTAGATCCCAAGCAGAGCTAGGATTTCCAAACAACTTGACCAGATATATTAAAGCTGAGATGTTTCTACATGACAAAACCAATCCTTTTTTCACCTACATAGATGCATCATCTAAAATAAGAAGAGACCATACACTTTGAACATTTCCAGACTGAGATAATGCCTGAATTGAATATCAGACTGAATTTTCGGTGCAGATGCTCAATTTCCATCATACATGCCTTTTTTCCCTTTTTTTTTTTTTTTTTTTTTCAACTTTTTCAGTATCTCAATTCTTCCTCCAGCAAATCAAGAATTATTTAATTATAGTTCAGGTACTCCAGGGCAGCATTATAACAAATCAATCATTTTTCTTCTTGTTTGGGAGGTTATAAGATGATGTATTGTATAAATAATGTACTAATAATTGAAGTACTACTGTATTTCTTAATAACTGTATAGCTATTTGTATAGCTGATGTGTGTAACCATATCTAGCTCATGTGGTCTTGTACTCTATAGAGTGGGTATAACATGCAACAATATAGTCTCTAATCCAAAAAGGTGTAACTAGACAGTATAGGACAATTTCTGACCTTGGTCATACCATATCACATTAGCTGTTTATTCTGTCAAATACCATCTCAGATAAAGTAGATCAGCTTTTATTTTTTTTTATCAGGATCCACTGCTGTATTTTTTAGTGGAAAATAATTTTCTTTTCAATTTTGTTTTTCTGTTACATTTTCCCTCATGGAACTTTTAATGTTACATCAGACTATCAGCACAAGGTTTTCTAAAAATATAGAAGTGAAAGAACATTCTTGGAGATCTTATTGCTCTCTAATGCTTGTAGACACTATTGTCTTTCCTGCTTCCCCAGACAATCTGTAACTGGGGAGAATATAGCTCTATTAACCTTGCTATATCAGCCAGAATGTCAAAATCTGTGTTATAAATCTTCATCTTAATAATTTATGATTAAATATTCAGATGAGATTAAGTGCAACCTAATTTTACACATCCATCTCCACTTCCCTAATTAACGACAGACAGCAACAGAGGGGGAAAAACCACCACCTATCTGAAACAACAAGGGAAAAACAAGCTTTTGTAGACAGCTTTCATTTCTAAGCAGATTTTTTTTTACTGCCATTTAAGAATGAAACATGTTTAATCATGCATACTGAATTATAAATCTGTTGCTTTACTATAGATTGTTAAATATTGACATTGTTAGTACCAGTAGCCCCAAGATTCTTTTTTTGATGAAGTCTCACTGGTTGCAGTTCTTCCCCATCTGTCAGAGAATCTGACATGCATACAGTGACTGTTACATAGAAGGCAACTTTCCAGAGCTCAGTGGGTAAAATTCACCCTTGGTCAGAAGGACAACCTAAGAGTTATGAAACACTGAAGATCCCCTTAGTCTTTACTTCTATTTAGAACTGCTTCAGCTTTAAGCGCCAAATTTGAAGTACTTAAGTCTTCACTTTGAGAGGGGCTGAGAAAGTATACCTCATTCTGAAACCAAAGTCATTGATACACCAGACTTCTGGAAAAATCAAGCTTGAAAGCTACTAAAGGCATCACTTAAACTGAGGCAGCCAACTCTACCAGTACATCACAGACTCTAAATGAAAGTGATCTCACAGGAAAAGACATGAAGTCTGCTCCTCAAACTGACTTCTTGATATATTTTCCAGAACTGTGCAAATAATAGAGTCTTTAGTTCAATGAGAAGAAAAAAACAAAGATGTTTAGCTCAATTAAAATCTCATCTTGGGGCAAGGCAGGAAAAGATAATTACATATTTTTACATCATCCTGGAAAAAGTATGAGCCAATTCATAAATGAAAGCACCAAATTTCAAAATGACAAGGCATATTTTAGCATGAAACTTCTCTCCCAAGCATGCAGGCATTTTCACAAAATTACTGGAATAAACTGTCTTCAAATTTGCCCGTTTTCAGCCAAAACTACTTGCTGAATGCAACCTGAATCCGATATTATTTCCCCAAATGACATTTTTCAAACTTATTTGGGGAGGAAGCAAAGGGGGGGAGGGGAAAAAATGCCTGGCTCCATCCTCTGCTGCTTTTTCTAATTGCATTTAAATGATCTGTGCAACTGGTCTCTTACAACATCCCCGAGGGGTAATATTTCACAGTCTAGTGAATCTCACTATTGAAATGCGTCCCATTTTTCAGCAAAAACTTCACTAGAGTAAAGCACAACCACAATAATTTTTGCTGACTTCTAAGAAATTTAAGTTAGTTTTAAGATCAAGAAGTATGCAAATACAGAATCTAATACAGAATATACAACTCTGTGATACTTTAGCAGTGCCAACTAATGTGCCATCCAAGGTGCCTCATGTCTACACAGGAGTCCTAATCTACATCTTTTGTCCCAGCCATATTTTGTTATATGTGAATGAATGTTAGCTACCTGTTTTAAAAGACTAAAAAAATAATTAAAAAAATGCAAGCAGCACTGTAAGCTCAAAATTGCTTTTCTACATTACATACACTTGGTATTTGATTTATTTAATAATTTATTTCTCCCGCTCACATATGTGACTGCATTTCTTTTGAGCTTAGTAAGCTCTGGCCCTGTCTTTTCAGCTGCTTGTATATGTACTTAACGTGTGGTCTGGTGGTCACTGGACCAGAGCTCTGCATACCTGTCCCCACTGTGAGGGCTGCTGAAGCACTAACTCAAAAAAAAATCCCATCTCTTCGGGAAAAAACTTAGAAGGGCCGCTGCTCATAGTGATTGAGTAACCCCTTTTAAAACTGTTATTAGCAAACTTACCATACAACATAATGGCTAGATTCTGTCTTTTGTTTTTTCCCCCACCAGGATGATGAGTAAGACACTACTTACTTTGTGAACTGCTGAACTGGAGTCAGGAGCCTGATTAAAGGAGCCAGAGACATTACGAAGCTTGTGGGAACTTCATGTGGATCCTAAGGCAAGGGTGCCTCTGCCTCCGGACTGGCAACACACCCAGTTACCTCTTGTACTTTAAAGTGGTTTAACACTAAGCTAAGTACTACTTAACCAGTTAGGACTGTGGTACTCTGTATGAGAGGGAATGCGTTCCAGACTCAGTCCAAATCATCAGTTTTTTTCTCTTTAGACTAACTCAGTTTCTGAAGCACCTAGACTTATGTAAAACCAGGCAAAAGGGAAACCTCCCCCTTTGAGGTTAGAAAAATTCTACACAAATACTACTGAACACAGCCTAAAGAAAGCTCTTCAACACTACTTGACATATGTCTGTGTCATTACAATTTTGGACAAGGAATATATAACCTGGCTCAGTGAAGCAATACTGTTCTGTTTCTCAATTAGTCTCATTCTGTCTGTTGTGCTCATTCTGCAGCAGCAGGTGAAAATGTTTCAAAGTAAAAAAATTAAAACAAAGCTATTTCCATAGTAACTTGATGTTATTTTTACATTTTGATTTAAAGATACTACAAAATACTAAACACACAAAGCCCACCACCACCTCAATGTGCAGGAACAGATAAAAGTCCATTTACTCTTCCCCTAAAAATTCCAAGCAGGCGTTCTTATAAAGTACAAAGCACACGGTCAAGTAAAATGCCCAGGCTAGCTTTTGTTTCAAGTAGTTTATCTCTAAACTTTGGTTCTAAATGACATAAAGTTAGCCACAATCTTCAACTACACCAGTTAGTTTCCTCTGTCACTTTGCACACACCTAACTGAACACCAGAATGCAGATGGCTGCTGAGCAGCCATTAAACTTGTTGATCACTGAGATTCCATACCTAAACTGAGGATTGTACCTTTGGAAAAGTCTTGATCCCACATATTTACTATCATGGCAAAGTTTAAGCAAAATTTTCTGGCATGCCACAACATATGGAGAGCTCTAATTTAACTGTGGTCTCGGGCTATGCCACAGATACACAAGCCTGAATCCTATTTGAGAAGATATTTAGTGGAAGCTTAAATCATTGACTCTGAAGTTTTTAAACCCTCTGATTTCATAGCATGTGACAATACATCCCTGTGGAGCAAAATCAAAACACAGAAAGCCTCAATTTGTTTTGACTGGATTTCTACCAGCATTTTTTAAAAAATCTGTTCAGATCATGCCTGGAGAATAAACAAAATCCCAATATACTCAGGCCAGGCCGAGAAATGCAAACTTCCATCTGATATAAAATTCAGAATGTTGAAAACAAAAAGGAGCTATAGGTTGGAAATTCGGCAAAATATCAATGCAGTCTCCTGGGTGGGAAGAGTTTCAGAGGAATGTAAGCCACAAACTTCGGGTCACTCAATGAAGATATGGCTGCAGCCATACAGTACCTCTCTCCTAATTCATCTGTGCAGGTTGTACTTAAACACACCTGCCAGTGAGTTAGTTCCTTTTCTACCATGCACCCCCTTACTAATCTCTGTTTTGTCCAGCTCTACCGAAAACTTCCAGGGTGCATCAAAAGTTTTCCCCTGCCAGACAGAGTAGGCACAGCACGATACCTTCATCTATACAATTCAATGCAGTACTGAGAAAGTTCCCAGCTCAGTCTGGCAATACCAGCATTTGGTACATCTTTCTTACACTTTATTCCATTCCCCCCTTTACCTGTATGTCTTTGAAACATTTTTAAAGGAAAGGACACTCAAGAGTTTCACTTACCAACCTATGAGTATTGAAGAATATTCTCCGAAGTATTCTCTGAAGAGTATTCTCCAGACCTGTGGTACTAACCCTATCATAACAAATGCAAAATACAGATGTAATTCACTAGATCATTCTGTATTCTGGAATGGAAATTATTAATTCCCTTTGATTTTACAGAGATAAACTCATTTACTGTTGCTTTCACTGTAGCCGCTGTTATTACTATTTTAATACCATCATGTGCATTATCTGTCTTCTCTTTGACACCACGCTAACAGAAACATCTAAACTGAAAAATGAGGGAGAGCACCCAGCCATATCCAGATTATCATTAATATCCACCCTCATGAGACAGCAGCTCTCTTTCTTCCTTTTTCTGTCCCTATTATATAGCTGAAAAGTGTTTTGGAATTTGTTACTTCTGTAAAGCCCAGCTCAACTTGGCTTTGGAAATTCTCACTCTACCTCCAAACCTCCTGACCTCTGAGACTTCGTGATGATCAGACAACTGGGAAGGAAAGCATGCAGGGGGAAATGTATCGCCTGTGTACTCTTAATAGTCTTGCACATACACACTTTATTTTAGAGCCACACTCTCTACAATTTTTTTCTCTTCTCTGATGTTCAGAGTCCTGGCAGTATTAATATCATTAATTTCAAACAAATTTAGAGTTTCTGCACATAGTTATATTTACTAGTTTCTCCTACTACGTGTTTCCCTCAGTTATGAAATCTTGCTCTTCTGGGGAAAAACAAAACAAATCACTTAACAGCTTTTTTACTTCCTCAAAAAACATAGAAAGAATATATCTGCCATCAGTCTGTTGAAGGTTACGTGGTGCTATCAGCCTTCTATAGTACTCTCATTGCTTACGGAGAAATTCTAAAAATTCCAAAACATCCCCATAAAAAAACCAACAGAGAACTGTAACACATCTTACTGATACATTAGCTACTTGATGAAGTCTGCCAACTACCACATGAAAACATCTATGATGATTACTAACTGACTGTGTCCCCCAATACCCATTTAAGTAGTTAAAATGCCCCTTGCTGATAGGCTTTCCACAGATTTCTGGAATGTCTACCCTTCCTTTCTCACAGCAGGGCTCCAGAAACCCATTACAGAAGCCCAGTGATAGGCCAGGGAAACAACCTTTTCCGACTTAAAAAACCGCCTATTTTTAAACAGATATAACCTACTCTTTAAAAGTTATTTTAAGTTATCATTAACACTTAGTACTATACTAGCAGATGTCTAGTTTGAGTTCTCTTTCCTCAGTAGCATTCAACATCTAAGCTCCTATTTCTAGTAATTAATTCACCTGTTTCAAGTTCTGCACAGGTGGTCCTACTTCTTCCCTTTTCTTGCATAGTTTTTTGGCAAGTCTGTATCCATGTTGCAGCTTTTCCTTAGGGACCCCACTCAGCCACTGACCAGATCAAGCACAAGCCTAGCAGAAATGTGTCATTGACACTTTTCTCAGCAGCTTAGATTTCTCTTTGCTAAACAAATTACAATTAACATTTCTATATGCAGTGTTCTGTCCTCATTTGCCCCATTTTACTCCTCTTCACTAATTTTTTATATACATAAAAAGCAGAGGGGTTATATGAATTTCCCCCAATCTTCTCTCATTTCTCAGTTTGAAGTCCTTCTTCCAGACCTATCAGCACCATCTTGAGGCCAGTTTCTCAGACAAGAGTGCATCTTTAGACATCTCTCATCCAGCTCTACAGTAACAGATGGTGCTCCAAAACACACCTTTTAGCATGTGAGTTATGTGATCACCATTACTCTATCATGTGTCCACCCTCTTATCCCACTGGAAAATAAAGGAAATTCCTGAACACCTTAAATACATTTTAAATCCAAGCAGAAACACAACTACCACTGATCTAATGTTTCTTGTTTCTACATGCATGCCATATGATCAGCAGACTGTTTCCAAAACCAAAATCCCTGGTAAAAATCCTGATGAAAGACCAGAAACTTAAATAGCAAGGTCAGCATTACGCTCGCAGTAATCAGCCAAATCTTGTAGCATTACTTCTCCTCAGGTAAGAATGGATTTATATGAAGAGGGGATGGCTCCCCTTGAACCCTTCCTAGATCTATTCAAATTATACTGAAACTTTACAGAAAGTATTACTCAGGTACAGCCTTGTCTGTAGGCAAAGAGGTTGTGAGAGAAGCCCTGGATATCTTTTCCCTTTATCAGCCAGATGAATTGGAGAATGTTACGGAAGCAGTAAGGGCAATTATTTCCTTCCCAGGAACACAGAAATACATGTTACTCCTCAACCTCAATCTGCTCATTTCCTGCAGAAATACAGCTCTGGGCTGCATCTTATCACCAAGACAATTACATGTCCTTATGTATGATTTCAATACATATCCTTGTTATAAACACCATTATGGATAGAAGGCTTCCCAGCGACAGGCTTGCTAGAACAGACCCTGGAAGACGCCAGGGACAAATGTATAAAGTTAAGCATTGTACTTAACATCTCTGATTGTAGACATCCCTTGCTTTCAAAGCAAAACCACTTCCATGGATGTGAATCAGAGAGAAGTTGCTATTACTTAACTGACTATAGCCACAATCCTTCATGGGAGTGCTTATTCTCATTCAGTGTTTAGACTGATTTTGTTTGTGTACAGCCAAAACAGAAGACAGTTTATGCCATATTTGTAACACAAGCACAGACCAGCCTGAGTACACCCAAGCCACTCCACCAAAAGTGATGTAGTGCTAACCAGAATTCAGGTGTGACAGATCTGTAGCCTTGTTCTAGTAGCACACAGTATCTATGGCATAGATGTACTCCCAGCTCTGCATTTTCCTACCACTAGGACAAGGGCATCAAAGTAAGAAGTAATTTGTCTATTTTTAACTATAACTATTTAAGGCAGAAAGAAACACAAACCTTCCCAACACAACCAGTAGCTAATGCTCTGTGCTGTAGGGTGATGGCCCACTAGTGGTAAAGGAAGAATAAATAAATAAATAAATAAATAAGACACTTTTAAAAAGCAAAGGAGGTGAAACTTCCATAAAGTAGGTTGTCCTCAGCAGATGAATCCTATGGGTCAGACAGCTCAGGAAGTGCAGGCACAGCTTTCACCCACAGGTTAAAGCAAAGGTAACTAAAAATCATAGAATGGGTTGGGTTGGAAAGGATCTTAAAGATCATCTAGTTCCAACCCCCTTGCATGGGCAGGGACACCTCCCACTAGACCAGGTTGCTCAAAGCTTCATCCAACCTGCCCTTGAACATTTCCAAGAATGGGTCATCCACAACTCCTCTGGGCAACCTGTGCCAGTGTCTCACCACCCCTCACAGTAAGAATTTCTTCCTAATGCCTAACCTAAATCTACCCTCTTCCAGTTTAAAGCCATCACCCCTCATCCTATTGCTACATGCCCTTGTAGAAAGCCTCTCCCCAGCTTTCCTGTAGGCCCTTTCAAGTACTGGAAGGCTGCTATGAGGTCTCCCTGGAGCCTTCTCTTCTCCAGGCTGAACAGCCCCAACTCTCTCAGCCTGTCTTCACAGGAGAGGTGCTTCAGCCCTTTGATCATCTTTGTGACTCTCCACTGGACTTGCTCCAATATCTCCATGTCCTTCTTGTATTGGGGGCTCCAGAACTGAACACAGTACTCCAGGTGGAGTCTCACAAAAGTGGAGTAGTGGGGGAGAATCACCTCCATTGGCCTGCTGGCCACACTTCTTTTGATGCAGCCCAGAATATATAGAAACTGTACTTCAAAGTTAAACAACTTAAAAGAAAGACACATTTGTGAGCCACTAGTTACAAGAGACAGAGAAAATATTCACATGCTCTAAAAGCTGGTCCCAGGCAAACTCTGATTTAGCATGTAATTACGAAATCCTCTCTGAATTATGCAACTTTCATTCACTTCTTCAGAAGATATGAAAACACTGCTATCACTTGCCAAGTTTGATCCCAACATGCCATGGGGCAAATGGAGACCCTAAACTGTCATGTTCTATTTAAATCATATGTAGACCAAAGTGAGCGCAATTGCTTGGTATATTAAATTACTACTAGTATGTTGATACTCCTCATGAACAATCTATGGCTCTGAATTATTTATTGAGGAGGAAGTGGCTTTTGAAGTGAACATTATTTCTCTCTCAGAGCTAATGCTTGAATATGATAAAAACAGTTGCCAAAAGTAAAAGGAAACCGAGAAAGATACTCCCATGACTGACGGCTCCCAGATTCTACCTGACTCATTCATGCATTTCTTCTCTTTGTGAAGTCTATATGCTAAAATGATGTCCACTGAAAAAATAATATGTGGGACAGCCTGTGTCAGGAAATTGCTTGCAACAAACCACAGCTACGTACACATTCAGTAATGGCAATCAATAGGAGTCTTGGACTATTCCCATGGCTTTGTGCTTCCTTGCTTGTAGAATGTAATAGTGCTTATAGAAATCCAGGTTCAAGGGAGCAAAAAAGCAGCCTTCTTCTGGCATCTCGAGTGGTACATCACAGAGTTACAAAGCTTTGGGATGTAGTGGAGATGAAGGGCACTTAACTGAGCATGGAGTAACAGGAGGAACAGAGATAAGGTCCCAGTTCTCCCAACAGTCCTTCAAGTCCTCAGACATGTTTTTCAAACCCTTGCCCCCTCAGGAGTCTTCACAGGTTTTTGGGGATGGGGAGGTGAAAATGTGGATGAAGAAGTAGCAGACTTCCACATAATAAGATAAATCCAGTGAGACATATTCTGCATTATGACCAAATTAGAATTTATTTGGTCAAAGAGGTATTATCACAATGAAGTGCACTCTTGAGTGACAGCTGCAGTATTTGAACCCAAAGCAATTCCTTGAAATGAATGTAAATAATCCTTCTGCCTTTCTTCTTCCTCACAACTATTAAGGTTGCTATTCATGAATAATTCTCCAAAGAATTATTTATGGCATGCTATTAGAAGACATATTTCTATCATATTTCCATTGTTTATTTATGTGCAAATAGTTTATGTACACTAGACATGGATCAAATCCTTCGGTGAACAGATTTCACTCTTGAGTTTATTCTTATTTCAAGGTTAATCTTCAGTTTTCAAGGTACCAAAGTTAATTTATTTAATAACCAATCCTTTTGTGTCTACTAATTACAAATATCCAAACCAAATTGCTATTTAAATCATATGTCATTGCTTCTGATCCTTGATTGGATGAGTAACGAAGTTAAGTAAGACCCATATGAATGGTGAATATTACTACTGAATATGTAATTAAGGTTTTGATTAATATTCTGGCACTCAGGCTTAAAATACACCTTCCATAAGTATTTGCACTAATAAAGCTCAAGCTCAAAAAAATCAGTACAAGACATTAGCACAGTCAAACTGAATTCATAAGTGAACTTCAAAAGAATACCTGTAAGGTTCTTTATGATGATGGTTATGAACAGTGTCCTTTTAAGTTGGACTCCTATATTAGTGCTATCTGTCAAATAAAGCTACTGGCCGTCTTTCCTCCTTAGGTGCTTGTATAATATTAAAAGTTAGGGATATAGATTTTGCTGAGGTATTGAAAACATTCGGTGTTAATACAAGTTGATAATTTAAACCCCAAAACCGTTTTGTTTCAAAGCTCAATGAATCGTTTTATGGAAATTTAAAATCCTTTAAGACATATAATTATATAAAGAAAAAAAAATGCTATACTTTGTCTTGTAACACTTCTATTTCTTACTTAAAGTAACTATTAGGAACATTTTATATGTCATTACCAAAATAAACTTAATTCAGCTGGCAGTTAACTTTTTTTTCAAAATCTTCTTTCCATCCAATACTTTCTCCACTTAAAAAGCCAATCAGAGAACCTGGTATTTATTAAACAGAAATGTGAGCATGTATCACTTCATTTTTTGTTGCAGAAACTTCTCATTTGGAAAACACCACAGAAAACGTCAGCAACTTATTAATATGAATTCTGCAGCAGTAGGATATACCACAAATCTAGTACCTGTCTTATTAAAAGATGTTAGCCCTGTTGAAAAGCTCTGGCCTTTGTAACAGAAGGGCTTGAATCCCTTGTGAGAATCCACACACTGTGTAACAAAGAGATGCATAGAAACAGCTCCTGTAGAAAACAGACTCAAGCAGAAGGACCAAATCCATGTCAGGAATTGACTTTGAGGTGAGTTAGGAAAGGCATCTCCTCAGAAAAAAAACACTCTATTTTGAACACACTTTCAAACCACAAATAGGTGCAACTCCTCATTACTTGTACTGCAGAAGTATCTCAAAACCTCTGCATAGTATCAGCCTCCTGCTGTCTAGGAAGCTTTTGAAGTAATGGAAAGAAATTCTTCTCCCAGACAGCTTACCACCTTACCAACACAGGAGAGGCTGAAAACTGCTAATACATTTCACTGGAAGAGAGAGTAAACACAAAGAATAAAGACCTGCTGTGGGCTATCTGAGGCAAGTCCTACAAAGAATACCTCCCATGGCCCAAATCACAGGTTGGTCATGAGACCAGTATTCTCCCTCTATAGGGGATGAACTTTACACTGATGAGTGTCAGACCCCCACAAACTCACAAAACAAGCCCAAATTCCCAAGTTCTTGCTCTACTTGACAGCATCTGAGTAACAGCTCCAACCTGAAAAGAAAATGGGTCCATTTCAACAAGAGCCTTCTCAGCTTTTGGGCTTTAATGCTCCGCTTATCTAAATTTACCAATCTGCTCTACAAAGGGCTGAGCCGTCCTCTACAGAAAGAAACTTAAGGACAGGTGCTGGGGTCACTGGTTTTCACTAGTTTTCTCAGCAGCCCTCTCCATTTAATCCAATCGTGCAGGCAACACACCCAGTAATTAATTACCTAAGCCAATTGGGTCATTAATGGAGTAACTGTGTCACAGAAGTGACACTAACACAATGAAGACAGGTTAGAGAAAAGCACACATCTCCAAAAATTTATTTTTTAGGTACAGGAAGAATAATGGATGGCATACTTAAGTACCAAACACAGCCCTTAGTTCAGTAAGGTAATTTTGATACTCTGTTACCCTTAGTTCTTAATTAACCTGTGTGATAAAAATTCCTAACAAATGGTTGTTGACTGTAAATGCAATCCCTCCTTCTGACACATGCATTAATGCACTATTGTAAAAGTTCAAAGACATTATTATTGAGTTGTCTCAGCCACATTAATTATCCTCTACACTCTACTTGGCTTCACTTGGGTAAATCTTCTTTAATTGCCCAGTCTTTACTTACAGAACATCTTTGTTTGATATACTATGAACTCTGGCTACATTTATGCTTCTTCCAATAATTCCATGTTGAACGTAGTTTCCACCATTACTACTGGAAATGTTCTACACTCAGCTCATTTTTCTGCTGTCACCCATACATGTCACTGCATTTGGAGCTGAAATGTGCAGTGCTCTGAAGCTCTGGTTTGCAGCTGATTCTAGCAACTTCACTATGTTTAAAAATATTCCTAACCTCTGTTACTCTGTATTTTTTTTTCTGTAGCATATTGGATGAAGTTTACAAAGCAAACTAACAGCACAAAAACAGCACAAAAGAGGGGATGATGAGCTAACCTACAGCAGCCAAAGTGGGTAGGTGAAGGAAACAGGGTGAGGGACAGAACTTTTCCATGTGGCATATCATGGGCATAATAAGCCCATAATAATAAATATAATAAATTCTTAAATATACAAACTTTGCTTTAATGTCCCAGCAATGTCCATTATGGAGAGATGTTTATGTTTCAACATACTTAGCTTAAAACATGTTTTGACAGGCATACTGAAATGAGAATTTGTTTTGAATTGATTTTGCCTTGATAATTTTCTGAGGATCCTTAAAAACTTCTATAAAAATTCTATTAATTATAGAAAATTAATTTTCTATAAAAATATCCATGTAACAGCTAGACTGCAGATACATATCAAATAACTAAAGGATAACATTTTCAGGAGTATGCAGTGCTTTTCACTGTCCAAGTTAAGGCACTTCAAATCTCCTTCCTCTTTTAAGAAAAAAAACCTTAAATGGTAATAAGGCCCACTGCAATGGCAGTAGAAGGGAGACGTAATTCTTCATTTCTGAAACCCACAGGTAAAAAAGGGCAACCAGTATCATGTATACTGAAAACTTTAATTCCACTTGCTGTGGAGCTTGAGGTGAGTTCAGAGACGAGAAGTTGGGATATGTAGATAAAGAATTCCTGAGGTTATATTTCAGCCACAAAACTGTTACATTAATAAAAACAACTACAAAAACTTACTAGGAAATCAAGTCAGAGCAAGAACCAGGAACTCAGGTATTTTTTAAATTTCAGTCTTATTTACTTTTGCCCGAGTCAGCAGAAGAAAAGGGTGAAACAACCACTGAGTAACACATCAAATCCACCTTTCCTCTTTCTCTAAGGCTGAGTACATAATACAGAAAAATGTTGATGAAAAAAATGAATAAATCAAACCTTCAGCCAATTCAGCTTGTTTAGAGCCACTCCCGTAAGCTAAGGAGGCATTTCCATGTAGGTATGTGTTGTAGTTCTGTTTGTGGTTATACGACACATGAAGGATAAGAGTTCGCAAACAGAAATATTGGTGATGTACTTTTAGGATGAAAGAAGGTTAACAAATGGGCAACAAAATTTAATCAAGCAGTAAAAAAGAAAGATGGAGAAATCTGTATGTGGTTCCGTTTGAAAGCCCTACGTATTTCTTCCTCTCTGAGCTCATGAACATGACATTTCTGTCAGCACAATGACATACCAGGAAAGACAGCAAATGTCCCCATATCCAGTCTCGCCTCAGCTTCAGTGCAGAAAGGACTCCAGGACACAGGATCCAAGCCCTCACATCTGGAAAGGGCAGTGGATCTCCTAAAACTTGAGCAAATACTCTAATCACAAGAGGCATTTCTTCTGTACTGCAATACAAAGCAGATTCACTCATACTGGTTGGGGATCTAAGCTCATCATTGCTCATAAAGCAGGCTTAAACAATGCTTGCCAACTGGATCCACTAACGGATTTTGGTGCCACTCCAGCTTCTGGTTTGCAATGGGCTCAAATGAGAAATAGGAACTCAGGCTGTGTGTTCTGGGTAGGTCTGGACACAGCCAACAGGCAGAAATACAAGCCTCTAGAACACTTTCAAGTTGGACATCATGGTCTGATATGTTTAAGTTCCTTGAGAAACTTCCTAACAAAGCTGTTGAGCCAAATAATCTAGATTATATTTTCAGGTCTGTATATCTGGAGAACATCTAAATTGGCCTTTACGGAACTAAGTCCTATTTTAGATTTGGCTCACAGAAAGATTTCCATATAAAGTGAGCACATAAAGACTAGGATTGAAGAAAAATAAGAAGAGACACAACTCCACCCATATTCCTGTTTAAGATAAAAAAGACTACACATTTATAATGATAAAGGTTATCAGCCACTATTAAAGCATGAAAGTGTCAGCAGTGTGGCTTTTTATTATTTTCTGTGTACGTACAGAACCCTCTGTAGAGAACTGAATCTAGTGCTTGATATTACAAGGTACTTTCCTTAGACCTGCTGAAACTAATTTACTGATCCTACACACCATACACAGAAAAGTCCCACTCCAAGAGGTTGGCAGAATCCTAGAATAGACCAAATGTTTACATTAAAACATCCCATTAATGTGAGTAATGTTGAAAACTGTGGCACTGCTAAAGTTCATTCTTAAGGGCAGAAATCAATCTGAAATACAGCAGCTGACTGAGATAATGAAAACTGTTCTTCCACCTGCAGATAAATTCACCTTTTATTCATGCTAAAACATCTGCATCTTTCTCTGAAGCAGCCGCTTCTGGTCCTTGATACATTAGTCTTGCCTAAGTCACACCTTCCAATTTTGGAAGAACAAGAAGAGACTTTTGTTGTCACATCACTGGCTGCAGAACTTTCTCTGAAAACACCCCACAAAACAGTTGCTCCATTTCCTCCAACTTGTGGTATGAAATTATTTGTAACTGATAGCCTTAACCACGCCCACTGATTTTCCCTGCCAATCAAAAAGATGTATAAGGTTCATCATACAAATCTTGTATCATGACCATACTGAACAGCACAAGCATGTTGTCAAAGGGAAACAGAATGAGAGGGAGAGTGATAAGGAACAATTTCAGCAATCAGAGACCACAGGGAGATGGTCATTCAGGTTATGGTTGTCAGGAAATTCAGGTGGAATGTCTTGGAAAAATATACATCAAAGACTTACTATTTTTTAATTCTAAAATTTATGAAAAAGATACTTAAGAGTACTGCCTCCCCCATAAACTGATGTCAAACTGATACCACGTTTGTATTTACCATTGTTCAGATGAGTACTCACTGCAACCAGAGTTCATCTAACATTTTCTTTGTGTCTCTAACATTTTCGTTGTGAGTTTGCCCAGACACACAAGTCTGTTTTTTTTCCCCCCTGCCTCCTTCTCCAGTCTCTCAAGCAGCCATTTAGAAAATGATTCAAATAATCTCTCTTTGGTCAGCACTGAAGGGAAATAAACTGCAGTTTTAGGCACACAGTGTACAAGGATTAACTGGTATTCCTGAGCCTTTTCATAACCTGCTTCCTTTTATATGTTCCCTCATTTCTCCCTCGTGTTCACTTTTATATCAGCCTCCTTTCATTTTAAAAATCCAACAAATCAAAACAGTTATTTTTATAGCCTGTTTGCCACTTCCACTCTGATATGTTGACTTGACAGCTGTGCTAAAATGGACAAAAATGGCACTTTGTAAACATACTTTTAGCAACCACAAATTTCTACTGTACCTTGAAATGCAAGCAAAAGAGCTATTGATCTTGTCTGCACCTGATAAATTCCTCCCAAACAACCTGTTTACTGAAACTGTAAGTCATTGTTGTGATTAATCTGCTCTGTATTAAAAGCTACTTAATTGGAACAGAGAGATGACAGAACAAGCTAATACTCTTTCAACTGACACAGGAATTGATTTCATTTTAATCTCACTAGAACTTTTGCAGCTTTGTAGCCAAGTCAGTCCTGATGGACTAAGCCAGCTGATAGGGAGCGTACTCTTCCAAACAAGGTAAAATGATGTAAATAACCTGAAGATATGAAGCAGCATAACTGAAACTATAGATCAGGTGTTGATGTTACACTTCCTTGCTTTCCCAGGGGAGATTTGGACATGCAAACTGACCTTTCAGCACTAAATACTTTCCAAGGCTCAAGTAACAGAAATTTTAGCCAGAAAAATCAATCTGGTTTCAAGAACCCTGTGCAATATGACAACATCTCGAAACAAATAATGTAATGTGAAACATTTATTTGAATTCATTATATGTACATACAGTCATTCCAGCATAGCATTGGAGAACTCTGGAAGAATAGTTGCACATGATGACGTGAAATCCTCTGAAACACAAGCCTTTAAACTCCTATAATTTTCCACTGTTTTTGAAAAAGCCATATATAAATTCTTCCCATATATAAGTTTCTAGAGAGCATTCCGTGGATAAAGTATGAGCTCTCCTACTGAGCCAACAGAGCAATCAGAAATTGTAGTGCTTAAGCAGTACTGTGAAAACCTGAAAACTTATGTAACTGATAAATATTCTCTATAGAAAGAACCCTTGTTAATTATTAAAGTACAGCATCTTTCTTCTAAAGCACATCAGCATCTTTTACTTGTAACTTAGGTTACTAGAATAAACTGAATACCAAACTGATTTGTATGCAGACTTGTAAGAGATTTTTAAGAACATAGTGAAGATTCACTTTTGTGTTTCAAAAAAAATTATGAAAGGCACAGCCCTTATCTGAATATCACTGCATTCAGAAAAAAAAAAAAAAAAAAAAAAAGGAGGGGTGGGGAGAGAAAAATTATTAAAAATTGAACATTTGTTCTCCTGAATCTATTAACAAAAGTTTAAATGTAGTTAAGCGACCTACAGGATGGGCTGCCCCTTCTAACACCGCTTTCTGAGGGGAAAAAATTACAACTTTAATTCCTCTTTTTGATAGTCTATCACCTTTCCTGAGTCCTAAAGACACAGCAAGGGAAATAGTTAGCCAGTAGGACTTTAACTGAAGCACTGCAGTAACTCAATAAAAGAAATATGGTGTTGCTGAGTGGTAGCATTTTGCTGCACTAAGAGACAGATGGGGAGGATATGCAATAATCTTGTCTGGAAAATGGCTATGACTCATAAATTTGGACTCAATGTGACAAATTATCTGACAGATTTCAAAACAGTGAGAAAAACTGGTGTCAGATTGAGATATTATCGCATCTCAGCGTGAAGTCCAACGGCAGCTGGAATTATTGACCACCTAACTACACTGAACTCCTACACTACTACTGAACAAAAGTGTCAAAACTACTATATAGAGCTTAAGTGCGAAAACAAATGAACCTATTTGAGGATGGAGTTGAGCTGATTTAAAGACTGGTGATGTTTTTCTTAATTTCAACTACCTTGCTCACAGTTCCAATTTAGGAGCCTAGCCACGCTTAATAGTGAGCACCCAAGGAAGTTGTAAGGACTTCTTACACACAGGGCAGATGCCATTTCCCTTGATTTTTTTAAATTGCAAGAGCATCAACTGATTGCAGAGATGAATCTATGAACACAGGCAATGAAATGTCTTTGGCAGATTATCCAATCCTTTGAACAAGGCTTCCACGGGGCACCATAGAGCCTGCAACTCGCACTGCTTCCAGAATCCAGCATCACCTCTACAGCCCTCCTCCAACTTCTTTCTTTCACCCTAAATAAGAACTAGGAAGGATATGGAAAAGAATGTTTTCTTAGTATTACACATAAACAGGTACAGTTAAATCATAGCATCACTTCCCAGGGAACTTGACCCACTTAGAAACAGATACTTGCCTTTCACAAGTGCCACCTGGAAGGGCCAGTGATTAACCTGGTGTCTTCTCTTCCTTCTCTAGGTGGCTTCCCACACAGCTCGCAAATCTCAGCCAAAATCCCTTACTCTATTGAGAGGTATATACTTCATCATCTCACTATCATCTCAGCTACTCAGAAATAATTTAAAAGGGTAATTTCCAGTCCTCTTCTTTTCAGTGATTCACCCTTCCTCTGACCTTGCTGTCTACAGAAACCTGGCAATTCACTTTCAAGCACCTTTCAGACAAGATGACAGCCACCATGGGAACCTCCAAGCACTCTGAGCATCAAGGCAGCCTGCTCACGCCATTCCCCTGTGAGACACGACAGTTGTCCTGGGGAGTTAATTCTTGCCTTTCTGACACTACAAAATGGGCACCATCAAGTCCTCCAGTCTCTTTCACTCTCCTACTCAGTTCCCCACAACCCATGCTTCCCCCAGGATTTGTTCTCAGGGCCCCTTCACCCAGTTTCTGTAGGATGTCCCTCTGGTCCTGCCAGCCCAAAGGAATCTTCTTCAGAGAAGAAGTTTCCAAGGAGATGAACCAGCTCGACAGATGACAAGTGAACACTATTATCTCTTACATCCAGTCACCAAGTCCGGTTATCCACTGTGAAATTTGAAAGCCAGGACTAAGCCTGGGAAGCTTAGTGAATCAAAGGGATGCTCAAGGGCAGTGTTTACATACTTTCATGCCTGGCTCAAAGGGCAATAGTTCATCTGGATCCTACTGGCCCCATATACCTCTATAAAGACCTTACAGACTATAAATTAAAGCAACCACTTCTCTTATTTTCCTTTCAATGGAATACAAAGACTGCATTACATCCTCCTTGTCGTCCCCAGGGTCTGCTAATAAAAAGCCATGCCTCTCACAGCACTCAGCTGGGAGAACACAGCTCCAGAGCTTCCATGCCCATATATTGGCAAAAAGCAGAACACACTGCAAGTATGGATAAGGAAAACATGTCTGTATCCATCTCTGAAGGCAGAATCTCATCAGTGATAATATTTTAATACAAAATTAGCTGCCAACAAAGACCTAGTATCTGCACTCAGCTGTGGCAAGCAACTCCTCAGAGATTTCACTGGAATTTTAACTGAGGGGCAGTGTTATCAGAAGTCTGTGAACATCCAACACCCTGAAAAAATATTCATATGCTTATTCTTCAAAATGGAAGAATTCAGTCTCCTAAAATTTGTGGGAGAAAAAAATGTTATACCAATTTCAAAAGAAGAAAAGAATACATTTTTATTCAGAACTGATTGGCAGCTTAGCTGCTCCTGCAGCTCCTCTTCTTTACACTCCAGAAAAAAAAAAAACAACACAACGATTTTAGCAATTTTAGATTGCCTATTTCCAGCATTGTTCCATGCCACATTAAAGAACTCATTCATTTCTCATTAGCAAATTTTAGTTAAAATTAACTCATCATCGTTTTCAATGATCTGGCTTTCAATATAGTTGTAAACAAAAATTAATCTCAAATGTAAGAAAAGCCTTGGAATTGTTAAAAATCATCCTGACAGAACTAATCACTAAACACACATTTTTAACTTCTTTTTTTTTTTTTTTTTTTTTTAATCCAAGAACACTGGGATTGCCAGTTTTACCCTCAGTTCCTCAGGATGGCTTTCTTAAATAACCAATTTACACAATTCCCCAAAGCCTCTGGAAATGTGACACATAAAGGGAAATTGAAGGCCTCAATAATCAATTCAACACTTTAAGAGGAGACAGAAAACACAGAACACCAAATGAAAGTAGAATGATCCCCAATCTCCATATATTGAGAACAAGGCACAAGCAAATCTCTCTTCTCCTTCCCTGGTATCCTTGTTCATATGCAAAGCTACCAAACACCAAGGTCTCAGTTCTCATACCTTGGGCTCCATGTTGACAGAAAAATGACAGAAATATTACTATAATTTTTGCTTGTGTAGGATTGAGTACAGTAAGTAACAAAAAATGTAAATCTAAGTATAGGAGAGGGTTAACTAGGGCCAAAAGAAAAAGAAGAGGAAAAACCTGAAAGACGAGGGAAAAAAAGAGATAGAGACACAAAATAAAGGTTAACATGGGTTTTGACAGCTATGGGGATGGTGCCCCCAGCAAGCGTGCACTTGTGGTAGTAACACAGCTGGCATGGCCTGTATGGCTGGCTCACAGCAGGAGTTAGTCTGCAAACAAGTGCAACTGGAAAACACTTCAGAACATCCTTCAGCCCAACTGCTCAGGAGCTGTTTGCTCAAGCTGGTGTCACCCCGCGGAGCAGAAGTTTTGGACTACGCAGTGTGAGAGCTCCATTTTCCAGAAAATGTAATCGATGTGACCTCTTCTTTCAGTGCTGATTGTTAGTTTTAGATTACTTCAAAGGCTCTCCCTTATGAGGAATATATCAAGCAAATTAAAATGGAGTAACTTTAACCAGTTATGAAATGCTGGCATGCAAGATTGCATAAAATTGACCATATAATTTGCACATTTGTGGAAAACTGCAAATAAATACTGCTAGGTTACTGACAGACAAACAGTTCTGTGGCTCCATTTCACTGAAAAAAAACCAGATAAACAAACAAAAAAACAAACAGGCTAAAACTTAATGCCTAACACTTCTTGGCAATTTAATATTCTGGTAGTCTGATGCTACTGCACATAAAACATGAAGAAAAGCTGCATATGATCAAAAGAGGCTCAGCTAGCTTTAACTATAGAGGACTAGGTGCTCTTGCAATGTGCAAATCTTATGTTAAAAGCAATTGTGCTTCATGATCACAGAATGACAGACTCATATAGCAAGAAGCCGAAGAGCTCTAAATCCCAGCCACGTCCTCTGACAGAAGTGCTGCATAATATCAGATCACACCTTGCTCCACCCAGAGCCCTGTTCTTTGTGGTTTTCAATACAGTCATGACACCAGACTTCACAAAACTCTCTTCTGTGTCACTCAGCATGATACACACTGCTTATCTTCTATATGGATGAGTATCAACATGAACGTCTATGTACAATTTGAGCCATCATACCTACTTTTCTCCCTCTGTGGGATCTGGACTAAATATTACATGATATCTAATTTAGAAAATCCTAAATTTAACTTATGTTCAGCTGTGAAGGCAGAGAGTATAGGAACACACAAGCATACAAGATCCGCTCTCTGTTAAAAATTCTGGTTCCCTCTCAAGTTGTGTCATAGTTAATATGGAGCACACCTGTAACTTGGAATTAAGTCCACAGGTTTAGAAAACTGTATTTGTTTTAGTAAACCAAAGAATCTGCAAAGTGAAAGATACTTAGTTTTGGCATCCCAAGGTCTTCAGTCTACTATCTAGCAGCACTTGGATTCCTTGATGCTTTAAGGCCACAGGCAGAACTGAACTGTAGTGGCTACCTCACTAATACAGCACAAAAGCCAGTCCCAGTCCAAAAGGGTGGGACTGAGATTAAAAACTCCAGAGTTAGAAGTTTAGAGTAACAGCTAATTAAACTCTCTAATGAAATAACTGTGAAAATCTAGTCTTTCCAGAAGAGAAGCATGACAGAATTCCTTTTCACCCATCAGACAAGAAACCTCCAAAGTACTTTCACCCCTTCTTCAACACAGCACCTGTCACGACTTCATGCGGGAATTTTATCTCCTGACACACTGTGTACTCTGAACTCTGCTCTTCCGAGGCAGCACTAAACTTATTTGCAGGGCATTTGGCCTCCATTTAAATCTTTCCTGGAAATGTGCTTAAAATACAGGAAAACCTTACTTTTGCAAACTATGATGTCATCTCCCTTTTCAGTAAGCGCCTTCCACGACCTAATTCAGCGCATCCCTCCTGTGCTGCACATTACGTGGCGTGCAAATGCTTCTGAGAGCAGCTACTCAAAAGTTTGAGAAGACTTTGCTTGACTCATCACATACACAGAAAACACTCAAGCATCACAAGAAGCATATACACATAAAAATATCGAAACACAGCAACGGGGTGTTCACTAACAGTTTCTGGAAAGAAACTCTTCGCTGTCAGCGAAGTTCTCTGCTGGCGGCAACCCTGTCCGCGCCACATGTCAGGAGACCGGGAGACGCACGTTACCGGCATATTCCCGTTCCCCAGCCCGTTCCCTTTCGTTACTCAGCCCCTGACACGGGTTTCCCAGGGAGTTTACGGCACGTCCCGCCAGCCGGGGGCCTCCTGGGGCAACAGCCGCACAGGGCGCTGGGGTGCCCGGTGGGGCTCCCCTCGAAGGGGCGGGACTGACACCCCGCGGGAGCCGGCCGCCCCCGAGCCCCCTCACGGCTCGGCGGGCTCGCGGAGTAACTTCGAGGGGCCGGACGGCCGCTCGTCCTGCGCAGTCCCTCCCGCAGCCGGGCTCCCTCCCCCCCGCGTCGACGGGCGCCGGCCCGGTCCCCCGCACCGCCTCGGGCCGGCTCCTCACCTCCAGACCTGCCCAAGCTGCAGGATGTGGACGAGCGACTGCAGGAGCCAGATACAGAAGGCGCAGGACGCCGACCTGCCGCCAGCTCGGGGACCACCGGCAGTCCCGCTGCCGGCTGCGTTGCTGCTGCTGTTGCTGCTGCTGGTGGTGGCGTTGCCCTTGCTGGCGGTGGACGCCTGCCGCTGCGGCGTGCAGGGCCGAGCGGCGTCGATGTCTGCGGCGGCCGAGCCGCTGCTCACCAGCAGCTTGTTCTCGGCGGCGGGGCAGTGCCCGGCGGCGGCGGCGGCGGCGGCGCTGTCCTCGGTGCTGAAGTCGTGTGCGAACCAGCGGAAGCTGAAGACCTGCACGGAGAGGGAGCCCAGCAGCACGAAGAAGAGGGTGAGCCCGAACCACCAGCGCTGGCCCCGCTGGTAGTAGTCGACCGCCAGCCAGATGTCGGTGCCCACGTCCGCGAAGTACACGGCCAGGGCGGCCAGGATCCAGAGGCAGTCCCACAGAGAGTAGCGCCGCTGCTCCCTGCCCAGACGCAGGCACAAGGAGGAAGAGCCCCCGCCCGAGCCCCGGGAGCCCCCGCCGCCGCCCCCGCCGCCGTCTCCTCCTCTGCCGCCGCAGCAGCAGCAGCGGCGGGAGCCGCCGCCCGAGCCGTCCCCACCGCCGCCGCCGCCGCTGCAGCACCCGCCCCCGGGCGCCTCGTCGTCGTCGCTGCCACCGCCCGGCCCGGAGCCGGCGGGCAGCCCCGGGGCCAGCGCCTGCACGGAGCCCGAGTGCTCGGAGTTCTGCAGCGGCGTGAACGCCACCTCGCCGCCCTTCTTCATCTTCCGCCGCCCGTCCGACTTCGCGGCCATGATGCCTCCCTCAGCCCCGCCGGAGAGCAAGCGGGAGCAGCGAGCGCTCCTTTATCCCGCGCCTCCCTCTGCTCCTCCTCCTCCGCCTCCTGCCTCCCGCCCTCCGCCGCCGCAGCCGCCGCGGACCCGCCGCTCCCCTCGTCCCCTGTCCCCGCTCCGCGCTGGGCTGCGCGCCCGCGGGCGGCTCCTCGGCGGCGGCCGCGTCCGCAGCGCCGCCTGCCTGCGGGGAGCCGCGCTCAGCCCGCCCGCTCCGCCGCCGCCTCTTCCGCGGGGGCCGGCGGTGCCGGGGCTGCCGCCGCCGCGCTCTGCCCGAGCCGGCAGCAGGCAGGGCAGCGCTGCCCGGAGCAGCGCATCCCGCCTCCCCGCCCGCCTCCGCCCGCACCCGCCGCCGCCACCACCCAGCTGACTGACGCCGGGAAAGAGGATGACCTCATCCCTCTCCTTCCCTCGCTGCCGCCGCCCCCCGCCCGGCACCGGCACTGGCGCAGGGGCGGGGAAGGGGGCGCTCGGCCGCCGGGAGGGGAGGGCCCGGCGCGGCCCCGGGGGTGCGGGGAATGGCTTGGCGGAGCGGGGGGAGCCGCTGGCCCAGCTGCCCGGCCCGGGGTTGTGATCGCGGCGGCGACGGGGAAGGCGGATGCTCCGCGGGGTGAGGGAGAGGAGCGGTTGGGAGAGGCAGGTGTGGCCGGCGACCCCCGGGGCCGGGGCTGCGGGAGGGGAGCGGCGTCGCTGCCAGCTCCCCTGCCGCCCCCCACCCGGTGTCCTCCGCGCCTTTTGGGATGAGCCTGCCCCGCCGGGGCGGAGAGGGGTTGAGTGGCGGGACGCGGGTGGAGGCGGACGGGCGAGGAGGGCGGCGGCAGCCCCGGGGCTTCCCGGTGGGAGCGGGTACCGCGGCGCGAAGGGACCCGCTGCCGCCCCGGCGCGGTGACGGAGGGGCCGGGACGCCCGGAACTGAGAGCGGGAGTCCCCGGCCAGCACCCGCGTAGCTGCGGTGACTCCGGCAAGTCCCGGGCGAAGCAGACGGACTCCACCCTCCCGACCTGCAGGAAACGCTGCTGTAGTTCCCCGAACTTTGTGAGACGCGACTGAGAGGAGTGATCCTCGAATCATGCCGTGACTCACGCTCTCCCAGAAGGCGTTTGGGGGAAGGTGAGGAGACACCTTTTTACTCCGCCACCCGGAGAATTCGCATTTTATGCATAAAACTCACTAGGCGAACTCACGATGTTCTCCCCGCACTCCGTCCTCGCCCCTTTCCCCGCAGCTCTGGCTGCTCCCGGGGTGCGGCCGCTCCCCGAAGCCCAGCGGGGTATTTGGGCGCTAGAGGTGGCCCCGCCTGCAGTTTCCAACTTGGGCGGCGAGCAGCCGAGGCCGGGGAAGCCGTCCCGGCAGGAGCAGTCCCCGGGTGCAGCCGACGGCCGCTGCCCGGGCAGGAGCAGCCACCTGGTCCCCCGCTCGGCAGCCACTGGCCCTGGAGCACGGCGGGGGACCAGGTGGGGAGTGGCTCCCCAGGCGCTGAAGGCCACTAGTCTCCACTTCCCGGGAATCACCCGGGCCGGGCAGCTCGGTTTGGCTTGGGGTGCGGGCGGAGAGGGCAGCTTGCTGCCCATCCTTGGGCTTTCTGCCCTCATGTCCTCCTGCATCTCCAAAACGTATGGGACGTGCAGCTGATTGACGTCTTCGACATCTTGACTTTTTTTTTTTTTTTTTCTCCTGTGGAATATTTTATCATCATGCTCTCTCCTTAAAATAGAGGAGTGAGATTGTTCAAGCACGTTGCTAGAATATCTTAATAGGGATGCCAGTGAGACTGTGATAGGGCACTGTTAAGATAGGTGACTAAATATAGCCCCTTCAACTTTATTAATTAAAGAGAAGTTATATGGACAACTGAAAAATCTGCCTTCTAACTCTTAAATATACATAGCAAGTTTAAAGTTGCCTCTTGAAAATTAGCTTTTACTGATGGACCATACCCCAGATTTCAAGGAAAGACTACAGCATGCATAACTGGTTTATTCAAAGTGCCAAGCACACAAAAATCAGATTTTGAAAGGTGAAGAGAGCATACATAAAACTAATTTGGCTTGTTATTTTGTGTGTTATCACACATTGCAAGAGCCTTTAATTATGTTGTCATAGAATGGTTTTTAAATAATACACATTTGCTCTGCAATCTCTGTTGCAGTGGTATAGCTGTACTTCTGTTCCCACTCTAACCCCGTATTAAGTTGGTTCTCATTGCAATCCATATGATCTTTATTGCTTTAGACTTTTAATGAAAATTGCTTCTTTCGTAAGGTATCTTTTAGTCAGCACCTATATATAAAACAATATATTCACTCAAGATAACCATGTCAGCAGAAAAGGTGCTTAATAATGAAGCTAATTTCACTGCAAGTTGGTGGTTTATATATACACCAACAAGTTTCTAGTATTATTCTATTTATAGTTACATCTTTAATAAAATGGCTTAGTGTGCACTGTAAGTTACATTAATTGAGTCTGTTTGACATATACAGGTCTAAAAGATGCTACAAATTTATAATTGAGATTATTATAGCGTGATGCGCGAATGGCCATGGGGGAACAACTGTACCCCTAGAGCTGAAGTGCTAACCTAAGCTGCTCGGGCTGGGGATGGGCTTAAGAGACTAACTGGAAGACATCTGATTCAGGATGGAGGAATAATATGGAGGAGATCAAGCTCCAACTTCCTAAAAGGGCAGAAGGTACCTCTGAGCAATGCAGTAAATATTGAATAATGTAAGTAGTGTCAATCTAGCTGTACATTGTTTTCAGAGGTCAGGGTAGCCTACTTAAGGCTACCCCACTACTAGCCAGCTTGGAGTAGGTAACTGCCAGGGCCAGTTGCCCCTACATACCCTGACCCTGCCCCAGAGGAGGCAAAAATTTTCTGCTATATTTACCCTCAGCCATGTCACTCAGGCAGAATTTGACCAAAGGGATTGATCCAGCGCGCACAAAGACTCCAGTTCACCACAGCAGGCTTTAGATCAGACCTGTAAATCTGACAGGTGTTCAGTGTGCCAGGCATTTTGTTGTGATGAGGAGACTTTTACACTTTTCTGCCCTATATTTTTCTCTTTTGTCTCATTCTTCTCCTCTCTCTCCTCTCTTCTCCCCATTTTTGTTTCTTTTTGGTTTTTTATGTTTGGTTTTCTCTTACTGGATTCAGCTACTGTTGCATTTATGAGGGGAATAATACTGCCCCACTGATTTCTATGTTAACAATAGCTGTCTGATACATGAGGGCAGTGTGGCAGATTAACATTTAAACTTAAATGAAATGCTATTTGATACTTCCAGAGCAATTCTTCTGTTTTGTTTTCTCACTTAAAAGATACTAAATGGAAAGGATTCCAAATAATATGTAAGTGCTGAGGAAATTTCTTCCAAGAAACAGAATCAAATTTCCTCTTTGTTAACTCATGTAGCTTCCATGGAGCTATATCAGGGCCAGAAGACTTTGTATACACACGGTGTACAAACCAGCATCACTTCAGCAAGCCAATGTTGTTACTGAACCTCAGAAATTATTAATTACAAAATATAATTGAAGGGCAAAAGTATAATTACGGACATCAATACATATTTCATAAACTGAGTACAGACACATTCATTTCTTATGTAAAGCTGCTTTTTCTCTGAAGGAGATTTTATTTTTGGCTTCCTTTTTCTCCTCCTTTAAAGAAGACATTTTTATGGCTATCACAAGTGCTGCTTTTGCTTTGCTCTGAATTGCCTCTGCTGTTCCCTTTTCTTCCCCCAACAATATCAAATTGCCTGTGTCTACTTTAGAGCTAGTTTGTTTTTTCTTTGTCTTTCTGTTTGGTTTTTGTTTGGTTGTTTGTTTTTTTTTCATTGTGGACTGTTACCAATTTGAACCTAAATGCCCAGGGAAAAGCTTCTGGGTTCCATTCCTCTTACATTCAGAGTGTTATTCATTTGCTCAGGTTTGTAACCATGATGTTTTCCCCAGTCTTCTTTAGCTGTGTATTACTGATGGCCCTATCAAAATAAATTCAAGCTTCTGCTTGTAGTTCTCTCATTTGACCATTAGAATATCATTATACTCTACAGGTCTAATCAATATCTGCATGTGTTTGTTTCAAACAATTCCCAAACATTATTTTCTTTGCTTTGGCAATACTTGCGATTTGGTGCTTAATGTTTCTGAGTTTTCTTCTAGCTCAGAGTAACTGAAGCATTAAAATGTGTTTGCTGTACCTGGATTTGACAACCTCTGGCAGTATTTTGGCACAACAGGGTGCTGAGCAGAACCCCGCTGTCTTGGCAGGGCTTACAACGAGCTGGTCCCTCCTGCCCAGCAGAATTCTTACAGCCCCTCTTAGAAATAAATGAAGTCCTAAGCCAGTTCCCTGGTGACTTTCCAGAAGATCTGGTGAACCTGCTAGCGTCTTCCCTTCCCTTCTCTCCTCTCCTCTCCCCTCCTCTCCCTCCCCTCTCCTCTGCTCCCCTATCTTTTCTAACCACCTTCTGATATGTTTCATTTCTCTCTCAAAGGCACCCAATGCCTTTTCCTGCACTGCACTTCTCTCTGACCTGCTGTGCATGATGTAAAGCTGGGGTGCCCTGGTGTAGAGTTTGATCAAATCAGAAATATATTGGTAAATTGCTAAACAATTTGGGAAATTATAATACTATATATTTTTAACACATATTGAGTATAATTGGCTATTGCTTGCTTGTTTTAGGTTGAGTTTATTTTATTTATAAGCCTGCATGTAGATTCAGACAGAAACATTTTCAAGCTATAAGCTTGCCTTTAAAAATGAGAAAAGAAGTATGAATCAAGTATTTCTGTATGTTAGCCTACTTGTACAACTACAAAGAATACTCTGGAATGTTCCTTGGTTTCAGAAATTACTTCACTTTATAACATCCCACACAGATATGTGTTTTTTGTACACCTAAATCTCTTTCCTGGAGCATGTGAAGGTTCATATGAAAAATGCCAACACATCCACATCCACTACATGAAATCTGGAAAGGAAAATATTCAATGCAGCAGGGCTCTTAGGTAGCTTTTAAGTCAAACTTAGTGGGACTGTTTATACACTTAGGTTTTAGGCATATACTTACACGTTAGGCACATACTTATATTTCATGCTGAATTGGGGCTCTAACTTCTTGTATTCCATTTCCAGAATGACTAAATATTAGAAACAAGTAAATGCATTCAACTGTGCACTCAAAGCAAATAAATAGATGAATAAATAAATAAATTCCAGGTTATGCAGCCAGAATTACTGAGAACAGCCCCACCTTGATGACAGCTTAGTGACTTTAATATTATGAAGGAAAGTAAAATGATTTCTTCGAATTTTTGAAAGAATTAACTCAGGTTTTCTTAAACTTACATGTAATATTTAGAAATATGCCAGTTACCCTTCATGTGGCTTCACAGTGAGCATTTAAAAATATAATCAAATATAAGCATAGTAAATAACAAAGGATAGCAGAATATATGGACAATGGGAAGACTTTATACAATACTGACAACTCTTTCACTGCCATTTTGCACGTTCTGCAAAAACTAAAAGCAACCAAGCACATTACACTTTAGGATATATGGGAAGAGCTTTTGCAGAATGCCTAAGGGGATATTAACATGCCCTGTTACACTGTCTTTAACAGGTAATTAAGAATTTTCAGAAATTTGAAGAAGAAAATTAAAAATCCCATTTTCTCCACCTATTAAAAGTATTTCAAGCCAAGCAAAAGAATAGTAAAACAAAGATTCAGCCACAGCATGGGAAGTTGTGACACTGCTTTGCACTATTCTCTATAGAGAAGTTATGGACTTTTCCAGACTACTGCTTTTCTTCATGGAGAAGAAGTCTAAGGCACCATTTTAAATTAATGTGTGAACACACGATGTTTCCATTTGCAAACATATTTATAAATACTAACAACCCACAGGACTCAATGGTACTCATCCCAAACTTTTAAAGGAACTCAAAGGAGCACTTGGTACTTCCTTTCTTGTTGCTCTCATTCTGTTTCTACAACTGACAAACTACAGGATGGATAGATGCAATATAACTGCTCATATGTACTTAAGAGGAAGGAATCCTTTCGTTTGTATGATGAGTTTCAACAAAGCAGTACCTGCACTTGCTGGGAGACTGTTAAATGGTCCTATGAGCCAGTCACAACATGGTAATATTTATTTTTTTTCAAATCCCTATCATCAGCAGCAAAAGAAACTGAGACACTTAAGGGCTTAAATGGGCAGAAATATGTCACCTAGATCAACCTAATAAATACACATAAAAGCACACCAGAAGTAGATAAGGAAAAAGATGGAGTTAACTAATACTGGGCCCTTAATGGACACTTTCAGACTCAGTTATGTCTAAGAATCTATGTTATGGTCTTCAGGGTCTATATTTTAACACCCAGCTCCAGTTTGAGACTTTCATTACAGTGCAAAATTAAATGTTCTTTACTACTACTGCTAAAAAATCCTCTAGGCACTGCCCTCTCCCACAGATCTTCAAGGATGCAGCAGGGAGACACAGCAGAAGTCATATCCTTCTCTTCAGTACAATCTTGCCTCTTCCATCTGACTGAGTTGTCTCTGCCCCTTCCAAGGCTGCCAGAGTGCCAAATGCCTGGGTTTCTTGTTGCTCCAGTCTCTTTTCCATGCCTGTTCCCTGTGGAGGCATCAGCCGTGTCAGTATCTGCCAAGGCTCTCCACAGGCAGGCCAGGTTGCTGGGAGCAAAAGATCAAGGCAGCAACCTTGCTGTGCAGCAACAGCAGAGTGCACATGAGGTGGCACCTCTGTACTTTCTCTGTGTTTGGCCAGCAATTTTGTCCAAAAATTGTCCCACTTGCGAGGGAAAGAGATTAAGTGACTTCTGTGCCAAACACCGCAGACATCACTGTGTATACCATGTGGAAGAGACAAGTTTGGGGTTTGGCACTAGTCACAGGCTAAATATGCTCACAGGCATATCTTCCAAGCAAGACCTGACAAAAGGGTTCTTATGTTATTTCAGGTTTTGCTATCAAAGTGTAATCCCCTGGTAATAGGTGCAGCAATCACCCATGATGCACTTGAAATGAAGCCCTGTGCTCTGGTGGTCCTGTTAGTGAAAGTGCTGGAGTGTTTACATGGCTCTGGATCCAGGGAAGCAAATTCAAAGCCTGATTTGCACACTGTATAGCTAGAGAAAAGAATTTTCAAATATAGAAGGCAAATGCTGAAGGAGGGTATTCACTGTCAGTAATGAAAAACAGATCAGGAAGGCATTATTTACACTTGATAAATCAGAAATGGCATCGAAGAGAGCTAGTATTACAAACTATTAATGAAAGGCATAATAATGAAACAAATCACATAATAGATCACAACAAAGTGATTCAATGTAATGAATACTGATACTAAGTAAGTGAACTGTGCACTCTGGGGATCAGATTTCAAATCCATTCCAGTGCCCGTGGCAGCAGTGTGAGTGAAAAGAGCACTTTTAGCAGAAACCTACTCGGATCACATCCACACCTCACGTTAGCTCTCCCTTTGATGACATGTAAGGTAGATAAAAATGAGATTACCTGCCAAGACCCATTATATGCATTTATTATTTTTTTGTGCCAAGGTAACAACTGAAATCTCATCACCCATGCAGATATCAGCCGACATTCCTCAGAGTAATGTGAGTAAATAAGTATTAAACGTTTTAAAAAGACAACCAATGTTTCATCAGCACAGACTAGAAACTAATTTAATTCATATACAGGTCTAAAATTGAGATCTTCATTCAGATTTTAAATTTTGGAGGTACTAAAGGTGGAGCCTTTGATTAAGCAGAGGGATGCCCTATGTAGCTTGTATACAATATTTGTATTCTGATCACACACATGAAACTTCAGGTGGCATTCAACTCATTATTTCATTTCAGACTCATCTGTATTCTGAACCATTTCTGAATCGATTTTGGCAATGTCAAAGCCTACCAAACCAAAAATTATTTTGTGCATTTATAGCTAAATATGTTTCTATTTAGTGTGCATTACCAAAAAAAAAAAAGGTTATTTTTGAAGTAAAGGCATTCACACTTATTATCAGTTAGGTGGCTAAGAATGGTGGCTGCAAAAGTCATCAGGCTGAGCAGGGAGCTGCCTAAGCCTCCAGTAAGCCATTGCAATGCTACTGATAACAGCCTCTCTTAAGAGACCCTTTGAATCTAAAGGTTCTCAGCTGAGGTTCTGGCTCAGCTACAAGATTTTACAATCAAATGTCAGTGGGAGGCTTACTGACACAGGGTGAACTCCTGAATAACAAATTATTTAGTACTCTCTGATATGGTCTTATAGAAAAAGGAAGCAATATATGGTAAGGCTGAAGAGTTCTGCAGTTTGTTTGGAAAATTATTTTGAGAAAATCTAAATATTAATAAAGATTGAAATTGAAAATATTTATCAAATTAATAAATATTGACAGATTTGACCAAAGAGCTAAATTTAACTTACCCAGAAATTGTTACTGAAACAAAACTGTTTGTATATGTTGCTACAGATGTCTACCATTATGAATGCTCAGATCAAGTCCATAGATCCATGCTATAGATTTAAATTTCTGTTTTCTAAATTTCAGTCATGCAAAGTTTTGGAGCACTCTAATAGGATTAGAATGCAGTGTGCACATTAGATATGTTTAATCTACTGTGATGTTTTTAATGCATTGTTTTGACATTCCTTCACAGTAATTACAATACCTTCAGAACTGTAAAATGCAAGTAAATCAAATCAGCATGAATTTAGAGAAGCAACACACTCAGAAAGAATCAGAAATCAAGCAGCTATAGATGAAGTTGCACTACAGTGCGTCCATCACTTTCATCCTCAGCAAGCCACCTTGAGGAAAAAAAAATAGAAACCTGTCAGAGATACAGCACACATAAAACTTAATAAACCCATAAGCTGTGAGACCCTCCTTTTGTGCCTTTGAATTTCTAGGAGAGTTTTTACATTGGTAATGCATACAAAAGCAGTAACCAACCTGAAGAAAATAGTGATTTATATTTTTTTTTTAGTATTCATACATGCATAATTTAAAAGTAAAATTAACTTTATAACTACATTTATGAAATACATGTTCATTTTATTTGTTGGTCATATACTTGACAAGAAGATTGTTTCATTGAGTGGCATAAAAACTGGATAATTTAGAGTAAGGAAACCTGTTCTGTGATAGCAAGTTATTGTTCATGTATTTCATTTCAGAAACTGTTTATTTCTCCTACCTCCTTGTTGGCTTACAAAATACTGAGTTGTATGGTGGGCCTGAACCTTGCTCTGTAACAGTCTATGGAGGTTTTAGTCTTGACTATATGGGAGACAAGCCTGATTCCAAAGCAGATTGATGTTAACTGGAACCATGGAGGCACCGATATTAATTTCCAAAGATAATTAAAAAGCTTCTAACATTTTGCAAGGCTTATGATGGACTGGCTGATGTGTTGCCTACTAAGGAGTTAGTATGGAAGGGATTCCCAGCTGGCATAGCACTCATGTAGCTCACATCTGAAGTTACAACATTGAAGAGCTGGGAGATATGGCTGAAGCTAAACAATTCCAGGCTGAAACATGACTAATCTTGGCAGATGAAATTGCTCATGGACTTCTCAGAGCCAAGGAAAGGTGTGAAATGTAAGCTAGACAACAGGCATTTAAATTATTAAGGGGTGCCCACCTCCTTTCAGGTTGCTCAATAATTAATATCTTTTAGAGACAGCATTTTTATCAGGAGTCTTTTCTTTGTGAGAGAAGGAACCCATTCTCTATTTGCACCACAGGTCATGAGATGAGAAGCTCCATGTCTGAGACAGAACAGGGATATGAACTGACAGCTTTCTGTATCCAAGGAGTGCCCGATAACCCGTGGGTCACTGGTTACTCTGGAGTGCCCCACCAAATCTCTTTTAGAGAAATTGTTCTATTTTGAGTAAGTAGGTATACATTAAGGTAAGGACATGACTCTAACCCACCAAGGTCCCTGTCAATGCCCTAGTTACCAATACCCAAGTTAGCAGTCTATAGAATCAATCTGTGACAGTCACTCTGCTACATCAGTGATGTGATTCAAGTTCTTGCTCCAAATGAGTCTCTTACATACCTTTGTGTTTTTACCATAACACTTTATATAAATGGGGGGGGTGGGGCGGTGTGTGGAATCTCCGGAAAAAAATGTTCGTTACAAACTTTTTTCCAAGAATCTTCCCCTGACTGGTGTGGCCTGAGAACTCTTACAAGCAAAAGAGGTGGAGTGACATCAACTGAAAATCCTTTTATGGATTTTATTGCACACTCGAGTGATATTGTTGTCTAAGGACTTTTGCCCACTAACCTAAACTTAGGTATCCAGAAGATGAGACTGAACTTGAGCATGTGTTTGGAAGAAGTTTAATGAAGGGAAGTTTAATTTTGTTGGAAGAAGCTTAATGGTCTTGAGTTTTGTAATGGCTACACACTCTCATGGCTTAGACTAAAAACTGCTGCTTTTTTGGGTTCAGGACTGGAGTTTGGCTTCCATGCATTGTCGAGTTTACAGAGACATTTAAGGGAAGGATAAAATTAATGTTATTGGCTACCATTTTTGTTTTCAGACCAACAGGGCACATCCCTCTTTTTAGATATAGGGAACTTGTAAGTTTTCACACTTGTCTGTTCTCCAGATGCATTATTGCATAAAAATGTATTTTATACATAGAAAGACATGAATGTGTGTGTTTCTGTTGTTTACTCTGAAGTGCTTTAAGCTGCAAAATGTATACTGCAGTGAACAGTCACTCCAAACATATCTTTCAGTTCAGTTTCCAACTTCTGAAGATGTATTGCTTCAGTTTGATGCAGACTCAGGAGGATTTTCTTTTTGTATATTCAAACCCCTTTATCCCAGCACCTCTTTATCCAAATAAATGTTTAAATTTATATCATTATCCTCTTCCATTACCTTGTAAAAAGGTTTATTTTATCCTCACCCCATTTGCTGAACATCTGAGACCCCTACTAAGCAGACGTTGAAACAGAAGGATCTTAATATTGCTTTTGCAGAATAAAATAAAACTCTCTCCAGATTTGTATCTATACTGCCATATCCTACCATCCTCCCACCATCCTATAGTTCTGATTCCATGCCAGTTTGCATACCCATTATGTGTTAGTCAGATACACATGTGCACTAATACTTGTGTAATGGTTCACCAGACGGCTTCTACCTCTTGAAAATGGCACGCTAATATCTTCTCTTGGCAAAGGCACTAAGCTGTGTCTCTTCCTCCTACAGTCACCCGGGTTTAATAACTTGAAAAAATATACAGTGTCTTCTAAATATTCTTCTGACAAATTAGTTTGAACTTGGCCAAAGGGTTCAAAAGCTACTTAGGGTGGACTGATGGGAACAGAGAATGGTTGAGAAACTTTTACTGTTTTAGGAGACCAGAAGAGAAATAACTGAGATACTACAAAGACTACTACTAATTCGTGTTACAAAGAAAACAGCAACTACAGATGAAGAGTTGATCTACTGACCTGTTACAATTGAAGCAATACAATGAATTCTGAGATGCATCTGTGATTTCTACTTTTTCCAGAAACCAGCCACTTGCTGCAGAAGGAAAAAAGAGCAAATTTAATATAAGCAAAACACAAATAAAACATAAGAAAGGTTTCTGATTTCATTTCTAAACCCTGTGTGGTTCAGTATTTCCAAATGTCTTCAACATCAATAATAAAACTGAAGTGCAGATAACTAAAATTATTACCAACTTCTCTCAGTTTTACAGAGAAGGTCTTTGATGTTTTTGACAGAAAGATAAGGAAAGATTTTTATTTTAACTTGACTCATTTTTCCACATTGAACAGAACGGACAGCAAGACAAATGAAACAGTGTGTGGTAATATTGAATATGTTCTCAAAATCCCATTTTGCCCTCCTTGATACTCTGAAGGTCACCCTGGTGAGCTTTGATTTTCAGTGTTCAGCAAATAATAAAAACAGACTTTATCAATATATGTAATTTCTGTAACGATAACCCAAGCCCTTAAACAATAGGAAAATTAAAATTCTGTAATTCCTTTCTACTTAATATATTTATATACATCAAATGCTGAATCTGAGTGCTGCTCATATCCATATTTCTGCTGCAGGAGTGATTCAGAACAACATTTCCATTTAGGCCAACACTCATATCTGTTTTAGCTTTAAGAATGTATTTAATATCTGCTACAGTCTCCTGTTTTGTTGTGTGAAAAATACCTTTGTTATTCTTCAGTAGAACTTTATTTCATATGATATTAAAATATTCATATTTTTTTAAAACTTTATTAAAGAAACACAATGTTTGTGCTGGCATCTTTAGTTCTGTTTGCCAATGCAAATACTTAATGACAACATTTAAAAAATAATTAGGATCATACTGTTGAAAACCTTTTGTTATTCTTTGCATGTCCAAGAGATAAAATACTATATTCTAACAAATTATTTTGGTTTTCAAATATTTGAACAAAGTACTAAGTAGGCTAAAACCTATACAAATATTTGTTAGTAGGAAAAATATATTAAAATATTTTCAAAATGTAGCAATTTAGGTAAAACATAAAGGCATAGTGATGTTTCTCACTTTTTAGGGACATTTTCAAACAATTAGCTAATATAACTAGGTCATAAAGGTGTCTGCATTTTTCCTCTTCAATCCACAAGAGTAATTTCTGGATATTGTGAGGTACTTTTGGAACTCCTTTAATGAAATCTTGTGAATGGTTTAATATATCAGAGTCTACTTGGAATTTATGACCTTTCATGAAATCTCTGTAATTCAGTGTCAAGATTATCAGCAATAAAAATATACAGTCTCTCAAATTTACACGGCACTTTACAAATGAATGCAAAGGCATATTTGCTCTCTTTAAATGTTTAAAATCTAATGCTTTATCTTTTATTGACAAAACTCCAACAGACCTCCCTGCAATCTCCAGGTATGGAGATATCTGGAAGTAGGTAGGAAAGATTAGCAAACAGATGAAACATTTCAAAGAGGTATAACATTTGAGGATGCATGCAAGAGTTACATCTGATGTGACAGAAGTTACTTGGAGATAATTTCAGAGAAAAATTTAGAGGAAAGTAATAATAGATGTAAGATGAATCAATACACATTAGCTGTGCTAGGAAGGCAATATTAACTGCTATGAAATGTTGACCAGGACACAGAGAGGAGCATAAGAGCATCTCCCTGATGAAGACAGGCTGAGGGAGTTCGGGTTGTTCAGCCTGAAAAGGAGAAGACTCTGGGGGGACCTTATAGCAACCTTCCAATACCTGAAAGAAGCCTATAAGAGGGCTGAGGAAGAGCTGTTCACTAGGAAATGTAACAATAGGACAAGGGGTAATGTTTTCAAGGTAGAGAAGGGTAGATTTAGGTTGGACATTAGGAAGAAGTTCTTTCATATGAGGGTGGTGGATCATTGGAATGGGTTGCCTAGAGAGGTGGTGGAGGTCCCATCCCTGGAGAAACTCAAGGTCAGTCTTGTTGGGGCTCTGAGCAATCTGTTCTAGTGTGAGATGTCCCTGTTTATTGTAGGGGGGTTGGACCAAATGACCTTTATAGGTCCCTTCCAACCGAAGTCATTCTATGATTCTATGATAATCATGTTGTTGATAGATCGGGACACAGGAAATACAAGTTCAAGCTGTATTTCCCCAGCAGCCTTCTGTTCAACAGAGTGCTAAAAGTCTGTGGGTGTGGAGTTTCCTTCCCAGATCAGTTTTAAGTTGAATTGTGTGCATGCACAGCAGCTAACACAAATGAGATGAAAGTCAGCAGGAGGACTGTATTTTCTTTTTGAGTTTTCAATACCATCATATGACTGGGTAGTTAGGGGAAAAAAAAAAAAAGATTAAAAAAAAAAGCCTGTTCAATCATTGCAGAAATAGGAACTGCTATTTGCAGAATTTTCTTGGTTCATCCTGGATGTGATAAATTCTAGCCACCCAATAGTAGCTGGTGCATTAGATAAATCAGGTTTTATTAAACCTAAACCTATATCTTTCAGATAGGTTAAGCAAAATTAATCTGACAAGAATATTTCAATACCATCAGACCTTTTGGACTCAAGTTGTACATTGCTTGCATTCTGTTTATATATTTCACAGAACCATAGAATCATAGAATGGTTTGGGTTGGAAGGGACCTTCAAGATCATCTAGATCCAAACCCCCTGCATGGGCAATGACACCTCCCACTGTATCAGGTTGCTCGGAGCCCCATCCAAACTGCCCTTGAATACTTCCTGGGATGGGATTCTACAGCTTCCCTGGGCAACCGGTTCCAGTTCCTCACCACTTTCATAGGGAAGACATTTATTTCTGTCTCTAGGGTTTTTTAGCACCACTAAATGTAAGCTAAAACGATTATGTGCCCTGGGCTCCTATATATATATATATATATATATATGTATATATTTTTTAATTCAGAGTTTAGAGATTATGTGTAGAACACTGTCCATAGGAACAGTTTTCATTGTCATATGTGGGTGTACACTGTAGCCACATCCTAACTTTACAACAGGGCAAGACCTGGGGCACAGTACTGTTCTCCTTGTAGTTCAACTTCTACAAGAAGAAAAGTCATCTATGAGTCAGAGGAAGCTTTGAGCAGAGACCCAGACTTGCCCAACATTTCTTAGATAATGTTCAAAGCATGGGAAGTTTAGCATGCAGTTTGAAAATTCAATTCTATGTCATTTAGACATGTAATAGGAGTCTTGGCTGAGCAATATTTGAAGGACAAAACCTTTTGAGGTTTATGCTAACTAGATCCCTTCGCCCTTAGAAAAAAATAAAAATCAAGGTAAAGTCATGGTAGATGTGATCCAGACATAAATGGTGTAAGCAAGAGCAGTCAAACTTACCTCATTTGTATACAGATTTATATTAGCTAGCTGTAGCAGTACCATGACTTCAAAAACCATTAAAAATGTCAGGCAGATCTTTAAGCAGAAGATTTTTACAATGTTATTGAACGCATGCAGAATACTTACCAAATCCTTTCCCATTGTGACCAATTTCAATTGAATGTAGGTTTCCTAATCTTTTTGTCTTAATCTTGAATGTATCAACCTGTAATATTAACATACAGTTATTAAAAATAATATACCAGTGCCTGGAGACTCACACATTTATTTGAGTTAGTTCTGAGACTAATTCAAATGTGATAATAGGAATTTAAAAAAAGGGGTTTTTTTCGTACTGAAGATCTGTGATATAAATTATCTCCTAATAGGTCTCCATTTAAACATGAAAGATTCACTTCTCAACATATATTAGGACAATCTCTACCTCTGCCCTGACTTTCATATACCAGGAAAATATTTTTGTTCTCCTGTGATTCTCAACCTATACAGACTTTTAAAATGTTTTCAGTAAACGATGCAGAAATGTAAGTTCAAGAGCATAAAAAGTAAAGAAGTTCATGATATGTAGCATTAACTCTCTCAAAGATTATCTAGTTTAATTGAAAATATTACTTTGTTTCATATGACGGATTTATTTTTTTTATGAGACCAGTTTTTCATAAGACACTGGCTACCCATTGACTCAGCTGGATTGCTAAAAGGAATTCTATGTACCTACTCTCCTTTTTCAAAGAGCAATGGTATGTCCTGTGACAAAAAGAAGTACTACTCAAGACACCCTCTTGCTCCTTGTGCCTGTAGGTAACTAGATTTATTAACCTCCTCACTATGGAAGACAATGTATGGGTCAGGTCAGGATATTTTAGAAATTCACAGACATCTTGGCTGAAGAAACTTGGACCAACTACAAGTAAAAAGATGCATAGTACTGCTGGAGATAATGAGGTAGATCTCATAAGGAAGATGTTTTAACTGGAGTTTTAATTACTCAGTCATTACCTTTCAAGAAATCCACAGGAGAAAGATATGGAAAATATATTTATTTCTTGCTACATAAGGGTAACCATCATTATACTCCATTGCACAGGTGGTGAGCAAATGGAGTAATTACTTTGCCAGAGTAATGTGTTTATGAAAGTAGGAGAACATTCTGCTAAGGTACCAGCACACCATGCAGAGAATCGGCATTCGTATGCAAATGTCTGTATCTGAACTAGGGGTCTCTGAGTAGCCTAAAGCTAAAGATGGATAACAGAATCAGGTTGATATGCATGGTTCCATTTCATCTGATTATAAGCTTATACATCCAGGGAGGCTCACAGCATCAGTTTCCATGGCAAAGTAAAATGATGGGATGTAAGTTGTATTCTCAAGCACAGTGTTTGAAGTTTGTGCAACAGCAAGGGATATTGCATGTGTGTGAACAGGCAATGCTTGTTGTGCATTTCAGATCAAGGAAATGCAGAGCTGGGCAGATGAGTGGATGCAATGTGTTGCTATGTTTGGGACTAAGAGAAAAGCAACAGAGTAATTTAGATATTCTAGAAGTAAAATGTTCCTTGATTACTCTGGTGAAAAGGTGAAACACAGACATAGCTGAGACAATATCTCATCTAGTGATGTGAAAAAGAGGATAAATGCCTTAAATTATGTAAAGAGCTTGCCCTGATTTAAGTTTGCTATCCCAAGCCAGAAATGGATACATCCTGTAAAATCTATGTACTCACTTTTCCTCTTTCAAAGGGGTCTTGGTGCTCCAGTGGCTGAGAGAGCTGAATTACCTCAGATTTGTCATCGCTGCCAAATAAAATAATATGCACATTGGCATCAGTCCCTGCTCCCCTTTTGTCACTTGTGTATACTTTAATAGTATACTCTGTCAGATTTCTTTCTTGGCTTCCTTCTTCATGTAAGTTGTTATCTGTGTCATTCTTTTGTTTGTCTCCTCTAATAACAAAAGATACCGGGATTTCTCTCTGTATTTCTGGTTTCTTTGCATCCACAAAAAATGCCCTAAAAAACAATACCGCATATGTTTTTGTGGTGAGCAAATCAAAAGTTAAATCAAAAAAATCCTATTAATTTATGTGAGACAGCTAAAGATGGACTTATTTTTTAAATATGCATTGACTGAACCACTCTGTCACAGTCATTTTAATTCAATGCACGTGTTTTCCACTATTATACTATGAAAATGTCTTTAAAATTACTGGCTTTACTTAATATACTTACTCATTCACTTCAAATACATAGACAGGATGCTCCTTTACAGCTTCTTTCAAATGCAATTTTTTAATGTCCAGTTTGCAGTCTACAAAGGATATAAAGTCTAGTGAAAATGCTGTACTGCATTTCAAGGAATTAGGTCGAGTCTGTTGTTAATAATATAGCGTCATTCCTAATATATAAAAACATTTATCATTTTATTTATGAATACCAAGAATTGACTTAAAAATCCTGGAATCATCATAACAACCTTTATTTTGTTCCTATCTGAAAACTCAACTTAGAAATTCAGAAGTAAGCATTTCCTTTGTCTTAGTGTTCTGGTTTGGTTTGGTGGGTTTTTTGGTAGCGGGGGAAGGGCCCCAGGAGCGGCTCCGGTAAGAAGCTGAGAAGCTTTTCCTGCTTCCAAAACCCATCCAAGGAACCATTAGAGGGACAACAGGTGCACCTCTGCGATTAACAGATGAAATAATCAACATTAACACATGAGCAGAGAAGCCGCTGGGAGAGAAGAGCATTGCTGGGGAAGGAGAGCGGTGCTGGTGGTTGGTGAGGAAGAAGGGGAAGAAGGTGCCCAAGCAGAAGTTTCCCTGCAACCCATGGTGAGATGGCAGCTGTCCCCCTGCACTCATGGAGGAACGTGGTGGAACAATCCCTGAAGGCGCCAGGAGGGGTGAACGTGGCCAGTGGACTTGGATTTTGTGACCAGAGGATTTGCTGCCAGTGGACTCTGATTACGCAGCTGTGGAAGACCCCGGCGCCAGGGGAGTTTGTTCCCAAAGGAGCCCGTGACTCTGTGGGAAGCCCAGGCTGGAGCAACTCCGGACCTCGTGGGAAGGACTCAGGAAGGGAGAGGTTCATGGAGGACTCTCTGCCATGGGACAGACCCCACGAGGAACAGGGAAGGACTGTAAGGAATCCTTCTTCCTGAAGAGGATGGCGTGGCAGGAACCACCAGCCTGTGAACTGACTTAAACCCCATCCCCTGTCCCCCTGTGCCGCTGGGGGGAAGGAGGGAGAGAAACCAGGAACAAAGTGATTTGGGCCTGGGAAGAAGGGAGGGGTGGGGTAACATGTGCAAGCCCTGCTCTTTGTGTTGTCTGTGTCCTGTGTGTGTTTGATGAGTGTGAAATTAAATTATTATTCTTTCCCCAAGTTGAGTTTGTTTTGCCCAGGACCTTAATCGGTGAAGAACCCTCCTTGTCCTTTGTCTCGACCCAGGAGTTTTGTCCTACTCATCCCAATGTGTGTGTGTGTGAGGGGGGGGAGTTGAGTGAGCAGCCATGGGGCTGTTCCTTTTGTTGTCCTCTTGTCCCAAACCACAACATTATTGGAAAGCCAGGCAGGAGAGAGATAAGGATCCACAACACTTAGTGAAGCAAAGGAATATTGTTGCCTCGGACAGGCACATGGAAAAAGACTCAGCATGACTCAGGCATGTACATTTGAGGAGGAAGAGCAGAAATATGTATCTGATACTTCCTCCTCCATGACTGGTTGACAAGGGGGTTGGAGCTCCATTCCACATGCAGCACAAAGAGGATCTTGAGAGATAGCAGGTGTGAAGGAAGTCCAGCAACTTAGTCTCTGCTCTTTGAGAAAAACTGCCTTACTCTTCCTTTTGAATTTTCTGCTGGGGCCTTCAGTTACATGCTGTCTATAACACTGGCCTGAACCTCTTGCCACTAATAAGTAATGAAGACTATTAATTTTCCCTTCTATTATTTATCCCTTTAGCCCTCTTAGCAAACTGCATCCCAATGTTTTCTACTACTGCCCAAGTCCCTTTAATTCTATCAATAGAAGCATGAGTTAATAGGCTTAGGCTTCAGGAGGAGAGTCCAGGAGATAGTGTTGCACTCATGACCTGCGTGAACAGTTCATGGAGAGAGTCAGAAGCTTCAAGAAAGGATTTCAAACCACCTGATCTTGAAAACCTGCTCAGATACTGGAAGAAGCATAAATGCATTAGAGCAACACTCTGCCTGAGCTGACCAGTCCTGCAAAGTATATCTGACTTCATACACTAAAAAGCTTCTGTGTTTGGGGGCTTTTGATTCCAAGTCTTGGTCTAAACTAGTCTTAGTCCAAACAAGTCTAGATAAAGTATGGACACTCTTACTCATCTAAAGTGCTTTATCATCTAAGTAACTCCCTTGGAAGAAATGCATTCTGTATCTGTCAAAACACTCGCTTCTTAACACACACAGAGCCAAAAAGCCCCAAATTTCCTCCTTCGTGAATTGCGTTTTCAAACCTGACTGGAAAAATCTTGCCAGTCATGCTTACTGTGGTGCCCCTTGGGAAAGTGCAATTGCCATATTCAGTGATTGTCAGCCAGACAGATGGCTGTAGTTAACTTGCACAACTGAAGCTGTGGAAAACAAAAGTAGTGAGCTATATGCTGTGTTCCTCAACTGCAGCGTGCCTGGGCCGTCCCTCTCCTTCCCTTTCCCTCTGTAGTGGCAGCAGCTCATCACCATGCTCCCTCTGAAGCCCTCAGTGGCCGAGGCAGACCGTGCTGTGCTGCAGGTTGTGCTGACCAGCCAACCAGTACCTACATGCTGACTGGCCATGTGTCCTTGACATCTATACACATTTGTTTGGAATTGGATGGCTAAAAGGGTATTATAAGGAGCCAGCAGATTGGTAAAGAAAAAAAGCAGAGATAAAGTGCAGACATAGAACCCTTGTTTTCCTAGAAAGTGTGTGAAAATTGTCAGCTGTAACACATAGTAAGTAACTATTTGCAATTACATAGCAAATTTCATTAAAGGGCTTCAAAAACTTTACAATTAGTTATTTGAATATTCCTTAGTAGCATGGTAGCCATCCTACAGATGAGGTGAAGAGATGTTAAAGTTGAGACATTTTTAATGTGACAGAATTTTTAAAGTGACAGAATTGCTGATTGGCAAATAGGGGTAAAATCCCCTTGCAAATGTCACAGGGAGAAAACAGAACAAGTGTAGAAAACAGTGAAAGTGATGGAATCACAGAAGGACAATTAAACAGTACCAGTTTCTTATGTGAGTTATAATTATTCTCCTAGATCGGTTATTAATAGATCCTATAATAATTCCAGAATATAATTATTCATCTTACTTTCTGGTTTTCTTTCTTGTATAGAAAGGAATAGTGTACTTTCTTGATGCAATAATTATATAACTTTTAGATTCAAAGATTTTAATGTGTAAAAATGTAGGACTTTACTTTATAAAATATTACCTTTTAGAAAAAACAACCAAAATAATTAATCACCATATAACTCCAGCAGGAATTTCATTGCCGTTACCAGGAAGTTGAGATGACTTTAGAGAGCAGCTGAAATACTTTACCTGTTTTACTGCTGATCAAAAGAACAACTTTGTCCAGTTCTCCCAATTCAACAGCATCCACGATAACCAGAAATGACTAAAATAAAATGATGCAGTATTACAATCTTAAACTGAAATTACTTAATCATATAGCAAGATTTGAGAATAATATAAAAGAAGTACAATAATGGAATAAAGCATAAATTTTATAGTACTTTAAGAAAGAGTACCTCATTGTCCTGTCCCTGCTGGACATTTTGCAATGATGAGAGAAGGGATCTGTCCCCTGTGTCACCATGAGTACCATATATACACGCTGTCATGCGCACTAAATTTCTCTCACTCAAAATATTTCTAGAAAATACTGTTAGATGATATGTAACCACTGCAATATCAAGCAGAAAGAGATCTTGTTAGGATTGTGCCACAGCCTTGCGCAGCTATTTGACAACATAGCCAGGTGCAGTCGGATATAATTAAAAATTCAAACATTTGAAAAAAAAGGTAGTGCAATTCAACTATAAACACTGGTGATGCTAACAACTTTACATTAAATTAGAGAAAAGCTTGTGAAAAACGTGCCTATACATTATGCTGTTTGTAGCAGTAGCACATTATGGAAAAATTACTCCAGTCAGTTGCCTTTTTAATGGCGAATGCCTAAGATAAAATTCTGTTAAGTCTAAGACTCATCAATCACTTTTGGGTTCTTTACAAGGACTCACTTTAGCCAGGGAGACAAGTCCTTCAGACTTTATCATCTAAGATGTGGAGAGAGAGGGTCCTGGCATGTGATTCAGACCACCTATGTTGCTGCTTTGAACTTTATGTGATGGAGCACATCCACTGACTATAGACAGAGCTCAGGAAGACCAGTCTATCTCAGCTGAAGTTTCACCCCTTGTGCTGGTTTTGATTTATGCAATGGTTATAGTTATTTAATTGAAGACTAGATGACAACACCTAAACACCTTTAAAATTAAATGCATACACAGAGCATCTGTTTACATTCATTTACATGTTACTCATAGAACCAAATGATGTGACAGTTCTGCATATTTACTTCTTTTAATCATCTACCTATCATCTCCTTTTTATTCCTGCAGACACTCTAGTAGAAGAGGACAAATCCTGACCTTGCAGAAGACTTCTGTAGGATGTGGCTCAGAGCTTAGATCAGTCAGACACTAATCCCACACAGGACTGTATGAACAGACTACCTGCATCCTTTGGAAGTCAAGAAGATCAAGTTCAGGTAAAGCAGATAACATGAGCATGACAAAGGCACAGGCAGCGCCCTCACTGACCAGGTGACAGTCCTGCAACATGTGCGTGTGTCAGGCAGAACTGTCAACAGTCCCAGATGCAGGTGGGATGAAAAAGATGAAAAAGATCTAGGATCCATCTTAGTGGTTGAGAAAAGAGCAGCGGGAGAGGCAGGACTAAAAATAAGGCTGCAGCATAGGTCCAGGGTCCATCCAGAACACAGGGTCAGAGAGAAGATTAGAAGCAGATGCATCTCTGATGTAGCTCAGGCATGATCTTAAATGGACACTCTATGTCTGTCGTGCCTGGAGGTTCCAGGTGAGACTGGCCAAGGCAAGTAAGATCTGTTGGCTTAACATGGCCCTGATGCACTGTAGTCAACTAAAGACAGAGCTGAAAAAACTTCGGATCAGGTTATACAGTGGATAGAACCAGCAGACAACATGGTGTAACAAAGAGTAATTGAAGGAGACTAATGTAAGCAAGGGAAGAGGGGTAAAATGCTTAAATGGTGATCTTTGTTCTGGTAGTGGGATCAGGCTATCACAGGGCAAATGTGGGCAAGTAAGCTTTTATCTCTGTAGCATACTGAATAGATTGGAAGAAGGTTAAATAGATTGGAGGAGGCTAAAGATGAAAGAAGTCTCTGAAAAGAAGTTACATGCCATAACAATAACTTACATGAATGTTACAACTCCATTTGTTTTATAAAATCGTAATGATTTCAGAATCTCAGGATGATTTATGACTCTGTGTTAACTTTCTGGAAATAATCAGCTATTTGAAAGTAGCACAATACATTTTTATTTCACCTTTTCACTATTCAATTGTTTTGCAAAATTCACCTTCTGCACAGCCCTGTATGTGAGAGGGAGCAACACTTCATCCCTGGGGATTCCTGAGGCATAAGCATCTCAAAGGAAGGTACAGTGAAGATAAACTATTTATGTATATACTCAGCTGGAGGCCTCTCTCCCCATTAATACACCCAAAGGCACATGTGTGCACAGCCAGATCTCAAGGGTCTGCACTGTATTTTATCAACTGTGTTTTGATGGTTTCAATTAGCCGTTAGCATATGCTTCATCCCAATATCAAGGACAAAATTTTTAAAAAGGAGAAGAGAAATAAGGGATGAAATACTAAGGCACTGTTCTGAATGACAGAGTTGTATCTGAAATTTAACAGCACGTGTCTTCTGGCTCAGGTGATTATGATCAGTTGCTTTCCATTCCAATTAACACAACACTGGTTTTGCTTTAGCTGAGAAAAAGAAAACCAAAGCGAAAATAAATTCAATTTAGAAAGCTGACAGAAAAGCAGATCTGTTTTGCACAATAAATTGAAAATTTGTGTGTAAAGATTCACTTTGAACTCCATGTGTGCCTGCTGCTGTGGAGCTGCTTAAAGCTGTCTTGGACATAAAATGGCAAAGTTTTTGGGCAACACACTTTTTTCACTGTCCTGTTTTTTGTTTGTTTGTTTGTTTGTTTGTTTCCTTGAAGACTTCTGGAAATGTGTAAAGAAAGACATGTGGAAATAAAGAAATGCACCAGAGATAAGCTATTTCATTTGTCTGTTCTTTTACCTAAACACATAGTTAATAGAATACCTATTTAATTTTATGTGACTTTTTGATCTCTTAATCTCAACGTGTTTTACAAAGAAGAAAAATATTGGGGGGATGGGAGGGAACAAAGAGTGGGGAAGTGACTTTTTTCAACCAAGAGGTCAGTGACAGAGCCTGAGTCAGAACTAAGGTCACTATGGTTCCAGTCTCACTGCCCCTTTATCACCCACGCTGTATCATTCTCTCATTGTTTCTGCCTGCTTGTATATGTACCCTAAATACTTCTGCATGTGACAGCAGCTGTGTTGTTGGTTTGTTGTTTATTTTTTTTTGCAAGGCACACAGTCCTGTCCTTTTTGTTAATCAGAAAGTCCTCTTTGTTTCCATCTTGTGTATATCAGGTGAAAGCCATTAAGCCCTGTTCTGTACCTACACTGTGCAAGTCTTACAGTGAAAATAACATCTCTAAACATTATAAAATCTGAAGTCTACACACAAAAATTAATTTGTCAGTTGCAGACATAATGCAAAAAACCTCTCAACCCCTGTTAATTCTACTGAGATTTCTTGCATGGTTGTATTTATACACAGGCAAACACCTCACTGAAACTGGGCCATAAATTCCAATCCAAAATATATTGGGGTTAATGTAACACCTACTTCAGCTCACCTTGGATGAACTGACTTATTCTTTACCCAGGTAACTAACTTGTTTTCTGCATAAAACTCAGGCACAAGTTATTTGAATACTGAATATAATTATTTGGTCTGTTTATTAAATTGAGAATTGTTCTATCATGTGGTGGCATTCAGTAAGCATCATATTAAAAGAAAACGGAAGATTTGGTGATTTTTAGGTGAAAGTTCTTTTACTTTGCTTAACAAATGTGACATATGTAAGGCAATTGTTGAGCTAATTTTAACAGGCAGAAATATTTGAAGTGTAGGAAGGTAGTAAAGCTGATGTGTCTGTAGTTTTGAGCTGTTATTTACTGTTGATATTTTTCTGAAATGTGCAAACAAAAAAAATCACTTAATAGTAAATGAGCTATAAAAATCATGTTAATGTCAGTAATATGAGCAGCTGAGGACTAAATAAAAGAGAGTAGAAATATTTCAGTATTGCAAGAAAGGGGTATTTCTTACATTCTTTGTAGCACATAATAATGAATATTGCATTTCCCACTTTATGGTACAGGAATTAAGCCAAGTGGATAGTATTTTCCTTCATACATTTTAAGTTATTATCCAGACTTTATGAATCATTAAATAAAGACAATAAAATTTTCTGTTTTGATAAAGGTTTCAATTGTAATAGTAGGACATGTTAACCTCCTGGACCACTCTTCTGCTTTAAAGGGGATTTATACCTACCAGAAAGTGCTTCTTTTAATGGCCACTCTACTGGGAATTCAATCCATCTGTCTCCATTAAGAGACGGAGGAAGTGTTTTATTTATGGTGAGACTAAAGGTATCCAGAGTTGATGTGTTCTGCATTTTAAAATGATGGAGAGACAACTGGGATGTGCTGTTTTCCAAACTCTGCAGACCAAGTCTCACTTTATAAAGCATTCCCAAATCAGATGGTAAATGTATCTAGGAAGCAACAAAATGATCAGTTGGCATTCAGAGATATACAGATATATGCATCGATAATTCACAGGAAGCGAGGAAGTTTTCTCTAAAGGAGTCAGCACAAACTTAGCCCCATTTAAAACAGTCTCAGTGCTAAAAGTCTCATTGAGTTCAAAGGCAGCAGGACCAGATGGACTGCAAGCACTTACGGAAATATTAGCTTTATATGCTCTAGGGGCATTCATTGCAATTATTGTATCAGATTAAAATTACATACAGCACCAATTTCTAAATGTGACTACTTAATGTTAATGCCATTGAAACTGATATGCATTATTAACTGCAACTTTTTTTGTTGACCAAAAAAGAAAAAAGAAATAAAAAAAGAATAATATGCTTGATCACCATGAGTGTAAGAAAGCCAAACATTAAAAATGAAATCTGGCATGAAACAAAAAATTCCAGTTCCGCTTTTCTTGACTATTTCAACAATAATATCTGCAATATTTACAACATTAAATGATTATTTATCTTTAAAAGGAAACTCAAAGAAAATGTAAATATATACAAATCTATATTCTTTTACATCATATGTGAGTTGGTTCTTAGCTTCATGTTCCACTTTGTTTTCCAGGAAAACTGGATTTGACTTGCCGTTGCTTCCATAAAAAAACATAACCAACTTGGATATATTTTCTGACAACTTTTCAAAGTCTGTTTCTGTTTCTTCTTGATGTTTTGTGAAATAAATCCTCCATCTGCCTTCTGAGAAAAAAAAATAAGGAAAATAAAAATAGAAAAACTATTAAAGATGTTTCTTTTTTCACATGTTAACCCCTATGAAAAAATTCCTAAGATGTATCTTAGTCTTTATGGAGAACATTAATATATAAGCACTTCATCCAGGTGCTGATCAGCTCTGTAGGTATATTGTCGTTTCTTATTATTACAAAGAGGAAAATATTGTCAGTACTAGTAAGAACAATTATGCAATGGGACGAAAATATTCTCTCATTATTATTTCAGAACTAATGAATAAAACAGTCAATGTAATGGCAGCAGCTGTACCTGAATTCATTTGCTCTCTTCCTAAAGGACAGGCAGAAGTGCTTCTCCTCTCCTGAATTTCTAATTGAAAAAAGATTGAAGACCAAATTAATACTTCTGTATAACAGGGTCTAAATGATAACAAATGCCTGTATTCATCTCTAATGAAGCAACTGACTGACTATTTTATGATTTAGATTAAAGATTTAACTAGGAAGTGCACAATGTGATTTTCTACTTAAGCATGGTCTTCTACATGTCATCCTACTTAATGAACTCACTCTGGAACTGGTCCTTTCCTGTGAAATGGTTGTAACACAAAGATTCAACTATTTTTAATTTTAAAACATCTCTGTTTCATTTATACAATTTAAGCTCTGGACAAATCAGAACTAATTGAATGTTTTTAATGCCCATTTTAGGGGCTGATGGGCTGATACTCCTCCCACTGGTATCAGCTCCCATTGATTTCATTGGGATTTGACATTGACCAAAACTACTTGCAGACATTAGTCAGAGGCAAGAAACAAAGAGGGAAAGTCTTCTTTTGAGATCATAACCAAGCTTGGATTTGCCACTTGTTGTATAAAAAAATCTCACAGGAACACTTGCTCCTTCTACCAAATCAAAGCCTTCTGACAGAAATATAAACATCCTTTTTAAAAAATAATAATAAAAATAAGTTATATAAGCTTAAATAGACTAAATATTCCTATATTTTATTCAGAAAAGTCTCAAAATATAATCTAAAACAAAGCTGAAATTTGCTTTTGCACAATAACAGCTTCCCCCTTTTCTTTCTGTGTTTCAAATGATCCAAAGTTAGAGTTGATAAAGCAGAGGGAATAGATAGCACTGGAATTCCACTCAGTGTCAATAAGCTGTTGCTGGACAAGCATCATCATGCCAATGCTGCTGCAGTGATCAGAGATGCCCTAGGTGTTAGGGGGAAAATAACTAGAATATTTTCTGCAATCTAAGGACTCTTCTATACTATTTGCTTATCTTAGGGGCAGGATCAGTAAAAATAGCTCAGTCTTATAGGTACATTCTGGGCTTTGGTTGCCTGCTCATCTGGCTGGGGTGTTGCTGTGGTTTCCTCGCAGTGTGCACACCACATTGTGTTTGTATTGGAAGTATGGCACAGGGAGGAAGGATGCACGTTCCCTTCTTGTCTTGACAAAGAGTGCAGTCACAGGCACTGGGGTCCAAACTGCTCCTCTGTGGACTTATTACCCACAGAGTGTCCATCAAAAGCATGTCCAGTTTCTGGCAAAAGCTATCCCAACAGTGTGGCATAAATGATGTAGAACAGTCTTGAATATAATGGAGCCATTTTCTCCACTGCTTAAATGTACTTTGCCCTGCTATTTACCTCACTTTTACTATGCCTGGCAAGTAGCTGGCAGAAGTATTCGAAGCTTAAAAAAATGTTTCCAAGTGGCAAGGTGGAAGAAAGACTTGGAGAGGTGGCAATTTGTAAAGAGAATAGGTCAAATTTGTTGCCATATATACCTCTGTAAGTCTGGAGTAACAAAGCAGAAATTATCCTCTGGCAAACAGTAGTTACTAAATAGTACTAAAAATCAACAGTGTTCAGACACCCTAGTTCCCTGTGTAATGACAATGGTCTACTGGAATATTTTTAACCCTAACTTGTTTATAGAAGCAAATCACATAGCTGCATTCTGCCGTTTGAAACTAATTTCATAGCAGATGAGAGTTTGAAGTTAATATTGACCTGTGGCATTCAGAGTTACTGAGGCAGATCTTTTTCCACCACGTCTGTCTTTTAGCCATGTTTGAGCCATAAACAACGTTTCTGTCCCTGCAGCTGCTGAGTCTTTCACAATAATCTTCTCCAGAAGCCAGTCAGAGCCTTTCCCTTTTTCAACCACCAACCCTTGCAGAGTCCCAACATCTACTGCTTCCACTTGAAAAACATCCACCTGAAAAATTCAGAATGAAAAAGACACATGAAAATTGAACCATCAAACTAAACTGATAGTGTACTTTGAAATACAAAATTGAGAGGGAAAATAAAGATTTTTTAAAATTATTATTTTTTTTACTATTCCAATAAATATCAAAAGAACCAGTGAGGACAAGTTTAAAGATGCTAAACTGCATTAAACAGTATTCCCTTTGTGGTTCTGCATTTTACCGCTAGTACATCTCAGTTCCCCAAAAGAGATCAATCAGTTGCTCATGCTAACTTCCTGAGAGATTTCCCTTCCCAAATTTCACATTTAATGATTAACAGGGACACCATTTTACACATCTTTTACTCTCAACAAAACAAAACACGAGGGTTCCATTTTGAGTGATGAAATGCAGGGAATGAGAAGGGTGGAAGTGAACCTCACAGAACAGTATTTTTTTCTCATAGGAAAGAATGACAAATGACTTGTAGGATTAATTTTAATAGAAGTAATTGAATTAAAGGAAAAATACTAGATAAAGCTATGTTTAAATAGGTTTTACAACTCTTTGCCAGTTAAAAAGTCCACAATATTTTTAAAACGTGAAACGAAAACACTGAGATATCAGACATTAAACATTTTCACAATACATGATTTTGGCTTTTTCTGAGTCTTACTCCTACTTCCTCAGCTGGAAAACAGAGATTCATTTCTTGGCATAGAGACATTCCACCTGTTTTGCTTTATAGACTTATGAATTATCATCTTGCTTCTATTAGGGCTGATAACTGGTAAAATCTAGAGTTATTTGTGATGGAATTTTCAGCATGATTTAAAGATATGAAGATGTTTTTTGAGGGAACTGGATGGCAATAATGATCAGAGCCACTTGAGTTCTGAGAAGTCTTCTGAACTTAATCTGCTGTGGAGTTGCTTAGCCAGAGCAAGAGAGCAATAATCTTTAATCAAAAGATTATGCAGAGATGAAATAGAGAAAAGCAATTCTTTTGCTTCAACAACCATAGGTCCAAGACCAGCCTGACCAGCTTGCCACTTATTGTTGTATGTATTTTAATATATAACAATTATATATAGAGAGAGAGAGCTGGAAATTGCAGACTATATATGATCATCTAGTAAAAAAAAATAAAATTAAATTTTAAAAAATAAGGATGTCTGGAAACAGAAAAGTTTCAAACTTTTTTCTGCAGTTCTGGTCTTGGTGCCTTATCTTTAACTTTCTTTCTCATTTTTTTATTAATATATGCACATATGAATGTGTGTGTTTGTGAACTAACCCTTTAACAGTTTCCTAAAAATGATCACCAACCTGTCATTGAATTACTCTGTGGCTTCTTCTAGACAGAAAGGTAGTGTCATTCAAAAACTGCTATAGTGCATCAAGTAACCATCACATCTGCACTGTCACCCCTGTGTTATCATGTGAAAGGGGGAAAATGAGAACAGCAAGCTGACGATTATTTTAAGCAAAAAGTGTTAAAGAGGCACTTGAATAGCTATACTTCCTAATGATGAGTCAAGGTTATCAGCTGCTTAGGGAATTTAGTCTGGCAAAAGCAGAAGATGGAAATGAAGGTTCTTAGAATAATTATGTCCTTCGGCAGCAGAGCAAATACATTGGAAAGGCTGAAATTCTAGATGGATTGCAGGACTACAAGGAAACAGGCTCCTCTTCATGTTTTCCATGGTTAAGTAAAAAAAAAAGTAATGTTTAGTGTCACCACCACTATTATATTTTATTACCTCTTGGACTAATTTTATGATTAAATGTAATTAATCTGAACTCTTCTCTTAATTGTGACATGAGCTTGATGACCGATTTATTCTATCAGTAAGTAAATTGGTATTAAGTTACAGCATCATGTTAGAATAAAATAGAATGGCTTATTACACTTATTAAATAAAATGTATTAAAAAAACAGGGTAGAAGATGGGTGAGAAACACAGATAAGTAAGAAACATACAGCCCCCTGTCTCTGTTAGTAAAGAAATAATTTAATTTACCAAAATTTGAAAATTTATCTTGAAAATTATTGCTTGTCCTTTCAAACATTTATGCTTATGTTAATGCACTATTTCTTTTATTGGAAACATAGAAGGAAGCTTTTATCAGATTAGAATACTTGTTAGAATAGATTTTTTTTTAAGAGAAGAGGGTTCACCAGAGGAGGACTAATTAGTGACACTATCATCAGCATCTCCAAAAAAATCTGTTGTTGGTGATCCACTTTTGGAAAGGAGAGAAAGTTAGGAATAAAGGAAAAATACAGACAATATTCTGCAGACTTCTAAACTTGTGCTGTCTCCAAAAGGATAGTTGGGTCTGACTTGCTCTAAGCTTGACAGTTAATAAATGCTATTAAACTGGAAAAAAAATCAACAAGAGTATTTGTACACCATTCTCCCTAGTGGTAATATTTCTGAAAATATTTAACTCAGGGGCAGCACGTTCTGCTGGATAATCCAGCCACAGGTAATAGAAAGTTTGCTTACATAGGTAGCGCATGAAAGGTTTTCCAAATTCTTTTTCCTCTGAAAGTAGGTATATTGGCTGGATAAACATTTGTGAAAACGTTGATGTTTAGTTTCCATTAGACACATTGCTTCAAAATTTGCCAATGTGCAGCTTTAACGAGCTCATTTTAGAGCGCATAAAATCTCAGAAGTCCGTGGTCAAATTTGCAAACGATTCAACCCTCTAATAAACTGCAAAAAAATCATTGAAAAACTATTAACTAGACTAGAAATTGTGAGGAGTGGGGTAAACTCACTTCACAGAGAAGATTACATTTTCTCTTTATGTGTACATTTGAAAATTTACGTGGTGTAATGAGCTTTACGGTAGTCAAGAGAACAAAAAAAAGAGGCAAAACAGCAAGTATAATTGGTAGAGCTAGATGAACAATTTGTCAGAGATAGTTTCTTTGCCAAATTCAATCCACTTTTCTCCTCACAAGCTGTCTGAAAACAGACAGATTATTACACATATTTCACTATAATTTTAATAAATTGAATAATTATTTTAAAAGTGAGATCATATTTTTCTGGATTCATTTCAGACCACGGATTAGTCATAAAACATAGGAAAAAATTGAGTTGTTGATGGGTCTTGTATGTCACATGATACTCTCTTATTTGATTTACAAACAGGGACTTTTTCATTTACTGGAGGCTTAACTCTCCTGCAAAAGAGAAAGGGAGAGGGAGAAAAAACACTGAAGAGAGATAAACCTACAGAATATAAAACTTTTCTTTTCCATGCTAATCACTTTTTAGTTACTACTAGCAGATTAGGTTCGAATGGAGAAAAGGTACCTTAAGTATTGATAACACATATAAGCAAAGCTTATATTGAATTTTCTCAGAATTGTATTAAAGCAATTTGTGTGTATGTACAGCCCACTAAGTTTTCTTAACTAACCCTGTCTGGAGAAAGAATATGTTTTCCAAGACTGAGCAGCTGAGACTGATAATGTGAGAGCCATACATCCTCTGTGACCCAGAACAGTTCCCCTAGCAAAACCAGGATTTTTTTTTCATATGTCTAGGATAAGAACATAGGCACTGAAAAAGTGTTAAAAATAATAATTCCAGCAACCCTTTCAGACTACTTAAAGTTTAATTTGTCTTAATTCCTTTAAAGATTTCCTTCAAATTTTCCTTCTTATCCTGGGACCCAAGTTCTGAGTATTCCTTTGAACCTATCACCCAGTTTGGCTTTATTCAGTGCTCTTCAGTGTCAGTGCTGGCAACATATCACAGTCTGTAGCAGTTGCAGTAGCTCTTGTAACAGAAGAAGCATTTGAATAGTCCTTTTGCAATATTTACCTTTATAAATGCCAATCATTTTATAGGCTCAGTATTGTGGCTTGATGGTTGGTTAATGATGATATTCCCAGCAGAACTGAAAATGGCAAGTCAAGACACACCATATGCTTAATTTTATCAACCTGCACGCACAAGTGATTTCCCTCACTGCTAATGTTACTATCATTTTAATAGGCTTTTATTGGAAAAGGAGTTAGAGTGTCTAGATAAAGGACCTTTCCTATGAAGCTATTGATTTGCTGCCTGATTATTTTTATCTCACTTGTTAATCTGGAGAAACTCCACTGAAAACTAGAGTTATAGCATAGGGAGGTAAAATAAAAGCCCTGTAACACCAAGCCCAAATCAGAATCAGTGTCTGAACATTCCTGTAGAAGGAGACAAATGAGAAATATAACTTCTGCTGAGATGTCAGCCTTCAGACTTTTTAGCTGTGCCAGCATAACCACAAAAGCAGCTTCTTTCCAGCCAAATTTTATCAAGACAGATCAAGTGAAAAAATTCAAATTATTAACAAAATTAATTGCTTCAGAAACATTTGGATAGGGTGAATATATGTCACTGTGCCAGCAGACTTAAAGGGTGGAAGCACTGGGTGGTAATCAGCAGCGATAACAAGCGCTGGTAGCAGGATTGTCTTGGCCCAGCTCAGCAGGAGGATGAACAGTGTGCATTTGCCTGTGACCTCAACATCTTGTCATCTGTGTTCCGTACAAATGCTTCTTTAAAAATGGGGTTTTTCCATGCATCTGAAAAAGCCAACCCTAAGTTTTCTCCTAAATTCATGTATTTTTGCAAACGTGTTTTTGTTTTATGTTAAATTGTCACCCAGAAATTCACCAGAAAACTTTACATGAAAAAAATCAATTAATTGAAATTACAGTGAATGCATAATTAGACGTTTCTGGTACCACTTAATACCAATTTCTGGTACCAATTTATATTGGTAAACCTACAATTATCGTGGTTCATCCATCTTCAACATGATTAGTGAAAGAACAGGAGCAGTAAAAAAACCTGAATAACATTTGCCCTGAACTGACCTTATGTTAATTTGCTTAGAATAACTGGATCAGAATCTTTTTGAAACAGGATTTGCATGCATAGAATGGCAACAGGAGTAAAAAAGAATAGTAGTACATTATAATAATCAGCAACTATGACCATTCAACTAACTTGTAAAAGACATTTAAATCAGATTTCAAATAAAATGCATTTAATAGAATGCAGGACTGCTACAGAGTCCAATATCCTCAGGAACATCCAAATCTGTAAAGATGCACTATATTACACAATAAAAATAAAATATAAAATAAAATAAAATAAAATAAAATAAAATAAAATAAAATAACCCACCAAAATAATCTAAGTCAGACACAACTTTGGACAAATTCAAATCCATCCAGGGCAGCCTCATTGTTGGACTGATTTAATAACAGTCTGAGTTTGAGATCAGGTTTAACAGGCAAAGAAAAACACATGGATATAATTTTGTTCACTTTTAATAACACATATGATTGTGCAATATTTTGATTAAGATACCATACTCAAATATTCAAATGATTCTCAGGTGGGCTCAACTTGGCTGATAATGGGGCAATAGAATGACCAACTGACAAGTGTGCAGCTGTAAAGAGAGGAGATTTCCAAGCACATCTCACAGTAGTGAGGCCAATTTATGCTCTTTAATGGTTTCATGAGTGAACTGGAAGAAAACAAGATTTTAGAGATGATGCAGAAACAATTGCTAGTTGTAACACTTAAAGAAGTAACGTGCTAAATTTAAGAGTTCCCAGTAAAGGTTTGTGAGAGTTAATAAATCACTGGAAAGTCGGCCTTCCAGTGAATCAAGCAGCTTAATCTATTTAACTTGCAAATGGCATACTGATTTGTTTATTGCCATAAATACTGCCAAAGTCAGCAGAAATTTGGTGTAAGAGAGCTATTCAGGCTAACAGTCAAAAAGAGTGACAAAATCCAGTTCCCAGAAGTTAAATCTTGAAAAATAGTGTGATTTTTTTTTTTTTTATATAAGGATAGCTAAGCTTCGAAACAACTCTCCAGTTAGATGAACCCTTCATCACTGGAAGCCATTCCTTCTGAGTTAGATATATTTTCTAAGCTATTTAACTTGAATTGAAGTTAATTCAGTTTTTACAGCATTGAAGTAAATGGTTGAACATTTTATTTGCTAAAAAATGTAGACTTGGATTCATCATAACTATTTACATTTTTTTATATAAATCCAGCTAATAAAGTAATATGTATTTTATTTTAAAATTCTCTTGTTTATTTAAAAACAATTAAATATGGCCTAGAATTCACTCACCCAACTGTGCCTATCTAAAATCTGTAGTCAGACAAGGGGTTAGTTTCCTTGTAAAATCTTGAGAAACAAGCAGATAAACTTTTAAGAATAATTCCTTTCATTTTAAGATAAATGTCCAGATAAAGAAAGAAAGTAACCACCTCCTAGAAGCATCTACTTCACCCCGTTTCTGCAGAAGAAGCTCAAACCATTACGCTAGAACAAATGTATACATTGCAGGCAACTAAAGCTAAAAGTGATACTTTTCAGCTTTAGAAATGTAATATATGTAATTATGAGTTGTTCATAGATAGAGAACTGCCCCCCCACGCCAAGCCTCCAAGGAATTAGAGAATTTGAGTGTTAATTAATTTTGCCCAATTTTTAATTTTTGGCAAGAAAGTATTACATTTTTTCTTGCTCTGCAAGAATACGTCAGGAAACCAAAACTAATCATTCAGTCTAACAGCTCTAGTCCATTGGCCAGTGTTATGGAGGTAATCTGGGTGATTGCTATTGTATATTCTAGCTTTGCCTCCTACCAATCTGTTACTAATGGACTGTAACTACAAACTAGGGAATAACATCCCAAGAACTGCACACTGCTGAGAAATTTGCTACTGTTTCCTAGGGTTATATAAAGTTTTAGTTACGCTCTTTCTGCTTTTCTCCTCACAGTTTATGACAACCTCCAACTAGTCTCTCCTTCACTATGATGGTATTCCCAGTTTTCCTAGTCTCCATCTGAATAATCCCTCCTCTCGATGACCAGATCATGTCACATTCACTTCTGTACTACAATACTTGGCCACTATGATGAACACATTTTGGATCAAGGGCATTTTGCAATTATTTAATCGTTATGTCAGAAATGCTTTCCATAAGAGAAGGTTTATCTGTAGTTTCAAAGAAGTAGCATTCTAGATACAATGTGATGTGGACACTGCAGACAAACAGTGACTTCCTAATAGTGGCCACTGTCCCACATTTTGGCCCTTTTTAGTGTATTCTGTCACATGTGGATTTTTTCCTGAAGTAATTTTTTTAAATTGCCAATGCTTAATCTGTGAGTACTGAAACTGAACACCAGCAGTCACCTCTCACTGACAATTTTTGTATGTGCTGCAGTTACCATGGTACCAACCTGAGCAGTTGATGTCTAAATATAGGGCAGGATAAAGGATATATCTTTTGAACAACTAATAGAATGAAGTAAAATTTCACAAAGATTTTACTGCTTCAGTAACTTCGAGTACTTAAAATATTGGAGATTAAAATACTCTAATGTCATTTACTGGCTTTCATAGAATTGCTCTGAAAAAAGCCACATTCTCAAAGAGGAAATGTATGGGTAACTCAGAGCCATATGACAGAACATACAGCAAGTCTATCAAAGACCATATAAAGAAGCACAAAGAATTTCATTTGCTAAAAGATGTTGAGTGCCAGAAGCAATATGGAAATACTGTAAGGATTTCACACAACTGAGCCCTGGTTTTTACAGAATGTCTGCACTGAGTACACTTGCTTCAAAAAAAGTACAGTGGTAATGTTTATCAGACTTAAACTGACTCATGAAGTATGAATAAATACGATTAGGATTTCATGGAAGCTGAAGGGCATGAAGAAGTGCCTTGAGATTGCTTCGTCTGTCCTTCGAGTTTTTAGGAGAACATCAAACAAGGCACCAATGTCATAGCAATTTGAAAGAACATGGTTCTTGCAGCACTCATCCTCACACTTGTTTGTCTCAGATCATCAGAAACTCAGCTCTTCTGGTGACAATGCTTCTCTCTCTGACATGGGCTGAGCTACAGGGAGCGTGCTGCTGAACTAATAGTTTCATACACATTACTTTTTCTACCAGTTCTCCCAAAGTCTCATAGGTGTAAGGGCTTTGGAAAGACACAAACCAACTTTTCAGTTATAAGAAGCTAAATCAGTCTTTCACTATCATGTAACCCAGCTCATGTAAAGAAAAGACCTGTGAAATAAGAGAAGCATCTCTCCAATCCACTGCAAAGTCCACTGAATACTTAAACATTTTTATGTATTTCTGCATTGCTAAACTGTTGTTTTTGGCAGCCCTGACATTCTGTGAGATTAACATCATATTTTGATGTGATTTCTAACAGAAACACAGTTCCAGTTCACTAGCTGTTACTGTATAGTCAGGGGAAAAATTATTGCAAGGAAAAGCACATTTTAAAATGTCAGGACAACTGTTAAGATTCAGAATGCAAATTATGTGTCTGTTATACTCCAAAATCCCCTAAAATACCAGGTCCAGATTCTCTGACTGCAGGGGTGCTCAGCACAATATGTGATTGGGCTGGTAGAGGAGACATTCTACACTTGAGAGTCTTTTTGGAGATTACTTACAAATGGGAGAAAACATTGGGAAATTTCCAAAACATGTCATGAACAAAATGTTGCTGAAAAGGCAGGAGTCGTGCTTGCAAAATCAATTCACACTTTGTCAATTAACCAAATACCTTTATATTTACTGAACAGGGGGAAAATCAAGACTTTTCTGTGTTTCTCTATTACTTATCTAAAAGCAATTTCTATTTAGTGACCTAAAATATTCCAGTGATGAGATCTACTTTTAGAAATAAACGGATACTGTGTCACATTTACACACCGCTCCTGTAAAATGTCAAATAAGTAATGAAAACTTGGGTACATGCCAGCTCTGCTTCTTACTCTGTAAAAGAGAAGAATTTTGTGTCACACTGAAGTAGACACAAGGACTATAGAAAGGCCCCTTAGGTTATGAATCTTTGTAGTTAATTTCCGTCCTCCCAGGCAACGTTTCTAGATCTGCTTCCCTGGTCCCTCTTCCTGAAAAACTGTCAGTCTAGAAATCAGACTACTTACTTGCAGAATTATGATTTAAGGAGAAATCCAGTAAAACTTACAATAAAATTACTTTACTCCATGAGGATAAAAGGACTGCAGCTCTGAAATCCAATTAAAACAGCTTCTCAGAAAACCATAATCTGAATTTCAACATTAGGGAAGATGAATGCACTTTTATAAAACTGAGCACTCTCATCCACTAGTATTTAGTTCCTTACAAAAAAACCAAATAACTCTCTCACTTTTCTTATGAATAGGCATTTTAAGTAGGCAAAAATCCAGTAAGATAATGACCCCCTTCAACTCTCACTGTATTCATGAGGCTGTTGATAGTTAGGAGCTGAGCTCCAAATCCCACATATCATGCCTCTGCTTTGGTCATCAATCCAAGCTGATTTGCAAGTTCCCTTCCTTAGAGAAACTCATTCTTTTGGCAGACGACATGAGCAGAAGGGAATTGTTTGCAGTGTGATATTTCCAAAAGGGGGATGGGTTGGAATACCATAATCACAGTATTCACTGAAGCTTCAGAAAGGTGGAAGAGTGCACATGCTATGAGAAAGACACACAGCACTGCCTAATGTTTAATATGTTCAGCATTTCTGGTTGCAAGACACTGGTGTTTCTTTTCCTAAACTTTAAGTATTCCAACTCAAATTTTCTGTAACAGACATTTGTTTCAGAATCCTTATCAAATTGTTTTAAGCTTTTTTTTTTTTTCTTTCAAATAAAGATCTGCAGAAAATAAAAACACTGTTTATTCCATCTTTTAAAAATGTAGAGATCTTTTTAGCTGAAAATTTCACTCCTTCTATCATTACAGGACTTCCTACAGGGACTAGGTTTTATGTTAAAGACATGCATTTTGCTCTAAATCTGCCTATGTTTTTGCAGCACATTCAGTAACTAAATTCCCTCTAATTTCTCTTAATACTGACAAAGTTACAGGCAAATACTTCTACAGCAGCTGTGTTGGTCTTTGATGAGGCTATATCCACAATCTTCAAGACTCACTCTGGCACAGTGAGTGAATTACTCTCTTGGTAAGAAAACTATGGAGGATAATGATTGACATTCCAGAGAGAGACCAAGAGCCAGACTGAGGAGCAGCCTGCCCGTAAAAAGGCAAAAGCCAGGGAAAGGAGCCTTAGTCTGAAGAATGACATGGGAAGAAAAGAGGCATTGAAGGAAAAGGAGTCACTTTATAGCTCTATTGTGAAGCAAATATGCATGAAAACCACGGACATGACACTGCAGACCTTCACTATTTGAAAAATTGAAACTAAAAGCACTTGATATAGTCACTTTATTACTTTATCAGTATTGTTAGCAACAGCTACATAAGCACCAGTAGTTTCCATGTAAGATAGATAGAGATATTCACATTACAATCACAGATCATTGCAAACTGGACTTCATAGACTCTATCCTACTCCCATTTATTCCATGAGAATTGGACTGGGTTCTAAAAGAGCAAAAGATCATGCAGAAAGTATAAGTATACCTTTCCTTTAGTGAAATTATCATTGCCTTTTCTGATTAACTTTCTTCTGCCAGTATCTCCTAAAAGGCCTTGGAGCATGACATGCACATCTGCATCTGTTCCAGATCCAGGGGATGCTCCCGTAGTGATATAGAGAACATAGTTTTTCACTGTTGGGGAAGAAGAGATCAAAGGTTTACCAAAGCTTAATCAGCTAAAATACATGTTCTTTCATACATTCCTACTACTATGTTTTAATTTTTTTCCTGCCCAGAGTCATCAAAAGGCCAAACAATATCATAATGCTTAGAAAAACACATAAAAGCATCAAAATTAAAATTTAAGAACTATGATTATAAGGAATAATAAGCTAAGCAGTTTGTGAGTGGGCCTGAAACACAGGCAGAACAGAAAATGAAAGAAAAACAGACACATCCCAAATTGTTATAAAGACATGAAAATATTACTGTACGACTCACTTGCATGCATTAAATATGTAATGTTCCTATGAAAAAGTTCCTAGGCTATGGATGACACCAGATTACTCAAAAAGCACATCTCTGCTCTGAGCCTCACAAAGTTCAAATGAAGCTGAACTCTGTGAAAAAGGCATCAATTCTTTTTCTTGAAGAAGTGTTGTGTATTCTCTGACACATCTTCCAACCTTAACCACTCTATAATTCCATGATTTACAACTCTTTGGCTGGGCATTTCTTGGAGGACTGCTTATGTTAAGTAGCTGTTTGTATTCCCAGAGAAATCCCTGACACACTGGTGATCTGCCCCACGAAATAAGAAAGAAGCCACATCCCCAAAACATTCAACTGAGAAAGAAATTATGGGGAGAAGGTAAAGACAAAAAAAAAAAAAAAAAGAGAAGGGCCACGAACTTGATCAAATGACTGCAGAGTTGGGGCTGTTCAGCCTGGAGAAGAGAAGGCTCTGGGGAGACCTTATAGTGGCCTTCCAGTGCCTGAAGGGACTACAGGAAAGCTGGGGAGGGGCTTTTCACCAGAGAGGGCAGTGATAGGACAAGGGGTAATGGTTTTAAGCTGAAAGAGGGGAGATTTAGGTTAGACATCAGGAAGAAATTCTCCATGAGGGAAGTAAGGTGCTGGAATAGGTTGCCCAGGGAGGCTATTGATGCCCCCTCCCTGGAGGTGTTTAAGACCAGGTTGGATGAGTTTTTGTGCAGCCTGGTCTAGTATGGGGTGTCCTTACTCATAGCTGGGAGGTTGGGACCTCTTGATCTTTAAGGTCCCTTCCAACCTTAACCATTCTATGATTCTATGAATTCTATGATTCTAATATCTGCCCTCACGTTAAATGCTCCAACTAAAAAGAGAAGCAGACTCAGTAAAGGTTTTTCAAACATCTGTGCTCTTATAGAAAAAAAAAAAAGTAAAAAAAAAAAAAAGTATTAAAAGACAAAAAACTTTCCCAAGGAATACCCCACAGTAGAACTCTCCTCAAATTCATAATCAAGGAGCTTCTGCCCAAGTGTTTTGAGACGAATTCTGAAAGCACAGCAGAAAAGGCCAGGAATACACAGATTACTTGGGCTATTGATCTAAGCTCTCCGCTCCTGGGAAACACTTGGAGGACATTGGGGTATTCTCATAACAGAATATCCATGTAGGGCAAGAGCTATTCCTTCCTTCACTAACTTTGGTCATGAGATCCTTTCAGAAACATAGAGCAAACTAAAGAAAATCCAGTCTTGAGGTGATCAAGGCACAACTGGCACTAAGGACTTTTCATAACGTGTGACTGCTAGGAACACAAACTGATAGGCCTCTGTTGCAAACGGCCATGGATCTCCTTCTTACCTGAAATTACAGTAGAAGAGTTATTTCTCTGGATTTCTGCTGTTTCCTCTGGGAGACAACTAAACTGTATTATTGAGAAAAAGCTGAACTCTGAGAACTGTTCATTTTCAGCGCTGTATATTTCCTCTTCTGTGTGTCAGAAATTGGTAACAGTTGGACTTGAACGCACAACGCTCAGTTACAGGGACCAAGATATTACTTTTTTTTAAACAGTGAAGTGGATTGGACCTGGCTATGCACCACTAGCTAAAAGGAAGAGAAAGTGTCTGCTAAATCCCTTGGACTGCTCTGCAAATCTTAGGCATCATCACTGACCAGATCGTTGCCAGTGTTTCTGATTTGTGACAAACCTGCTGGAAAAGGAGAGCCAGCTGTGAGAACTGGAAGCTCAGCCACTCTTCCTCCTTCTTCATCTGCAAAGTTGTGACAAAATGGAAATTCTAGAAGATTTTTACTTTCTCTGTGTTGAAGCTTTACCTTAGCAAAGAGCAAAGAGAAATACCTTCAGCACTTGCTGTGCTCTAATGGAAGCTATAGCAAAAGACGTTATTAAACAGCTTTTACACATAAATTAGTAATAAAAAAGTAATAGTTTTTCTAAAATGTTTTTGAAAGCAGCCTCTAAAAGACAAAGAATAGACATTTTTCCCAATTAAAAATCATTAAAATGTTGTCAACATTATTGCTATAGAGACTGTTGTAAGGAGAAAAAATAATATTTGGAATGGTTCAAAAAGGTTCCGTTATGTAACCTATTCAGCCAGCATATGGAAGAAAAAAAAGTGTTGATATGCCCATCTGAGCTTGTGAGAAATGTCAGTATGCCACAACATTTTTCAGTGCAGAATGTTTTCTCATTCTAAGTAACAGGAGAAAGAAAATGAAGTATTTCTGGGGAAAACTGAAAAACGGAAATGAAGACTGTTTAACAGTGCACATATGTATCTGTACATATGTATCATATAAATATATAGAGTGTGTTACTAAATATTTTTAATCTCTATAAAGTTCTGTATATCAAGTAATAAAAGGGTGATCCTGTGCTAAGTAGCTTAGTCTTACTATAATGAAACATGTTTTAATAAGGAGGTGAAAACTAGACCAGGCAAGATATTTGACATATGTTGCAAGAAGTAAACTTCCTTGAAAAGGGTACAGAAAATTAACTTGTCCATTTCTTCATGATCTACTTAATTAAAATGACAAAACCCTTAGCCCAGTAAGCTCAACCATCTTTGGTTAGCAGTTGTCACTGGGAGATGGCATTATTTTTGTCTTCAAAAGACTCCTATTATTTTTTTCATGACGACAGACACATTGAAAAGATTTTTTTAAATTAAGTACAGTAAAGAACAATGTTAATACCATTTCCCTTTCATGCCAACATCTACATTCCTTAACAGTTTCTTGAAAATCAGATTTCATTTACTGTGCTTTGTTTCATCAAGAAGTGAAAGAAGCAAGAATAAAGGTGTTAGCCATTATATGCTTCAGAAATAAAGCATATCTTAATTAATTATGTTCTGGACATTATTTTATAATAATTTAAATTTCCTCAAAAACATCAAGGTAATTATTTTGCAGTTATGGTTATAAAAGTGAGTTCTGAATCTAAAAATGGAATTCAACCAACTGCACCTGCATTTACTAGTGATAGAAGCAGGAAATCTCAGACTCTCTGTGAAGTGCAATCTTGTAAAATCAAAATAAAATAGCATAGAAATGACCACTCTATTTCTAACCAACCACATAAATAGACTGCTAACCTGTCTTTCATAACAGATATTATCCACAACCTGTTATACCAACCTAGTTATTGCATGCAAGGATTCAATTAGTCCTGCTACGAAATCCATAGAACAAACAGGGTTTTAATTCTTAAAACCCCAATAATTTGCATATGTCCCAAAGGAGGGAAAATTATATTTTCTTTCTTTCTCTTTGTAATCCTACCTAATGTAAATGTGCAACCTTTTCTTACCTACACAACGATTTTTTTACTAACTCAGCTTTGAGTCATTGTTCTGAGCTAATGAAGTAAAACATGCTAATGGATGTCACTGGTTTCAACTGCCAAGTTTTTGTCCTGAAATTTTATTGTAATCCACTGTCTCCTACAATATCCAAGAAGCAATCTAAATTATATAAATAGATTTTTTAGGTGACTACTTCATCTGGCTATGAAGATTAAATTAACAACCTGCTTACTGCTTAAATGTCAGGAGGCTCAGCTCACTTAAAGCATGTATTAAACAGGAAAATATTTTATTTTTCTCCAGTTTTTACTGAGAACAAGATACAGACATCAACAGGCTAAAATGTGTCTGCAGTTTGAAAGAAAAGAATTCTTTCCCTTAGACTTCTCTTTATTTTGCCAGCATAAGAGGATAAAGATATTTTGTGCATAGTGAAGTGCCACAGCAGTTTCAGTGCAATGTCAAATTTTAGCTTCAGCATCTTGGACATCAGAAGAAAGATTGTCACTTCTGCTATTCGTTTCTCTTTTTTTTCACATGCCAACTTAAAGGCAGATATTTTCATCAAAAGGCATTCCTAGTGTCTAGCTTAATTATTTGCCTCAGATCACTGGGTCTACAACATTTAACAGCCAATTTGGAGTTATGGAAATGCTGCAACATATGCCACTGGCTACAGTTCTGAAAAGTGACCACTGGATATGCTCTAGATGATAGCACATGTATATTTGCCCTCCAGAAATCCTCTGAAGTTTACAAGATTTTTGTTATCCATAGCAATACTAATGAATGTTTTGAGCAGTCTCTGATGTTATGACACTACAAGTGTTGTTACCAGATGCATTTGTAAATTAATACATTATGTAATTTCAGACAGAACTGGAAACGAGAAGCAGTAATCATAGAATATGAAAAAAAGGAGAAATTTACAATAAATACACAATCAGTAATTGCTTTATTTTGTTGTTGTTGTTTTACCTCATGGCAATACCAAGTCTCTCCTTCTCCAGCTTCTTCAATTTCTAGGCGAACTTTGAATATAGTATTGAATTTCTTATTTAGTTCAATAGAAGTCTCATAAATCTGCTTTTTTTTAAGTGATCCTTTGGGCAATATGACTGAAGTACAGGTACCTTTTTCACCACATACAGTTAGAGACATTTTTGGATTCATGGAATTAGAAGAAATATCACTAGTAGTGACCAGGACAGCCCAAGTCCCTGTTGGAACAAAACAGTAGAAAATAATTATTTGGCTTTCTGAATATCCAGAATAATACAGCAATCTGTAATAGGCTGAGTGAGTGAGTTAGCAGCTAGCAGCACATTCCCGTGTTTGCACTGAGCGAAAATATTGGCACGTAACAGGTTCACTTATTATCATTAACTAGTGAGAAGCAGATTTGGACACCAGCCCTTCTGTAGTGGGGCTGACCCTCTAGAGATGGGCCAGTCCAGTGGCACTATGCAGATAAGACTGCCAGTTCCATATTAGAGACTTACAATGAGCCATGCCAACCTGTTAATTTCTTCCACTCATAGATGCCTCCACTGATTATTTTAAATTGTTTTTTCTCCATTAATCATCGCTTAAAAGCAGTGTATTTTCTACTAGATAATACTGGTTATCAGTTTTGCCTTTGGGGACAGGTATTTTTTCCATGTTAACTTTTTGAGGAGCTACTTAAACTAGAATGCTAAAATTTGCTATATATATTCTATAACAAGATACTGATGTGATAAACTAGCTCAGAGCTTGAACTGTGATATTTTTATCACAGATCACTAAAATTATCATGCCAACAAAGTACAGAACTTCATCTATTTTATCTGTAAAGAAGTGATATTTGGTGAGAAAATAAAAATAATCCTGTATAACAGCACATAGATTTGCCTACTTTAGGGACACACTCAAACTCAGCAACTTCACTTTACCAAAACAATAAATAAATAGATAAATTTAAAAAGAATAGCAGCTCTTGTTCAAAGTAAAGGTATGGTGTGAACCTTTCAGCCTTTTAAGCATTCCAGATGAAATGCAGTGTTATAAGGACTGCAGATTGATGTACAGACTAATATCAGGTAGGCTCCTGAGTAACTTCTGTAACAGTATACTGAATGGTTATTTATTTAAGCCTCCTATCAACCAAACATTTTTCAGGATCAGAAAACTGTACTCATGAAAAAAATCCCACTGATTTATCTTGCTTTAACATATTCATTCATGTTAATAGAATATATGGAAAATTCAGAGCTCTCGAAACCATCCTTTACATTAATAAAAAAAAACCAAAAAAACATTACTGCTACAGAGATGAAGCTCCTGCAGAGGTTTTGGTTGTCTGGGCTGGTGCAGAATTGAGTATGACAGTTTTTCTACTGAGATAATTTAGCTCTGTTAATGAAAAGTTGGGCAGAGAATGGATTTAATAATGTCAAACAGCTATTTTACAAAACAGGTTATTTTACTTTAAATGATGAAAACAGAGATTTTCTGAGTTTATGTCCTGCAAAGTCTGTGTCTCTAAACACAATAGGCAAATCTTTAGAACAGGTTGGATCTGTTCTATTAATTCAGTAGTTGGTGAAGGTAAAAAAGGTAACAATTGCCATCCTTATAATAATCTAAAATAAATTCAGATATTATGACTCCATGGATAATCATAAATAGCTACCATTTTCATGTCTATGAACATAAAGTTAAATTAAGCCAATGATATCCATGAATAAATGGAAGTCAAGCAGTGAGTTATCAAATTCCCTGTGACATAATCCAAGGGGATTTTAGCCCTTAGGTTCTGAAATGCTGAGCCTTTAAACCATCGATGTACAGCTACCAAGGAAGAGTGACTGTAAGGACTGTCTCTGTTGAATCACATAGCACCATAACACTGCTATTAAATGTTAACTCTATTGTATAATCTCTGATAAATTTGTCAAGATCCAATTTAAAAGCAGCTACTTTCAGCTTCTTTCATTCTCTTCAGTTAAATCTAAAAGAGAGCTATGCTAAAAATTCATTCTTCCTAAGAATTCTTTTAATTTTCACAGACTGGCATTAATGGACTTCTGAAATTAATTTACCTCCTTGATATGTAAGCTGCCTTTAATGTGATAGATCAAAACTGTGTCCATTTTAAGCATTTAATTTGCTAGTTGGAATACATCAAGTTTTGTCAATATCTTTTCACAACAAAGACTTGCTGTATTCCCAGTCCTCATAACTTCTTTACAGCTATTCCAGCTTGAAGCAGTTCTTCTGGACAGAGATGACCACAATAACACACAACATTCCTGGTGAAATATCACTCTTTCTTTTTAGTGACATTCATTCTTTTCTATATTCAGTGATCAACGTGGGATCACAATCAGTTTTCTCACAGCCTCACCTCATTACTGTCTCAAAAACTATCCTGCAGTCATATAGCAAGCCCAGGTTTTTCTCCTAGTCATAACCTGATAGTGAACTCTTGTAGCAGAAAGCACTACACGACATGCAGATACAGATCCAAAACAGTTTTTAGACTACTAGCTACTACTTAAGTCGTAATTAAAAATAATATTAAAAAAAATAAACATTAGGAACCTGTGCCAGAATTTAGTGTTCAAATATTTAGTCTGTTTTATGCCTAACTGGATTCAAGCTCTGTGCTATAGAATTCAGTTCCATTACTTTCCTCCAGTTCTCAATGTTTGTTTTACAACCACTTCGTTTCCTGACAGTGCTTTGTAGCACCAACAGACAATTCTTCCTTTTACTGCTACTTTCCGCTTTCTTTTTATTACTTAAAAATGTCCCATAAAGCAAATAAAACTCAGCACTGAAATTAAGACAGATTAGATGTCATTATATTTCTCTTACCAGAAAATATTTCTAAAGAATATCAGCTTTGGTTTACAATCTGTCTTTAGTGAAGTCAAGATCATTCCTTCTCATTTCCTATTTGCTTCTGTTATCTTAACTCCTCTTTACCTCAAATGTATTATAAAGGCTTGCATGTGATCCCTTACAAGTCACCTGCATTGTGCTTTCTGCTTTTTAGGTGAAGTTGATGATCTTTGCTATTTTCAAGTCTTATCTTCTGTCTTCATAAAATTCTTTTAAATCCTAGCTACTAGATCTGCCAGTTCATTTCCCAATTCCTTCAATATTCTGGGCTAACAACCCCTTTGGTTGTCACTGTCTGACTACATGAAATTTGAAGTTCTATTTGTATATTATATTTGGTCGTTTCCAGTAGCCTCATTACTATTAGTAATTTTGGTTTTGTTTCCTTTCCCAACATTGTTTCTTTAATGAAAATTGAGATAAAGTATTCAACTTGTTTAGGGATTTTACTTACATACCTTCAGTCTGCAATCTGTTGTCCCTGTATAGTTAGTTACACATCTTTCCAGGTTCTTTGAATAAGTAAATGGTTGAAGAACCTTTATAATTTGTTTTACTTTTTTTATAAAATACGAGTCAGTTTGACATTTAGTAAGTCCCATTGTATCCATATACTTTCTGAACTTTAAGGTCACTTTTTGCTGGTCAGTCTTTTATTCTTCTGTTCCTTACAGGCTCTCTGCTTACTTGTCATATTCTTTCTAAAGTTATTATACACCCAGACCAGAACTGATTTTCAATAGATACAGAGCTGAGTATTAATAATAGACTGGAAAATACTGGCAAGTCTGCAATCAGATTTTTGAAGACTATGTGTGGGGGGGAAACAGAAGAAGGAAAATGTTTTTACTTAGTTGTGTTTAGACACAATTAAGGTGCATAAACAAGGATGCAAGATTTCTCTCGCTTTTTGTAGTATCAGTGAAGAAAGATGCAACAGACTGACCAACCTTGGGCTTCTGCTCTGAATTAGCCTTGGGAGATGCAGGCCTTGCTCTGTGGATTATGAAGGGCACCAAAGAAATCTGCTTTTTTAGAGACCTAGAATACTTGCAGTGGTGCAATACAGCTTTTTCTTGTTCTGAAATTGTCAGTAGCCTAGCTGCTCATCCTATCTTTATATCTCCATGGTATTCTGTCCTTTTGTCTCAGTGACATTTTTCTATTTCCTTAGATGATATAAGATATTAATTAGTGGACTAAGTACAGGCAGCTAAATACACACTACTAACTGTGTCTGCAACTACGTATAATGTAAAACTCTGAGCATAAAATGAAGTATCTATGAGCATAGAAATTATTTAAGATCAGGTTACAAAACTGCTGATAGAAAATGCAAATTCACACCTTCAGATAAGTTAAACTTTATATAGTTTGGTCTACCAGTTCTGATTCAGAATTCATAAATGGACCCAAACCAACAATTTACACCTCTCCAAAAAAGACATGTGAAAGAGCTAAGAAATACTCTACCCTGGCAAAGCATAAACAACTTATCATGTTTTCAGAGTCTAAGTTATTTCTGAATTTTCATCTTTTTTCATGAAACCATTTGAATAGGGTATTGGGTTCAGGTCAACTAACTGTTTGCAAGAACTTGTGCCACTGATGTAAGCAAAAAAGAAAACTGCAAATAAAAGCAAATGCTTTCTGCAAATATATGAACATACGGGAAAATCATTCTGCTAAAAGAGTTTTTGTATCTCTTCTTGTGATTTCATCACTGTTGCAGGAGCCTTCTGCTCTGCATTGACTGCCATATGGAACAACCTACCTCGTTCTGCTTCAGCTTTTTTTCTAGTCTCAACTGAAAACACAGTTCCTTCACTGCCTCCATTGCTTAATATCTCCCTTCTGCTCTAGTATTTCTCCCGTGAATATTATAATTGTATTTACAAGCTCTGGAAAGTGCTTGGAGAGAAAAACGGTGTGAGAGGCAACTCTCATGTAAGATATATCATTTCTGTATTTTGGCTTAAGGCTTTAAAATAACCCAAAAAATAATATGAGCTACAATTAAAACAAAAGCTGGAAGGAGCTTTGATGATTTTGGGCCTTACCACAAATCTTTCCTGTCAATGTCTCATTCTTGACTTTTCCAAGAACTTTCAACATCCTTTCTGTCTGTGCATCACCAACTCCACTGTCTAACCATTGCTGGCAAAGAAATGCATATTGGCCGTCATTGTTGCCTGATTCATGGATGACAATTTGGTCCAGGTACCATCCAGCTCCATAACCCACATTATGGTGCTCAACAAGCACTTTGCTTAACTGTCCAAGGTCTACTGCTCTCAATACAGAGATACAAACCTGCGAAGGTAAAGGCAAAATTAATAGCAAACTGATAAAACCATGTAGTTTACAATCCATCTTTAAGAAGATTTTGTCTGGAACAGGTTCCTTTCAATGCTAAAGTATCTTTTCCTTTCTGATAGTAAAGAAATATATTATAGGCTGACATTCATATTTGGAGACCTTGTTCAGAAAATATGTGGATCCTCGAATATGTACATTTTTCCTTGTTCATGATCATTGCATCCCAGGTTTTATTATTAAAAACATCCCACTATTTTGGGTAGAAAGAAACCTCTGATCATTGGTTTATTTACAGAAGTCTCATGAAAACTGAAGTCCAGCTAGTCTCTCATAACTGAAAGGAGTGATTCAAATATCAGAATAGGCCTCGTAAATTGAACTTTGGTTTAGATAAGGCATCTTAATTTAAACATTTACAGGTCTTTTATATTCAAAGACATCAAAAGGGAAATGGCGTATTATTAAGCTCTGAACAGAAATACTGACACTGCTGGTGACTATGCAAACAAAGGAAGATACTGACATTAAAAACTATAACTAAGGCTGTGCACGCATACAGGCAAGAATTGATGTGCTCTTCAGATGTAAATAGACATCTGTTTAAATATTGCTACGGCTACCAGTACACAAAAGCTAAATGGCAACTGCACTAGTGCATGTTGGGATGAATAACTTCTGTGAGTGAGAGAATGAATGTGTTCTGTGAAAGAGATAATATGAGTGGGTGGGTAGATACATGGGCATGTGTGGGTGACATGAAAAAAACCCCAGATGGGTAGTAGAAACAGACGCTGTAATTTTTATTTGTTGCCAACCAATTTGCCACAAAGCAGGAAAAAGCATGAGGACCTGAAAGAAACAAAGGATGAGATGATTTTTAGAAAGAATTATGTCATCTGGTCCATTCTCCTGTCTTCGTAGGACTATTCTCTACAATGTGCTCAGAAAAAGAAAACATCAAAGTTATTATTCCTATCACAGCCTCAGGACTTCCAGCATTCTTACCTTGTTATATCTGCAATTTCCCCAAACAGTTACCATGGCAAGTTGTACCCCTTCACGTAATGCATATGAAGCCTAAAATAAGATCTAGCTGTGAGGAATGTCTTGTAAATAAGTTTTTGGGAGCATTCACTGTTTTTTAATTTTATTCTTTGTAGTTCTGAGCCAAATATAATTTACTTGTCAGTCTATATGACCCCTGACTTAGAGGAAACAGCTTGTATTGCTAATAATCGTGTTCCTTCACAACTAACTCTATCTGGGAAAGGGACCTATCATTAGCCTCATTCTTTGTGATAATAATTAACAGTCATTAGACAACAGTGGTCATAATCGTCCATTGTTATCAATGAATTTTCATAATAATACATTAAATAGCCCACTCCCTCAGCATTTGCAAGAACGTACTTTTGGTTGATGTCATTACAATAATTTTTTTCCCCTCAGTATAAAGACCTTCAGAACTGCATTAAACACACTACTGGAAGTGTAATTAATGAAACTAAAAAGGATTTTATTTGAATCATCTCGCTTTATATAAAATGTTAGGAGGCAAAATTACTATCCCTTTATTTAACCCATTAAACTGGTGAAGAAGTTACACAGACAATTACTTAAATATAAACAAGCCTTACTTTCAGCAGTAATTAAATCAACTTCAGAATCATAGAATCATTACCCTTTGTTGCAATTTTCTCAAGTTTCCTTGTTTTCTTTTCCTGTCCCTTCCATATTTTCCAGGGATGTTGCTGACGTAATCTTGCCTCTCAAGACAGCTTGCCCTTAACATCTCTTCCTTTCAACTTCTATTCTTAGGTACTCTCACTAAAACTTCAATCCAACTTTTGAATTAATCTATGTAAAAAAGAATGTAAGACTGGTAGCAGTATGTCAGACCTCATATCCATCTAGTCCAGTATCCTGTTGCCAACAGTTACCAATAACAGATTTCTAGGCAAGATTTGAAAAACAGGGCAAATATATAGAGATGCTTCTTGAATATAAAGACTCTCAGGCTTTAGCAATTTGCGGTTCAGAGATTTCCCGAGCCAGAGATTGTGCTTTTTCACTTAACAGCCCTCAGAGGAAAGTCGTCTTCCCTGACAATGTGTAATGGCTTTTTGCACCAACATGCATTTTATCATCTGCAACATCTTGTGCAAGAAAGTAAAATTGATTAATTATGCACTGTGTAAAAAGCCACCTCCTTTTGTTCTTAATCTGCCACCTGTAAGTTTATTTAATGCTCCTGAGTCCTTATATTTCGTGAGAAAGTAGAATTGCTCATTTTCTCTATGCCATTTAATACTTCTTATCTCCCTGTCCCTTCCTTTCATCATCCCTTTTCCAGGCCAAACAGTACTTGTTTGCTTAGTTGCTCCTTGTATGGAAGATGTTTCTTATCACTTGACATTCTTCTTGCACTTCTTAAGACAAGTGAATCAGAACAAATCACAGAGTCTACTGTGCATCTGCCCTAGAAAACTTACCTGGGGGCATGACTGTATTTTCTAATCCAGGGTAGCTGGATTTTTTCTCTTCTCTAATAATTCCTAAACATTTGATCTGTTCTATTTGACTTTGGTTTTTGCCTCTATGAAGCACTGAGATGACATCATGACAGACCTGTCCCAATCCCAAGGTCACTTTCTGATGTGTAAAAGCTATTTCAGAGCCCATCATTATGCATGCAAATTGAAGAGGTTTCCCCCCTGCGCAGCCATTGCTTTACTTCTAGCTACAATTATTTTTATCTGCCATTTTGCTACCCAGTCACTCATTATATGGAGGTCCTTGCAATCTCTGCCACCAAATTTCATATTTATTACCTCAACTTAGTATCATGAAAACACTTTGCCATCTCACTGCTCAACCTTTCCCAAGAACCTATTGCACAATGAAGAACATGAGTAGAAAAATAAATAAGCTGAAGAAAACTTTTATTGTTGACAGTACAAAAACAGGTCACCTAAAACAGAGGATCTGCTTGGGAAGACACTCAGCATTCTGCTATTGCTCTGTATAGTGGCTTTGATTTCTTTAAAAGTAAGAGCTGTGTCACTGACTCTGTATTAATGTCTAGCTTGAAACTGCCATATAAGTTATTGTCTTTACACCTCCAGGTTTTGTCACAGACTATGTACCTTTATGTCTTTTATTAATTCTACTAATGGCCTATAAACATTTGCCCTCAAAAGTGCCAAAAAATTATCCTGTATTTTTATTAACCAGGCAACCAGCATCACAAAATTCTTCCTATATTTTAAGAGCACAGTTTGGCCTAAGGTAGTAGGATTCTGTAAAAATGACATCTTAGAGGAAAAACAAACAAACAAACAAACAAAACCACAAAAAAACCCCTAAAAATAAGAAGGGTTCTAATACTCTATACGAAAAGGAAAGAACAACATGTCAAAATACTTCGAGTAGCAAGACTATGGCCAATTAAATACGTCCCAATGCACAGTAATTTCACTAGGTACCAGGACACGAAATACTTTTATGAATCTAGTACCAGATTATTGCTGTGAAAAGGAGACATTAATTTTCCTCAGTAGTTAATGAAAAGGCAGGTAAACTGTATCGAAATATATATGCTTACCTCTTCTCATTCTTGCCTAAACACTTAGTTATCTTCTTTTTACAGTGGTAAATGAGTGACACAAGGAAGGTAAAAAGATGCATTCGGATCATCAGGTAAACCAGTAGCTGAGCTTAGAAATTAATATGGGCTGTCTGGCTGTGAATACTCTAGACATTATTCCACACAGTCCGTTTAGAACAACAGTTTTCTGAAAATGTCACCTAAGAGCTGAGCCAACAGAATTTGACAAAGAAGAAAAAAGAGAAGCAGAGGAAGTGATGGCAAATTTTTGAAGAGGTTGCAAACGTATTATTAGAGCATCAGAAAAAGATACAGGAAAATGTAAGTAGGACAATTAGAGAGATGTTCTTATACACAAGGAACATTGAACGATCCAGAGACAGAACAAGTGTGCAGAGGATAGAGGTCTATAAAAACAAAAATAGCAAAGAGAGGGTGACAGAGAAAAAATAATTCACTGGAACTTCTAGCAAAAAAGAAGGGAAATAAGGTGAAACTGATTGCAGTACAGTCCATACTACCACAGTAAACTGTGAATACTCATCACACTCAAAAAGTTTACACAAATACACAGAGGTAAAATTATCAACGAATATGGAACACAAGGATGACATGGCTGGTTTCTATGCTTGAGAAAATATTTGACATTAAGAAAGCAAAGGAAGAATTGCCTAAGGGCAAGGCTAGCAAAGCAGTGGAACAGGTTGCCTGGGAAAGTTACGGCATTGCAGCCATGGAAGGTCTTAAGAAATGGTAGGAAATAAGTATAGAAGATCCTGTTTTATTATACAGTGATCAACTGAAAAGTCTCTTTAAATCTCATCTACTCATATCGGGCCTGAGTCCAGGGTATTTGTGAACATGTTGTGTAGGTACAGTCATTAATATGGTAATCAGCAAAGGTTGACCAGAAAATCTCTCCTAGGACTTATCTTGAGCAGTCACAGTATGTTTACAAGCAGCTTTACCTGTTTGCAATTCTATATATAAATTGATTAATTAACACAGAGTAGCTAACATATTTAAAACTTCTCTTACAACTAGGTCTGGGCAGATCTTTCTGGTTTTAAGGAGCAGTCACAGGAAATAGTCCTGATATTTCTATATCAGTTTCGCAAATAACTGAAAACTAAGCCATGGTATTTCATATATAATTAGGTTCAATTCTAGTTTCTAAGAACAGTTATTGATGCTTTGTGGGATTAAGTTTGCTGGTACTTGAACTATTCTTAAACTGTAATCCCAATTCAAGTAAAATGTCTATACTTAGTAAGCAACACATCTTTTCCACAGGTTACAGTGGAGTTACATCAATGCTTGCATTTGTTACTGTAAGGAAATATTGTATAATAAAATAAAATACATAAAATAAAACACATTAAGCAAACGTGAGAAAAATAATTCAATACAAACCTGTCCTCTTTCAAAATTTGACTGTCTTAGTCTCCTTTTGCAGGAATCTCCCTGGTCTCCAAACACTGTGATAAAAACATCCGCATCAGTCCCCGATGCAGGCAATGATCCCGTATGAACGCTGATCAAGTAAAGAACTTCTGTCATGAAAAATCAGTGACACAAGACATTACCAAATTAGACTGCTTAGCAATGTAATTACCAAATACTATAAATCTATTTTAGGTAAAGGAGTAATTTCAAGACCAAGGAATTAAGTTATAGCAATTGACATTAATGTTCTGAGTTTCATATACATTGCTAATTGCCTTACATTAGCACAATACAGCATTTGAGATCAAATGTCCTTTATCAAGCAATGCAACAATCCATGCTTACATTACAGAAAAATAAAATGTTGTAGTAAACCACCTTAGCCAGTGCTCATGGAAATCCACTGAAAGGATCACACTGATTTTGTAAGGCTTTGTAAAAACCTTCAATTCTCATAGATATTAATGGACTTAAACTGAGTTAGGATTTATCAACTCTAACAATATTTTACCAAAGAAAACCACAGAAAAAACAGATAAAATCCACTTTTTTTTAGTTCTGGATCAGCTGAATTCTGCTTTAATCTGACATTTTAATAATTCTGGCAAATATCAGTTAATATGTTCAGGAGAAATGGCTCAGCTATTTATACAGATTTGTATTATTATTATTCTTCACCACAAAGGATGGCTCGCCATGACTTTTGGCTGAGGAGTTATATAGTTCATATTTCTTGAGGCAGCATATCAGAGGATTTTTTTTTTTATGGGTTCTGTAAGCTCTGTCAAGAGCTAAATGTTATAGCAGGCTGTTAAGATATATTTCCATGTGCAGTCTAGCCTTCAGTTAGACATGAAATGCAAAAGTTTTAAATATTTTAACTAAGACTTCTGTTCATAGAATAGAATGAATGAAATTTCTTTTCTAAATATTTTATTAAATGTAATCAGAACAAAGGAAGATGCTATCATATTTGAAATACAATAATGAAATGAAAGAGAGCTACTGGGGAAGAAATGGAGCTTAAAGAAAACCTAAAAGAAGATTAGTTTTTTCTTTTTGTGATATAATACTAATTGGGCTTGGAGTGTTTATCAGACTTTCAAATTGGTAGTTAGCCTAGTGGAAAAAAAATATGTCAGTTGCCTTAAACCAGAAAACACTGTGTGAACAATACACGTTATTAAAGATCCTGCACAGTTCACTCAGGCATAGTGAATGAACTTTTACAAATAATTTTGAGTGTTTTTTCAATATATAAAAAATGCTTTGCGATTGTGCCCCTTGTGTTCATCCCATTAAGCAGTTCACAGTTTTGTGTGTGTGTGTGCATTTGCTCATGTACTTATTTTTTTTAGTTCCATGGCATACCCCTGAGTGGTGGCTTGTCTGGCCTGACTGCTGCTAGCTCTGTTACAGTCTCAGATCCATCTTCTCCAAACAGACACTGGGCTTCAGTGTGAAAGCCCAACTCTTGTTTAGTGTCCATATCTTGTAGCCGAAGCTGTAGGCAGAATCAGAAGAAGATATTCATTTATCTGAATTATTTCATTTCTTATTTCCTTCCAAACAGAAACTGACATTTCTTCCCATTGTTAATGCCTACACACACTTTATGAAGCTACCTGGCTCTGCATAACAAGAGCTCCAGTAGTTGTTGCAAGCCACTGATTCTGCTGGCAGATGTTTATAGGCATATTCTTCATTGCATATTGACACAGACATAGGACCCATTTGTAAGGAAACAATGAAGGATACAGATTAAATTCACCTGCATGCACTTGAAATTCCAGAATGGCAAATGAATGAATACAGTTACATAAATCTCAACAGTATATGTCTATTTTGCAAAAGTGTTTGTTTTCCTGATTTTTATTTGTTTACATGTGACTTGCTGTATCTCAACTAGGATTTTTGAAATTGGCAGTAATAAGAGGTGCAGTGGCCTTCATTACACCCTATGGAAATAAGTTATTTGAATAATGAATTCCAATAGAAGGTGTGATCTTAGGTCCAGCTTCATTCCACCTCACTTTAAATATTCAGTGGAGACTGAACAAATTAGGTTCCAGATTTGGGAACTTAGAACCTCCAAATCAACCAAGGAAGCATGGTGTTGGGAGCCCACCTATCCTAGCTAGTGAGACAGTCAATGTGGACATCAGATTCATAGGAGGGCAACTCAGATGGTGAAATTAATCCTAGTTCAGGCACAAAATACAGAATGAGAAACTATCAAGTATATGCAGAAATGTTTCTGCTAACTTACATGCAGCATTTAACTTGATACATAACTCAGTGAATAAGAGTTTGCAGAAATGGTTTCTTCAGCCTTTAGAATCTGTTAGTATAGAAATATTCTATCCAAGACATTAAAACCAAATCAAAATGAAACAAAAAATTCATCAAGATATCATGTAATTGAAATTCTTAGGCATGGATTCCCAAAAATACTGTGATGACTTTTTAGCACTACTGACAACAGCAGCAGCAACAAGTTTGTTTGTACCACTGTTTGGAAATCCTGAGTACAGATTTCCTTATGTAGACTTCAAGTGCAGGCTCTGAAATGCATAAGTATTTAAATAATTGAATTACATAATCTAATTTTTGAGAAATTTGACAGTTCCACTCCTAAAAATTTTGCCAGATGCTGTTGTCCTTGAGTACCTAGAAATGTAATTACTGAACATTTGCCATTCTTACTTATGCTTTGTGCCCAGCACTTCACAAGATCAGGCACTGAGATCCCAAATGAAAGTAAATCACCATTTCCAGAATAAAACGATTAATTACTTGAATAAGCAGTTGCAGCCAGTTGTTTACCCATTTTTTGCACTTGCAATAACTGAATCTTCTCACACTCTGTGTATAACGTCTTCACAAAAATCTCCTTCCTAACATCTATCAGTATATGCATCTTTGATTAAATATCAGAAAATAGCACAAACCCCTATCCATATTAAAAGTGGACTAAGGTTACCTGCATATGCAGGCGGATGATCTGCAGAAACTGGACTCATAAAGATGTGTAAATTTATGCAGTCTTTGGACTTAAAATAAAATGTACCTGACAAATTCTTGTTAGTTGCAAGATTACATCTAAGTGTGAACTTTATCTCCAGATCATAGAGTGTTTCTATATTTTATTTGAAAGTAAAAATACTTTTATTTTGGAAAAGGCCAGAAACTATTTTTTAGCAAAGAAAAGCTACTTATCCTAGAGTACATAAATCTTCAAAAGTTACAGAAAAAACATACATTTTAGCAAAGGTTTTATCATTTGCTACAGAAGTGTACAGAAAACCATAGGAAATAGCAGGAAAAATTCTGGTATTCTGGAGCTGCTGTAAACACCAGAGTAGAGAGAAAGGAATGTAGGGATTTTATCTCCTTTTTAACCTTTGCAATTTCATCTGTAATTGTGAAATTTCAGAACCTTTGGCTATTATTTGTTTCACGTAAGGAGAAGGAAGGAAATTCTTTTAAATTGGGACTGGGTTTGGCCACTGATTCACAGTGAGCTTGCACCTACTGGCTGCCTCCTGTAGTCTTCTATTTCTATCCAGCATCTCTATTTTTTACCTCATTGCAAAAGTCACATGAAAGCGAAACCAAGTTGTTACATTTTAGATTATGCTTCCATGTATAAATAATTTATAAACAGACTAAGAAATTAGTAACAGATGTTATAAGCATATTACTGGCACAAAAACCATATGTTATTGTGGTTTATATTGCGGGTTTTAAGTGCACGAGTAGAAGAGACTGTGCAGGTCTATAGCAACCTATTGACTTCTTGTAGATTGTAACAATTTATAGCTACTAATAAACCAAGTACTAAATGACTTCTGAAGTATTTAAAAGTGTGAACAAAAATCACTTAGCTATTTGCAAAGAGTTGTCTTTGAAAAGAAAGCAGAAAGCAAACTATTATAATTTCCTGCCATGTTTTGAGCCACCAGTTCTGGAGGCTGAAATCCTATTTAACAATCACACAATGGATGTACTGAGGGTAGTGTCAACATATTTTTTTTAATGCCTGGAGACGCATATTTAATTTATTTAAAATTACTTTAAAATTAATTTTTCAAAAATTAATTTTTCTTATCTATTCTTTCAATTCTTGTATCCTAAACTGGGACTACAAAATTAGCTGACAAATAAAAATTTGGGGAGAAAATATGAACAAGATAAAGTCCTCCTCCATCCTCAGAGGAGCTCATAACCTCAGACTTTATCTTCCTTTGAGTGCCATAAACTCAATCGAATTTTAGTCTGGAATAGAGCTGTCTAACGTTTCCCATCAGAACCATTTCTGGACTGTTGAATCACACTTTGATCTTTTAAAACCAGCATAGGGTTAAGGCACTGTGTAGCCCAGTTAAGAATAACTTTATTTTAGTGATTTCAGAACAGTTCAGTGCTATGTCCACAATGCTTTTGGGCCCTTGTCTACAGGCAGAGTTCACTGGCATAGTTTTCTTTGCATTGACCTTGAAGCTTGTTTCCCCAAAGCCCAAGTATTATCAGGCCCAACATCTTTCATTCAGTCTTCCTACTCACCCTGAGGAAAGGTATACATTCAAAATCTTGTTGAATCATAAGTTTGGCAGCATTAAATCATTTCTCCATCCCTTTTTATGAGAGATCTTAAGTACATTTTAAACTACAATAAGATTTTTAAGGCCCACCGGTGACCATGTTGCAATGAATAAATACTAAAGTATCTGCTTAATTGGTTTCCAGAAGTAGGTTGCTCTGTGTCAGGAGACTGTCAGTATTTCCATGCAGTGATTAACATTTCCTAACATCAGCAGAATACACTGCCTTCCATGTCCTGATGAGCTATGCAGAACGGATCTGCATATCAGTGAATAGGTACAGCTACATGCACTTTGGCATCTACAAAGAGGGTAGATGTACCCACAGAGAGATCAGGAAGCTGTAAACAATCATCTGCAGATACCAGGTCACTGAGCCGAAGATGTGTAGCATTGCTAGTGTGGTGCAAAGTGAAGCTAACAATCATAGAGTCATAGAATCATAGATTGCCAGGTTGGAAGGGACCTCAAGGATCATCTGGTCCAACCTTTCTAGGTACTACTATAGTTTATACGAGATGGCTCAGCACCCTGTCAAGATGAGACTTAAAACTGTCCAATGTGGGGGAATTTACCACTTCCCTCTCAACAAAAGAAATGTACTTGTATTATGAAGAAAATTATAAGTTATATATACATATATATATAGTTTATTTGGAATACCTTATGAAGCTTAATTCCTCTTCCTAAGCACGGACTGGATAACACAAAGGAAACTTTTGTTATATCTCCAATATCACCAACAATCAACTGTTAGAAAAATAAAGAAAAACCATTAACATACATTGCATGTAACAAGCTGGATTACATACTTTAAACCCAGGTAAAAAGATAAATAAAATACAATTCAAGGTCATTCATGTTATGGTGACGAAGTCCCATTAATATTACAAGTTCATTTGGACTCATATTTGTGTTATAATTTATGTTTATTTTTAACTGGGAGTATTGGCTGCAGAGTGTAGGCTGGAAATGCATGACTGATTCTACATTTCCAGGTCAAATTCATATTATTCTTCTTTTCATTTTCCTATTTGCCTCCTCTTCATCCCACTCTCATTCTCAAACTTAAACTGAAATTATTAAACCAAGATGCTTTTTACCCTGGCTATTGCTTCTGTTCTCAGTTATTCTAGTGCTCAAAAGAAAGGATGATGGTTTCCATACATCATATCATACACTGATTTTCATCTTGCAGCAGTTAAGCAAGAGATGCTTATATTGCCTTTTTGCAAAAGACAGGTACTGATGTGCAAGAAGAAAAAGCCTTTTGAAAGGACTGACCCAAGTTCACACACCTGTCCAAAAGCTGCTATAACTTCGTGTGCAAATTACAGAATTGATATTTGCCCAGGCCCAAGCTCATTGTAGAGAGACACAGCTTCTAGGTAGTGAAGACAGATTAGTTGAGGTTTGAGAAGTAAAGGAAGTATGGAATGGCTTAATTATTTATTGCCTTTCTGCTTAGGCCTACTAGTCTTAATTCAAAGTTAATGAGGCTTTTCATGTCAAAGTTGGCACTTGCTCAAGAGAGCTCTCAGAAGTGATACGTATTAGCCCACGTGTGAGAAGTTCTTCAAGTGCTGCTTATTTAAAACATGGAGGAATAAACACTAACTCTGATAGACAAAAAAATATTCCACACAACATGTTGGCTACGATTCTTACTTTACTGAAAATATTTGGTAAGATTTTGTGGGAAATAAAAAAGAAACCAACCAAAAATGGATTATCATTCAGATTCTGAATTTTCTGTGCAGGAGATTTCCCTTTTCTTCCAAATACAACAACCTCAATATCAAGAGCATTTTCAGGTACTTGTGTACAGTGCACCCATGTTTGCCATCGTCCTCTGCTTTTAGTGTCAACAGTTTTTGTGAGAAGAGATGTCACAGATGTTTCTGCAATGCAAACAAACATATATTCAGAGCCCACATTAAAGTTTCAAGGCAGTATAAGCCAAAAGATGTAGGATTTTATTGCCTGGCACTGCCAGATATAGTACAGGCAAGTCAGGCAACAAAACCACAAAACCCTCATTACTCCTTTTAGCTCTGTGGAGGTGTAGAAAACTAGGTCTGTTGCTTCATTAATCCATGTCACACTCATAAAAGGGCCATACCTATCTTCTCTGTATTGTTCTACAGACAAGATATGGGCTGCCAGAGGAGACTCTTCCAATACTGTAATCTCCATCTTTTCCATCCCAGGCATAATTTCTTCCTCCTTGTTTACAAATGGCATGATTCACCTTGGTCCAGGCCCCTGCCCCTAACCATTGGGATACCAATTCTCAGTTCTGCCTACACTGTGAAGGAATCTTGTACTAGCTCTGTTCTGCACTGCCATGCAGCAGTGATTGATGCAAATGAAGGACATTTCTGCTGATATTACCTTTGAGCGGAATTGCCACTTCTACAAAATCTTTCTTGGAGCGTTTATTGATCCAGTCATTGTGAACAAACACATATTCAGAAAAAGGGTAGAGGACTTCTTTTACAACAATTTTTTCCAAGAACCACTCATCTGATTGAAAATAAACGGGACATGATTAATTTATACCTTTTAAGCAACAAGATGTCTATGTATGCAGTTATAAGTTTCTATCTTTAGAAAATCAATAAACTGTTTTCTTTTGCCAGACTTCAGGAAATTAAGACTCTTGAAAATACACTGGCTGTGTATGTATGTGTGTGTCTTTCTGGTCCCCTACACTCCAAAATATTCAACAAAGTGAAGTTTTCAAGTTTTTACAGATCTTTTGAGATTAAGCATAGGAATAATTTGTTTTAATGCTCTATTAGTGTTCCAAAGGATGGAAAGGCTTCTTTATGAGATTTCTCAACATAAGATATTCCCCCAAATAAATGATATTATTCATGTCCTAAAGGAAAAAGGATCAGATTTTCTATCACATCATTCATCAAAAAACCCACTCAACACAACTTTATTTCTGGTGAGGTTCTCTGCTATCTAATGAGGCACAAACTTCAGCTGAAGATTTTCTCTTGAGACCATTTTGTCAATTCTCTGGAAACAAAACATTTGAAGACTTCTGAGTCTTGGTAAACTCGCTTACACTCCAAGTCCTGGGGAGGTCAATGATGATTCATTTGATCATTCTTTTTAATGTTACCTTCTAGGAAACACATGGAAAAAGAGTCTGAATCAGTTTTCCTGAGTCTGAGTTTAAGCCCCAGAGTAATTTTATAGTCCTGTTTTTCAGTAAAAATAAAACAACAAGAGACTCAGCTTATTATGCTCTGGAACAATCTTATCTCCATTATCAACATTATCTGCAGAAGTAGGATATATATATGTTAAAATTTTTCCCATGACCAGGGTTAAACTGTAGCCATTGCTCTATCACTTAATGTTCCCTCCCTCTCCAGGCAAGAAGGGAAATCAGGAGAGAAGCACTTTGAGTTGAAATTAAAGCAGAATTACCAACATAACAAAATTAATACAAATACCAACACAGATTGAATAAGCTTGTACTCAGTCAAGTCCTCAGGAGTGGCAAAAGAAGCAGGAGGCTGAAAGGGAGAAATTCCAGAAAAAGGAACTCCTCAGAACACCTCACCCTTTATAATGAGCCTGAGATGAGTGGATACCCCTGTCAGACAGCCTGGGGCAGCTGCCCTGATTTAAGTTCCCACCTGACTCAGGGCTACTAACAGCCTGTCCTCTATGGCTGGCCTGTGATTCTGTTCCTGTGAAAGGACACTGTAGAATCTCTGTTTTGTTGCTGCTAAAAAACAACGGGCTGAAATCATAGCCGAAATATTGAAGAAAATATTAATTCATTATGCTCCTTGCTCTTGCTATTTATTTTCAAGGAGTAAGCCATTTTCTTTATCTCCAGTGGGTGCTATGGAGTTGGAAGAAGGACAAGAAAAAAATGCTGCAGGAATTGCAGTCTTTTCACCTGCCACTCAACCTCATGTATAGAGATCTCTTAAAAAAGAACATATTTCTCATGGGTTAGAAGAAAAATGCTGAGGCAAGAACAGCTTTTCTTCCGTGTTTCACTTCCTAATCTTAGTCCTGAAAAACAAATTATCTTTTAAAGTGAAAATGTTCATCATCTAAAAAAGGAGAGGAAGAAGAAAATTTCAAAAATTGCAAATGTATGATGTCATATTGCTTCCTGAAAAAGAAAAGCTTTGCTGACTGTACTCATAAATGCATATTTGCAGATTATAGTAAAACCAGGCTGGGTAGTTCGTGTGTAGAGTGCAACAGAAATAACAAACAGCAGAAAATGGAGAGCAATTTCAAATTTTCTAGAACTTTTAAAAAAACACTTGTGACTTTTAATGTTAAATTTAAGATATTTCTGAAGTTCTAGGATCTCAGAAATCTCATAACCTACATTATCGTTATCATATATTAACTGAAGAAAAGGCTGACCTTTTTTTACACTCTTAAATCCAACAAGAACTTGGTTCAACTTGCCAAGGTATACTGCTTTGATTTTGAAAACATCCACCTGCAATATGAAAATTATAAAAAAATATTTTGGTTAAACTTAATATGTATCTGCTTTTGAATATTTATCAGTTTATCCTTTTGTGCCTGGTGATTGCCTTGTATCTCAATGGAAGAAAATTTATCTCGTTTAAACCTTTCCATTGCCTTTGAGTGCATAATTAAATATTATGTGCTGTAACTGATATTTTCTGATCCAGTTAATATTATTAATTTTGAAATGGTGTTCTACTTAATAGGAAGTAATTTTGGAACCATCAGACACACACACGCTAGCAATGAAGTGCTCATTTCTAGTACCTGCATAGACTGAAATAACCAAAACAGATCAATTGTTACTTGTGTTGAAAGCTACTGTGATCCAGAACCTCAATGAGACTGATGAAAATTAGGTGTCTAATAACTGTGAAAATCCGGAGCAATTTCAGGTAAATGGGAATGAAATGAATAGTATCTGGGAAGCACTTTGCTACTGAGATGAGGATTTTTCATTGGACTGATCTCTATAGTAGGTCAGATATTCCACATACAACTGACTTGCCTGACAAATAGAACTCATGGAATCTTCCCATTTTCCCCTACTGAAAAATCTTCATACTATGTTCATCTGCTTGCATATACATGTTTGTCTTCTTTGCACAGTCATCTTCCTCCATTATCAATGGTGCAGCTCACATAAATATGCACACTGATACTAGGGACACACACAGCTTAAACTGCATACTACTTGTTGTTTTTTTTTTAATTGGGCCTGAGGTTTGGAAACATACTGTTTATTCATTAATGGATTTTGCCAACTTTTTTGGGAAACCAGCTGTGAAATAAAATCCCCAAGAGTAAGTATTTTATTTCCTGTGGCTTCGTGAGGAATCTTGTTGTAGACAGAAGCAGTTGTCTTGGAAAGATTGAGTTGAAAATGCATTTTGAAGACAAATGATGGGGACTGATTTGGGGGTTTGAAAAAAAAAAACACCTATAAAACCATTGTATTGTTCCTGTCAAGTACAATGACATACAAAAATTCATGCTACCTGTGAGAACCATACTGATCACAAGAATAGTCTAGAAAAAAAGAGCGAAGGCTAAGAACAGAGAATTAGGCATTTGAAGGCAAGTTGGATTAAAGAAAACTGTGAGAGAATGAATACTTAAACCAGTTATTACTCAAAAAAGTTTCTATAAGATTAGGATGCTATAGCCCAGAACATAGAAAAGCCCTTTAGAGCCACTAAAGAAAAGATAACTTAAATTCTTACAAAACAAAGAAACAAAACCCTCAAGACAGTTCAGTTTTTTGAAAGAAACTGGAATCAGTCCCTCTTTCAGTCTGTGCTGCTAACATTACTCATTGTAGCAAGCAGTCTTGCTGTCCATATTTCTCTAAGGTATTATCTTTAAGATATATAACTCCTATCTATAACACCAAAGAGATTAACTTATAAAATTTCCTCTGTTACTCCTTGAAGACAGTGAGCCCTACTATCCTGTCACTATTATTTTCAGATCTATTTTGTGAAGTGCAAGCTAGCCTTGGTAAACATGACACTGGGTACTTGTATTCTTTTCCACAATGGAAAAAGAAATTACAGGAATATAAAGGAATTAATGACTAACAAGTATTTAGTTTGGTTTTCATACAAAAACCATTGTGTCTTCTAGAATATTTAGGAGTTAAAAGAAAAGCAGATAAAATAAACTGAGGCATGTTTAAAGAATAGATTAAGTGTGTTGCCAGCAGATTTCTCTAGTTTTCTGCATCAGAGAACAAACGGATTTGGATTGGCTGGTTATAATGAAATATTCCCTCCTGCACGCCTCAGAAGAAGATTCCTGACTATTGTGCAATGATTTTATAATTCCCTTAAAGGAAAAATTAAAAAAATCTTCCAAAGTTAAGCTCAGAGCAAATAGTACGGTCTAGTGAAGTATCAGCTATACATTTCCTTTTGATATGAACTAGATATTTCCTTTAGATGTGAAATTTGTTTGGGTTACTTTGTTCTTATGCCAACAACTACTCCAGGAATGACTCTTCTAGGAAAAGCTCTTTAAGTCTGTAAAAGCAAGAATATGTTTACCATGTCTAAAAGCAGCAAGTGGGTGGAAGAACTGGAAACATGAAAAAATAAAGCTCTTCTTCTAAGACTGACATTAGTGTTTAGGAGAGTTAACATGAAAAGATCATGGTCTAAAGAAGGTACAAAGGCAAGATGTCCCACAGAAATGTTATCAGTTCTATCAATCTGACATATTTTAACAAAGCACTGGTGCCTTCCTGGCCTTAAAATCTGGAATAATAAAATAGAAACTTTAGAATATATTTAGTCCAACTCAAAAGTACATAATCAACTTAGATGTTTCACTTTTGTGCAATGCTGATGATGGTTAAAAGCATGGAGGCAATCACAATTTTTGATACTTTGTCCATGAAAGGCTTTATGTAAATGTAACTTTTAACAAAATGATGCTCACAGATTCAGTTACATTTTCCTGATTGTTTTACCTGCTCTCTAGCAAAAGTGACCAGGCTGTTCCTCAAGTTAAGCCATCGTTTCCCTGAGTCGCTCTTCTCTCCTTGTACACAAATATAGGCCTCACCAGTGGCATCTGCTTTCTTCAAGTCTCCCGTGTGCAACTGGATTGTGTATTCCACGACTTCAGAAAAAAAATCAAACATACAAAACCAGAAAGTCAGCAGGAGAAAAAGCTCCCTGTCTTCTTGCCCAACACCTTCATTAAGGACCAATCCCTGGTCAAGACCACTGCAAATTCCATCTGAATCCCCTACTGTGCCACAGAACAAAGAGAACAGGTCTCTTCAGTCCTGTGACATACATAACCAAAACAAATTCCTGCTGCATAATTCCTTGTTTGACAATCTGCAGAATACAGATTTGTTCTGCTGTGACACAGCTCCCAGAAAATCAGCACCATTGACTGCTGCTTGGGGCACAGGATCTCCTGTGGACTGCCCCCCTCCCACAAGGTAGTGAATCCCTTTCTAAGAAACACTTCAGGTGTGTCCACAACACAGGAAGTTCCACCTCAACATGAGGAAAAACTTATTTACTGTTCAAGAGACTGAGCACTGGAACAGGCTGACCAGAGAGGTTGTGGAGTCTTCTTCTCTGGAGACTTTCAAGACCCCTCTGGACGTGATCTGCCCTAGGTGGTCCTGCTCTGGCAGGGGGGCTGGGTTCGGTGATCTTCAGAGGTCCCCTATATTCCACCCCCTATATTCTATGATTCTATGGTATGCTCTTTAGAAAGTCTAAATTCTGCTATCTGAGACTATTTACTCATAGTTCTTTGTTCCTTCTTTTTCTCTGTGTGCATCATTTTCTCCTTGAAATGAAGTGGGAGCTAACACTTATAAAGTGGCCTAGAAGAAAACTGGGACCTGATTGTCTTAAGCTTTACATTCATGTAATTATCTCCCAGTGAAAGAACACATCAGGATTACCAGGCTTTCCCAGACCCTAATACTATTACAATGTTCTTAAAGTTAAAACCCATTAATGTGAAACAGAAATAATGAATTAAACATTTTTTTCATCAGCTTTTATAGATAAACAGAAAAACCTCTTTATACTTTGTATCAGTCTCCAAAAAACCTCCGTGTACTGTATAATAACCCACAAATACAGACCACCTAAGTGAAATTTGAGTTTAAAGGAAAGCATCCCTAATTTTCTCAGCTGCTGTCACAGTAGAGCAAGTATATGACCTGTGGCCACTAAGTGAAGCTTCTAGTTCCTTGCCTCTTTATGACACAATATACAGAGGAATTATGCAGATGAGACCAGATTGTATTCATTCTGAAAAAAACTTCATGGAAAACTCATATGTTCATTTTTTAAGTGACCTATTTCAGCCCAAGTTTATGATGGAAACAAGAAACAAGGAAACATTTAAGCAGGTCACAATCTCAGTATTCGTACTTATTTGCATCATTTTGACGAGGAGCCCAGGAAAAGAAAAAGGGTTTTCTGGGAGATGTTTTTTCCTCCACCGTTACGAATCTGCTCTTATTCAGATTAGAGTAATAAATCTGTGTTCATTTGTATAATGTTGCTGTCACTTCAGGAATCTGACTTTGGTGACTATATTAGAAATAAGATCCTTATATAGTCAATAAGGAAAGGCAAGTGCTGTAGAAAACACCATTTGTGGACTCCCATATATTCTAGGGATAGACTCTAAAAGTTAGGAGTTTAAGCTCAGGTAGTTTTGAATGTTCCTCTGCTTCCAACCCTAAGCATAATTACTTCAACCTAAGGAAAAAAGCTATTATCTTGCAGCAACACAGGTTTATAAAACACACCTTTCTAATAGTTTTCAGAAGGAGGTGTATTTTATCCACTGTAAAATGCAAAGTCACATTTGGGAAGTAAGCAATAAGCAATGCACATGCACCAAGCATGTATTCAAGAAAGCATATGTTATCCCTTGAACTTTTTTGCCACAAGCTTCAGGACTAGTTTTTTGTTTGTTTGTTTGTGGGGTTTTTTGGTGTTTTTGTTGTTTGTTGTTTTTTTTTTTTTAAGGACTAAGCAGCCTTAAAGTCCAACATTTTACAAGTACTGAGCTATGTTTGGTTACTCCAACCTATTTAGCCTCAACTCCCTCAGCCTTCTTCACTGGCACAGTGAAGCAGATACAGACAACATCTACACTGTGTGACAGCGACATGCTGGAGAAACTCTTCAAACTTCACTCTGCTGCTTGTTCTTACCTGGGACCTGGGTTTCTGTACAACATCTGATTTCCCAAGAAATGTGTGTGTGCAATGAAGGCAAGAGTGTTTTAGATAGATATTACTTGCTCAAGGAGCAAGAAGCACTCTCAGTCTCACAATTAACAATCCAAGCCAGAGAGCACTGAATTACACATGATTCAAATCTGAAATACACATTTCAGTCTAAAATATATCACAAGTTCTATAAATATCTCAATATAGATCTTGAAAACATTTGATATTTTCAGTACAGTTTGCTTCTTGAATCAAATTTATCCCAATATAGAAATGGCCCAATATAACCAAACTGTACACCCTTTAAAAAGGTATAATTATGATAAATTTCTGGTAGGTCTGACAATGATTTTTAGAATCCAAAAGCTAAGGCTGTCATTTATTTTCATGCGTAGGTGATATGAAAAAAGGGAGGGGGAAAAAAAGTGTTCTGAGGAGATGTGTTTTTAAGCTTTTCTTACAGCTTTTTTTCACAAGCTGGTGCTACTCATATTGAGTGCTATAACAAAAGGCCTGAATTCAAATATTGTGACATCTTATATAGCTGTTTCTTTCTATGTCTCAAAGGAAAAGGTCACATCACTGGAAGAAGAGTCCTAAAGGGCGGGGTTGCATACTGATTGAAAAATTAATATCTAAAAGGATTCATTAAATAATAATTCATTAAATAATCAGGCTGCTAATAGAGGTGTGTTCATTGCAGCAAAATGTTCTTGTTTCTCTTCACCTCCACATACCTGGAGATGACATCTGAGAAAAAAATGCTTTTAGTTTTCTGAGGCACTATTTTCACTGAGGCACTATTTACTACAGACACATCCCCTGGGATTTGGGGTTTTTTTAATCATTTAAACCAATAGCTGGGAAAGTACTTGTAACTGACAGCATTGCTCATGTTTGATGATAAGAAGCAAACCAAGAGTTTTCCTAGACTGGGGCCCTAAGGTATCTCATCCCTCTCTTTGAGGCAATTCAAGTTGCACTGCCAGGTGAAAGACAACATAGCTGCAGTAAAGTCAGTGCAGTGACCTAGACTTGCTCTTGCTGGAGATCAGGTAGTTGAAAGTAGATGAGCTGTCCAAGTAACTCTTTGACGTTCATCCAATGATGTTTTTGCTTCTGGAGGAGTTAGGCTATGAAGGTAAGACTCTGTGTTATTTATCTAGAGGGTTGCATGGTCTGTATACCTTGATTGTGTAAAGAGATTCATTGAAGTCAAAAGGTTGCTCATGTGAATAAGATAGAAGAGTTTGGTCCAAAGATCTGATCACTCATGCAGGATGGATTAGAAATCACAGTGTTCACAGTTATATTTATTGCTTTTGTCCAGAATAATTAATGTACTTAATCACTAGCTTAACTTTAATCACAAAAGCAGTATACAAATGAGATGCACAGTGAAAATTAGAAACCTATCAAATGTTTTTCACTGAGTCAGTATTTTCAGCTGAATCTGCTGAATCTATTGATACTAATTTAAACACAGTAAATATTTCCTACTAATTTTCAAAGGTTTTGGATCAGAGAAAGGACTTCCACTATGTAAGTGAAATAAAATATACAAAGTAGCACCTACAAAGGAAACATAGAACAAAAGAGATTCTGGGAAACTGGATGAAAGTTCTTTAGGTAAGTTTGGGAACATTGTCACTATCAGGTGAACATACCTCAATCTATCTACTAAAATAAAATGTTGTATTCAACCTTACCAATCTTTGTCTCTTTCCAATTCTATTTATAAAAGCTCTGTTTCTGATATAAGGCAACATAGTACAAAACTTAAAGTGGTCCCCAAATGCTTGTTAAAAAAGGAGGGAAAAAAATATTAAAGATGGGCCAGATGATGTTCTGAATTTGTCTTTTTTGTTTGTTTGTTGTACGGGCCTGCAACTGCACACACAAATTCTAAAAATAATCAAGTTATCTACTAATCATCACGAAATATGGAGCCTTACAGCAAGAATTTCTAAAATGTTAATTGTTATTGTGTGCAATGACTTTGTCTCAGTGTGCTACTGTGCACATCAGTGTCCTGCACTGTTAAAACAGAATTATTTAAAAAAAAAATGAATCCATGTATTTTAATCTGAGGTCCAAATAGGTGCATGACAAATCATTTGGCCATGATACAGAATACGGAATACAAATTCAGGTTTGAGATAATCCCACAGAACCTAATGAAATTATGCAATAGAATAATTTGACTTTGTTTTTTTAATATAATTGTATCTAGGGAGTTACCTGTAGTTTGGGCTTTGGCACTCACTTCTCAGAAGAAATATTTCTACAGATAGAATAAAAAGCATTTTCAGAGATTCACATTTAAATTCCACACTTTTATGTGTTTGTTAATTTTTAATTCTTAACAACTGATTTAATGACAACTGGTAGGTGTGATGGGATTTATTTGGCATGAAAAAATCATCCTCATACCCCACCAGATGAGGTGGGACATGCAAGAGACATGGACAACGGACACATAAGAGCTCCGAAAGAGGTGAAAACATATGCTACAAATGTGCTTGTAGATGCAGGAACAAAATGAGGGTTGCCACTCTTTTTAACAAAGGAATTGCAGTTTTCCTAAGGATTCCAAGTTAGCATAGATAGGGATTTTTGCCTTGCTAGATCTCACAGAATCACTTCATTTAGAACACAAGCAATGATATTTATATGGTCTTCATTACAGCCAGGCAATTGGTATTACTGATAAAGGTTACTGTTCACTTGCATGCTTCTGATGAAGTTTTATAATGTTTGTTTTGTCTGCAGACAGTAATGATCAATAGTGTTCCAAATTTTTCTTTTGTCTTTATTTTAATTTATTCTATTAAGACATTCATTAAAGACACGTCCATAAATGGATGTATCTTTCAAATAAATAATAAGAACAAACACATACATTTTTTTTTTTTTTTTTCTAGTAATCAAACTAGAATACAAGGAAGAGGCTTTAGAAGTTTTAGACTGAACTAGTATTGGAGCTACAAATAATAAAACTGATACTAACAGTTCCAGTTGTAGATCACTGGACTCCACTATATGGTTTGCAAGAAACTTCATAGGTTAGTGGACACTACCCACCTATGGAATAATTTTTGAGGGAGAGTACATGCACATCTTTGTACTATAAATTTTCCAAGAAAAACACCTTAACTTTCTAATGCGCCTCAAAACTGAACTGCTCTACAAATCAGAATAATGTTGTCTGACATTGTCTCCATTAGGTCCTTAGCATAAGAGGGTGCATTCTAGACATTTATTTTTGCTTTAATTTCTGAGGTTTTTTATTTGGGAAAAAATTATCAATTTTTAATTCTGAAAATAATTATAAAACTTGTGATTTTCCCCAAACACTCATAAATAAATTGGGGAAACAGAGCTTTTTTAAAAGTTCTGAATTTACTATATTTGGCATTTTACATCCTGCTTATATTACATCCAATGTTCAATATAATTTTGAATCTGACCGATCAAAACCCTAAAATCATAAAAAATTTTCAGTAAATGAATGCAAGGCTACTAATTGTTTAAAATTATGCAAATCCACATAAAACCAGAGATGTAGAAAGTCTTCAGTGTTTTATTTGTTCATGTTTCAACTTTAAATGGGATGAAATATTTAGGAAAATCTCCTTAGAGAACAGTGTGAAAAAGTTCACATGAAATATTTTATACCTTTTTCTGGGCTGCTTTCATAGTTTTCTATCAAGTTTCTGTTTAAGCAGAACATTCTTTGTACTATAGCCTCTAGCAACAAACCTCTTAACCATCACTAGAAGATTCAATATATAATCTTTACTATCCCCATCAATCCTCTTTATTCTAATGAGCTGGATAGATGGGAAGCTTGTTCTTAAATAGCTAGTGATAGAGTTATCTGTATGCAATTGGTTGTTCCTCTCCTTGTTCCTGGGGGGTTGGGAGAAATCACTTTATTATCTCTCTAGCATCATACAATTCACAGGTGTTACTAACAGCAGAGAAGCATGCAATTTAATTTTGGTTGTTTTTTTTGTTTGGTTGGGTTTTTTAGGTTTTCTTGTGGAATATTACCTGCTGTGCTAGGAATTTCTCATCTACATCAATAAAACATTAGTGCAACTGAGGTTCTTCGATATCTTTTTTCTGGCTAATTGTAAGACATTTTTTAACTTTTAGTTCTGTTTTATAGGGGTCTTTGCAATACTTTAATTCTTAAAAAAATTACTGTGTTTCTAGGTCACACATATTTCCTTGTGAATAGGAAGATTTAGGTAATATCACACAGTAGATGATGTTTTATATACCTCTCCAGCTGACATATCACTAATTTGAAGAGATAATGAATAACTGAGCTAAAACTGGAACATCATCTAACATGAAAGAAGCCAATTCCTATGTTTGGTGTCAGCAGTTATAGCATCTGTCATAATCCTGATACCAATGCTTCTGTTTTCTCAGCTTTCTTTTGTGATAAATGCATGTGCAAAACCATCGTTTTCCTTAATATCAAATTCTTGTGGAAATCCCCACCCAGTATTTTAGGTCCAAAGGAGATATACTGGTATTCCAGTGACAGACCCTGACCCCGGTAAGAAAAAAAGACTTAGTTTACCAGGCAAAGGCTCCTGATCTGCATAGAGAGCTGGCAGTTCCACACATTTGTCTTCATTAGGGTTGAACCAGCAGTCGAAAGCTAAATGCATCTCTTCCTTTGTGCCTGTGTGCTTCATATGCAGTAAATCTAAGTGCCACGGCTGTTTCAGCTCGCTACGTGGGCCAGTCACCTGAACTTTGTATACTGAGCCAATATCTGCCAGTTCATCCTATGCGAGGAAAAAGAGAAGATTAATGCATGCACATCATTCTGGTTGCACCAGATAAAGTGTAGTTGACATCTGTATGCAAAGGCTGAGCAGGCTCCAGTAGCTGAGGAACTTGGGGAGATTTATAAATGCTACTTGTTTCCTTTCTAATCAATACAAAACTGATTTACCAATGTGAATGAGGAACTGGAATGCTTGAGGTTTGTTATCAGTGAATGAGTGATAGCAGTCACCACAGAAATTTGTACGCAGAACAAGGTACAATATTCATATATATTACACTGATTCAGTATTTGTAGGCACAGAGGCTTTAGTCAGTTCTAAAAATTTTGATTCTGCTAGGTCCTTTTCAACTCAGCATATTCTATGATTCTATGAACACTATTAGAAATAGTTCTTACAATTTTTAAATTTAAAAATGGTACAGTTATCTATAAATTTGAGTAATTAATCTGAATTTGAAGAAATATCCAAGAGACCCTCCATCTTCACCCTACATCATGTTTTCCTATAGAAGCTGTCCATTAAAATCTTCCTCTTCTTGCATTCATGCTTGAGAAAAGATCTAGTTCTACTGAATATAGTAAGGTCCTCTGTGACATACCATTGCTTGAGTAAGATAAAGTAGATAACACCTTATATAATTATAATTCTTGTTTTTAAACCAAGATTTTTTCCCTGTAAGGGAAAAAGAAGGGAGAAAAGAGAAGTTGTCCTTTCATCTTCCTCTTCTCTACTTCCCATATTCTTTCCCATGCTCTTTCACTTCAAATAAGGCCCAGCCTCTCCTCTGACAGGTCACTTCCAGTTTAATACTATTTCTTTATATATATCAAAAGTTCTTGGAAATAACTTAGGAAAACCTTCTGGATGCTCCTCATTTTGAATTATGTTTGTGGCCTAGGCTAGTCTGCTTAGTTCCTATTTTACTGAAGAAAAGAGGAACACCAGAAAACAGCCAAATATTTCTTCAGCTCAGTCACTAAGTTCAATTTACCTGACTAGGAGGAAGAAGAACCAGAAAAGTTTCTTCATTCACAACTCTGAGACTGCTTTTTGATGAACCGCAAAATGAAAGTAACATATTTTCACACATTCTTTGGGCTGTTTGCCAAGGGTCTCTTCAGCCCTTGTTTTTGTCCTGGTTTTCCCTTGCAACCTGCTTTTGCAGTTCCAACAGTCAATCCTGAAGAAACATCATTCAGGAAGTGGATTCATGGACATGTTTCTCTGATGCAAAGCTGGCTTGTGAAGTTCCCACTTCCCTGTCTGCCCACTTGCTCCCATCCCCTCAGTCCTGCCTTTTATTTGTTTCTGCAGCTGCAGGGTGAACCAATCAAGGTCAAAACAAAGGCTAAGGAAGCAATCAGGCTTAAAGCTTCCAGTTTTCTCACAGGGATCAACCATTTCCTCAAAACTCAGAGTGGACAGCAGAAGGATGGAACAAGTAGTACAAGAACAGGAAAAGCAGTCATCACACTTCCCTTGAATACTGTCCTAGCTTGCAGCACTTCATGGCTCAGGGATCTCCTGAGCCAGTGGATGTGTCTGCAGAGTTTACCTTCAGGTCAGTTCCAAATTCTACTGAACTGGTCTTTCATGGAGACCAAAACAGAAAAGCATAAGAGTAACACAGCATCAGCATGGGGAAGGAATTATAACTACAAGAGGGAAGTAAAAAACATTGGGAAAAGAAACGTACTACAATGAAAGTGAACCTCAGACACTTGTTAATATTTCAGTTAATGAGTAATAGGAGGAAGTGAAGACAAAAAATGACAGGGCAGAAGAACTGAATACAGGACAAAACTTGTGGGTAAAAAGGAGATGATCAAGAGGAAAAATGAAAGTGATAATTACAGGCAAAAAAAGAAAGAAACCATCCAAGAAAAAGTAGTCAGCTTGGAGAAATGTGGTGGCAGGAATGAATAAATTACATGAAAGAGAAAAATGAACTTTCTGTAAGTTTCATCTCCATCACGATTCTTCTGTTTCCAAAAGCAGCGCCAGAAGCTCTACAGTATCCCATGGCTTACTGTATGCTTACAAATTACTTACTTTTGTGAGATCAACAAAACCTGTAAATCATAACCAGCAGAGTGGTTCTATACTGTGATATGTACCAAGGGACCAATTTGCTCACTTAAGCATTCTCAGTATGAAACATTGGGAGAATCTGCTCATTCAAAAACCACTGTTCAAGTGACAGTGTTCCTGCCTACAAACAAAAACGATGACCTGTGCCACACCACACAGAGGATTTAAAAATCAGTTCTCTAGTTTAGTTTAAAGAAACAATTGATCCCAGAATTAAGTGGGTTATCAGCTATGAGACTCATGCTTTCCTTTCCATAGAGAAGGGTTCAAGTACTTTGAACTGAGTTGCTTTTCCTGTAACTTGAAGTGGCAACTTTTTGCGACTCATGTTGCCGTAGAAGGTAAAAGAAAGGCATATTGGATCCTCTTCTGTGCTCAGGTCAGATCCAGTGATGTCCATTATCCAGAGACCTGATGACTTCATGCTGATTTTAGGCACTTCAGGACTATAAATCAGTCTTCTGCCTTTAAAAATCATTGAAGAGAAAGAGGAAAGATGACAACATGAGAGAATGACATAACAGGATCATAACCTTTACAGTACACAAACAAAGCTCTGTTAGCAGGTTATGTTGTAGCTATAGCAACAGTTCACTAAGAAGAACACATCAATACTTTTATTATATTTTTGGCCAATAATTTAATGGCTTAATGCTCCTTCTGTTTTTAAAATTTACTTTCAGAGGTATTTTCTTGATACCAAGGTATTTTCCTTGACATGTTTAGAGAATATTCAGTCACCTTTTAGAGATCTAATTAATCTAATTAATCGTTCTTACAAAAACCAATCAATGTTACTAAAACCACTTTATCATTTAGAAGCAGTAACCATTTGTAGCAAGTAGGCACCTAATACAAAGTGAGTAATACCAATGAACTCCACTTGTAACTAGATCTCACCTAGCAATATAACATGTGCTGTAATAGTGCAAGACTGACAGGTAAGCCTGTAATAAACATACCAAAAATATTTGCCAGATCCTCAGATCAGTATTATGATTCCCCTGTCTTTTTCTTCATTACTTGCTGTTATACTTAATTTTCATTCTGTTTTAACCATTTTGTAGAAAATGAAAATGGTTTAATGGAAAGGAAAAGCTCAGTAAAATGTACCTTCTATAATTCATAAAAAAACCCATGACTGAATACCTGTGTAACTCTCATGGACACCTTATGTTTTCAGGATGTCCTTATCATGGGACTAAAGGAAGGTATCTCTTCTAGATCTACACAACCCAAAGTCCTGCTGTAAGTGTTCTTCTGCCATAACCATCCAGGTTTAGATTTGCACAACCTGTGGTGCAGATGCTTGAAATGAGCAGAAACTGAGCATACAACAGGTGTTGCTTTGTGCTGTGGAATAATACCACAGGTAAAGAGAAGGCTCATTTCACTAAAGTAAATTTTATCTGGATTTCAAATGAGATTCTAAGCTACTGGAAAGTAGTGCATAATGCTTAAGCTATTTATCCCCATGAAGCACACATCCCAAGCTGCTTTATAACTTTCATTGCAATGTGCTAAATTTAATTCAGAAGGTGAGTATTCCACACATAACACATTAACAGGATGTAATTTTATTAGCTTTGACCTTACCAGGTGTGGGTTTGCTCTAATAGTAAGATCAAACTGAAAATTCACAATTTCAATAAAAGAAAGATACTATAGAGACCTGAAAGATTTGCAGCCAAATTTAAATAATAATAACAACATTAAAATTAATAATTTTAGTATATATTCGTGTATATATGTATATGTGTGTATGTATAAGCAGGCAGGACAGTTTTTCAGAAGAGCTTACCAACTGTCCCAATCTCACAAACAGTCTCACATAACCCCAAGTGAGTATCAAGCCAGTTCCACAATGGGAAGACCCATTCTTTGTCTGAGTCTTGTGATTCTTTGACTGTTACCATCTTGAGGTACATCCCAGCTCCATAGCCTTCTCCATCATGTTCTATAACCACTTTTTCCAAATGACTCAGAGAAACAGCTTCCACCAAAAATGAATCTACCTGCAAAAAGGGAAATACATAATAAAACTTCAGTTTGAAATGGAATATGCTTGAACACTGGGGAAACTGTAGTCCTGGATTCAGCTGAGCATTTAAAATTTCTGTGTGTTTTTTTGTAATATTTAACATAACATGTCCCCTCTGAATCTAAGAAAGCACACACTGATAATACCTAACATTGAATCCCACATTCATAATTACCCATGTATTGTAACTTCATTTGATCTTTGGACAATACTTACAAGTTTAGATTTCAATAACATGCATATACCTCAGCCTTCTGACAGTCAAGCTGTTATGACTAGATATTGGTTCTAATAAAATTTCCATCTTTCTGGTTTCTAAAATTTACCATGCAAACCTATATATATATATAGTAATAGTCCTAAAGAAAAGTGAGAAATCTAAAGTGAGCATGTTCACTCCAAGATAGCTTCTAAATTCTTCTCCAATAGCCAGAAAATACCATCTTACTGTTTTACTTACAAAATTAATGAAAATTATTATGGAAATAGCAAATGGAGAAGAAAGCAAGCCATATAAAAGAGGAAGTTAAGAAGAAGGTTGAGAAAAATTTGAGCGAAAAACAAGTGATGGGAAGGAAAGTAGAATGGAGAAGTAAACAAAGGCATCAGTGGATGAGAATAGAGACAACAAAGATAAGGGAAAATATGAAATGCAAGGAAATAAATTATATGTCCCACTAAATTCAAGCTTGTTTTGTAAGAAAGCAAGGTGTTCTGTATTTGGCCAAGCCTAGGGCCAGATGGGCCTCATGATAGCTTATAAAGATCAACAACGTTGTGAACAACTTGAGTTTAAACAGCAACGTCTAGGGTTATAGCTAACACCATCATTCCAATAAGACATCAATTCAGTGGTAGGAACTTACTAAACCAGATGTCAGGACAATTGAAAAAGATACTAGCAAACTGATCTCCAAAAAATGTAGTACTTGCTGAAGTTCTATGTGTTGCCCCTGCTATTAAAAAATATTAAAATAAAAATAATTAGAAAAGTAGATTTCTGCTACGAATATTAAAAGTACTTTCATATGATGAAAATATTGAGAGGGTTTTTCTAACAGTAGTCAGGACCCGATGGTCAGATTGCAAACAGAAAACATTAACTTTTCAAATTAGGACATTTTAGGAAATAAATCTGTGCATGAAGGTAATTAAAATAATTATTGTAGAGAGCTATCTTCTTTATATATGCATAGCCCTGAGATTTACACTGAAATGAAATTTAGAAATTCTCTCATTTTGTTACTGATTCCACTTTTACCCTACCAAGTGCTGTGGTAATTGTGTAAATAAATTATTTCACAGAAATCTAAGACTTTCGTTGACAATGTACATTTTGGTCATGAGCTTTTTCAGACTTCAGTGTTCAGTGAGCGAGCTTTTCATGGGAAAGCCCAATGCATAAGAGAGTAATTTTATTGTTATTAATCATCTAGAAACACGTTTATTGTCTCCATTCTTTTCTCTAAGTGGAAATATTGTCTCTTGTCTGAACTTACTAGACATTGAGTTAGTGTTTCACGTGGGATTGTGGTTACAGAAACATCATTGATTGCAGAAGTCTCACAGCAATTTCTGTAACTTCTTTTGAATCACTAATTTTTAATTCTCTGCTAGCTGTGCTGTCCTGTATTTGGGACAGAAGAAGTAAGAAGCATGACCACAGAGGTTCCCCACAGTAATCTTTTTTCTTTGTGCCCAAGTTGAGCCTTATCATGTGGGGATGTTATTGTGAAAGAAGGAAATAACACTGACATTGATCTACTGTGAACATCTGGAAGATAAATTCTGTTTCTAAATTCTTTCCCATCTGCAGGAAGATGTACTCTGAGCAGGCCTTAAGTGACACATTTAAGACAGCATTTTTTTTCACCATTACCTTATTCCTTTGAAATATTCTTCCTTTTGCTAAAGATGTATGAAGCTTCCTCACACCTGTGTCCCCTCTTTTGCCATAGAGGGTGATATAAACATTGGCAAATGTTTCTGCTCCCCAGCGGTCACCGATATGTACAGAGACAACATATTTATAGACTATAAAAAAAAAATATTAAGTAAACCTGATTAAGTACAATGTGTACCTAAAATAAAACAGCATCACAGAGTATTTAGTAGGACTACTGCTTGTGGTAATTTCTGCAGCTACCAAAACATCTACTATGCAGTGGTTGAAATAGCAAGGTTACTCTCTATGAATCTGATCTCATGCTAAGTTCAATGAAGACTGTCCATAAATTTTGTTAGAAATTTGTAGGAAATTGGACTTGAACAATTTAGACTTCTGCAGCTTAGAGCTACTAATACATGGACAAATTCTGCCCAATTCTATTTTACTGTGCAAGATCTGGAAAATGAGAACTCATCTGAGTTCTTTCATGGACTGTTAGAAACTGAATTATCTCTGCAGCAGATAATAACTATCACAGCTGAAAGAATAAGACATCATGTATATTTTATACAAATTATAATAACAGACATGTAGCATACGATCTGGATGCATGAAATTACATGGAAGTATAAAAATTTATAAAATGCTCTTATTACTTTAAGGCACATGACAGGAGCTAAAAACTCTGCCTCTAGTGCTACTATATAAAAGCACTTGCCAGTCAGACTGAATTTCCTTCTGAGGCAAATCATTATATTGCATATGTATTTGTACTCATACAAACAGAATAACCAACATTTTTCAAATGTCATTTTTAATGTACAGTCCTGCTGAGTTAACATTTAACTAACAAAATGGTGTTGTTTCTTTTAAGGTCTTGAATAGGACTGAGGCATCCAGGGACCAGAACTTCTGGAACTTAGTTTGGAAAAGCAATCATGTCTCTAATTATTGTTATCTCATGTGCAGCTGCCCACTTCCCTGAACAAATGTGGTACTTCTATAGGTCTTCATATTCCAAATACATATGCATTTCTGAATATTCTCTGAAAGTGTCCACATGTCAAAAACTAGTCCTTTGGGACAAACAAAAAACTTTTTGTACAACAAGGATTACTTTTGGTACTTGCGTTGCTAACTAAAGCTATAATAAGCTAAATAATTCAACACTAAGCCTACTACAAATAATTTCCATGGCTTTGAACATGCACTTTATCTTTAAAAAGTATAATTATACTGTTCAGTTTTGCCCACTTAGGATCATACAGAAGATTCAGCAACTGTGAAATTCAATATGTGATTTAAGTGGAAAATTAAAATTTCTTAAGTGGTCAGCATTTTTGCAGTGCATATATGAAGACAGTTGCAACAGAGCCACTGAAGATACCAAATTCAGACAAAGCACTGTATTATAATGGTGTCATTGATTTCTTTTCAAAAGGCTAGTTCACATTGTTTTTATCTTCTCAGTATTTTTACCTGGCAAAGTTTCCTGGTCCTCACTGACTGCAGGGAATTCTTTCACCAGCTCTGTGCCTTCTCTATTAAGAGAGAGCCAGCACTTGCAGTCAAAGTTCAATTCTTGTTTTGTATGTAGCTCTTCTAAGTGAAAAGACTTCAAATGCCAACCCTCAAAACCTGGCACATCATCACAGCTGACCCGAATCTTGTATACATCTCCCAGATCTCCAGTCTCAACCTGCAACAAATACCATGAGGAAGAGCAGACTGTCAAGGCTGGTTCACTTACAGAGATTTTTCCAAACAGCATAGAATTTCAACACTTAACATGAATCAGAGGAAAAGCTGAATGAGATAAGTGTGATGAGGGAATCATTTCCTCTCTCTTTCATGGTATGATCATGGGTGAGATTCTCTCTCTTATTTTTCTTTGTTCCCTTATTAGTATTGTGAGCTCCCTCTCACCTTCATTAGGTTGATTGAAGGCCAAAATTAGAAACAACTGCACATTTAAGTTCTTTAGACAAAATATAACATGTAAAACTTAGAGCCTACTGGATAAGGGAAGCATTAACTTACAATTAATTCAGCTACCCAAATCTGCAATTCTCTTTGGTTCTAAATTTTCCTAAAGACATGTGCTATAATCCTTGTAGAAAGGTTCTAATACAAGGAGCCAAGTGAAGTATTAACAATGATAATTACCATAAGCTTAGAAAGTTTTAACTAAATTCTCATTTGCAAAGTGATTGGATTTAGAACATGAAATTACAGCCAATTCTTTGGAAAAGTGAAGGGATATTTCTGCATAAAAGTAAATCATGAATGCTACAGAAGTAACTCTAGAACAGCACAGCCCTGTTCCCATATTTTACACGGGAAAGTCAGTATCTGGTTACTGACTGTGGGCTTCTGTGAGATATGGTTGAACCATCTGACCAAGGGCTGTGGGAACTGGGATGATCAAACTGCTAATGATCTGCATGACATTAACCACTCCACCAGAAGTCTTCTGAGCACTAGAATGTGGCATGCTGCAGCCTTTTACTGGGTTACTGCAAAAAGGACAGAGAGGCAAGTGGTTTTTAAGTTAAACAAGTCAGAACCACTATTTTAAAAAGGTAACAATTATTTTTAAGAATGATCAAACCAGAAGAATTTGCCAGTGACCTTGTTCATCTCTCATATTGCATTTTTTCCCCCAGACCAGTCACTACATAAGCTTTGGTGACCACTACCAGGAAATAAATCCTTTATGCACCCAGTAGCATCACAGTAAGAAAATTAAGTAAGTCTTAGACAGTCATGCTCTGGGACCAGCACCATCACCAGCAGACTTGCTCAGAGATTCCTGACTTAGTCTCCACCATCGTGCCATGAAAAGGGAAACACCTGGGCAGAACTGTAGATCAAGAGTTTTTCATTCATGCAGTGGTGGACTGTGCATTCTAATTCTCCCAAAATATGTATTAATATCTCATTAAAATTAATGGGAATTATTTGGGTTCATTGAGAAGCACGTGGGTTCTTCACCCATATAAATTATGGTTCAGTACCTTCACAGACAACAAAATAATTGCTTCTGCTCTTTCAGAACCAAACTACTGACTTGTAAAATTACTGCCTGCAGATTTTCTTTCCAGTAGATGGACCTCATGACTGTGTCATGCAGCTACTCTAAATGCCATGCACAACTTGCTCCATAAATCTCTCTGGTTTGGAGTTCAAACATTACAGTACTTGATTTTTTTTATATGACAGGGCAAGCTGTATCTCACATTTTATGTTGTCTTCAGCTACCCAAATCTGCAATTCTCTTTGCTTCTAAATTTTCCTAAAGACATGTGCTATAATCCTTGTAGAAAATGCACAGATGAGATATATAGGAAAACAGGGGGCAGACTGTTTAAAAAAGCCACTGCTTTCCCTTTTGTTTCCAGAATCACAATTTCAATTAATTCCATGACTGCCTTTCAACCAGCAAGCACTATTAATCGTACTGTCTATGATCCATGGAATTAAACACCACTAATCATTTTCAATGGAGTGTATTAGATATTTCCCCCTTTTTTATGGGTTTGCTGTTTTCCCCCACAGTTCTGACCATTATTAACTTTTCTGTTCAGCTCCATCATTGTAACAGAGCATTGCCATTACATAATTTTTGTAATCCTTTTCTGAGCAATTTAATACAATAAGTTTTCCTCTGGAATATGATAACCTATCTTTGATCCCATAATTGGTTTTTCCCTCCATCGATACCTATTAATTGATGTAACATGACCTTCAAAGCAGAGACAAATAAACCATCACAAAGTACATATCCAGTGAATATCCTGGTTTTAAGTTTGCAGATTCTTTGCAAGAGGACACTTTATCTAGGTTTTTTATTCATTATTATAATTATTTTTCCACTTTTATGTCTTCTGAACAGTTTTATGTAATATTCAGTACCTGAAACCTGAGCTGAGTTTGATGTAATTTGTCATACACTACACAACACAATATTTTTCCATGACATGACTGGGCAAAGCCACTGGGGTTTTGAAGCTCTCAGAGACAGGTAACTGGTGAAGATGATTAGAGAGCTTCATAATATTTTACATCTTTGCCTCTTTGACTCATACAGAGCTTCTCCAAATACAACATGCCTAGCATAATTAAAGCTTTGCAAAATTTCCTGTGTATATTTATATTAAATTTTTAATCACTTCCCTGTTTATACAAAAATAAAAATAAATAAATAAAGTGCATTCATTATTCTAGTCAAAAGGGTGTGGTCAAAGCACCCTAAAATTCAGCTGAACAGCTTTCTGTCAGGGATACCAGCAACCCTATCACTTGTTGTTTGGAGCATCACCTCATACTGTGAAAAACCAATGGAGTACTGCATTATGTGATCTAAAATTTTCTGTCACACTCACAGTTCTTAACACTAAACACATTCCATATTTGTTGTGTTTTTACAAACAGTCCTACTTGCAGAGATCTGTTGCTCACTTCATACTACCTGTGCTAGTGCTTTAGAGAGTAGTTTTAGGGGCCCAAATCCCACCACCTGTCAGTCAATGTATCTTTGTATTTTATGATTCTGTGGATAACAGAATGTGTATGATACACTAGGATTCTTCAGAGGCATGCTCTGACAAGCTTACTCTGTAAGTAGCCAAGAAACACTGACAACTGGGAGAAAGATACATATATACACTTTACAAATTTACTCATTCCATGTGAGATCAACAATTGATTCCTATCATGACGGGGTATCAAGGAAAAAACATCTCCTATTGCACTGCCAGTTTACTTTCATTTTCCCAGATATTTTTCAATGTGTTTGATCATTGGAGATGGCATAGTTTCTTGCCATGCTCTCTCCAATGCTAGAACTTCCAGCAGATTCAATGACATCGACACATTCACCTATTTCTCAATTTCTTGATCAGAACTAAGGTGATCTAATTAAATTTATTCTTATTTAAGCAGTTTATCCACTATACTACAGACATATACTACAGTGAGACCACTGAAACTCAACAAGTGTACTTGACAACATGGTGCTATTTTACCTCTTTTGACAATTTATTCTTTATGCTTGCTATATGGAGTTAAACTACACCTGTTCTTTCACAGGAGCAGGTTAGAAATACTTTGGATCAAATGATCATTCTGAAGACAATACACATCTATGCATATATTTGTGTGAGAGCACCTGGAAAATCAGGAATTTACATGCCTTCCTGTCCTCAGTGTGCAATAAATGTATTTCTGAGATAAAAAATTAGCTTACTGTTTAAAATCTGCTTATAGCACAAAACCCGTTGTTCTTCTTACTGCAACATATTACTAAGGACATTTGTCTAGGACCAGGATCTTGCGGGGTGTGTTTGTGTGTATGTGTTAAAAGTTCATTCACTCCTGTTTCTTGGAAAGCTGAATTCACAGCTTGTCCTCCTTGTGAGGCCAGGATTATGCCCCAGTCTGGTGCTATGGTGGGAGAGCACGAGCAAAGCTTCTGCACTCTCCTAAATAGCAAGAACAAAGAAAGGGAGAGTAAAAAGAAACTGGGCTTATTAGCTGAACAACCTAGAGAAGATGTGAAAGTATTTATGAAGATATCTGTGGATCCCCAAATGCTCCTTTATATTGGATGCAATATCCCGATTTCCTTAGAATGTCTCAAAAATTGTAAAAATCGTAAGCAGTGTGGCAAAGAGACAAAATTTCATGCACGGTAAACAATGCTTAAATAGTATTAACTTAAATAGTATTAACTTCTTCGTACAAAGGAACAAAAACAGGGACAGAAATAGGTAAGGGCAAAATATAATCAATAATCCAAAGCCAAGCCAAAGTACAAACAAGCATCTGGAAAGCCACTGGGGTGGAAGCCTAGTGCAATGGATACAGGATTAGGGTGCCTAGTAGACTATAAGGGACAAATATGACTGACACATAATTTCTCCTAGTATGGTACTCAGTTTTTGAAATCAGGCAGTCTTAACAATGAATTTGCGCCATTTGGGAAATCGCCAACAAGTTGGATGTAGCAGAGGTCTGCTTCATGGAATGACGCTTGCCAAAAATTCAGCCAGCTGGTGTGCTTGCTCCATACAGAGATTCTGCCTCTATTGCCCTTTTCAGTTTGTGTCAGTGGCTTAGGAAGCTCCTTTTGTTGCTCAGTGTGTTTCCTGTCTGTTTTCTGATAAGCAGCTGCTTTCTTGTCTTTAGCAAGTGCCATTTATCTTTCCATTTACTCCCCATAAAGTTCCTAAATTGCTTTAGCTTGTTATTTAAATTAAAAATTCAGCCTGGATCATGTCATTATGATGAAGATTTGACAACATTTTCTAAATGTAGTTTCGCCATTGTTTTCAGAATGTTTATTGCAGCCATTGAAAACTATTTCTGAGCTTTATAAAATTGCTTTGAATTGCAAGCTATTTCTCTCTTCTCACTGGCTAGAAGCTGCACTTCATGCCAATCAACAGAATTTGCAGTGACTTAGCCTAGAAAACCAGGACAGAATTTGAACATTAAAAAGATGCCTTGGACGAATCTTCTCAAAGCAGCAGGATGCCTGTCAGGTGTACAGGTACTCAGGACTGTGTTAGGGATGATTTTAATACTGGCCATCTATATGCTATTGCTCCAGGGTTCATCACACTTTGATATGCGCGAATGCATTCGCCTGTGATTTATGATTATCCAGAAAAATCCTCTGCCTGCTGGCATGAGAGACAGAACTATTTTGGGGAAGAGTGGAGACTGCTTTACAGAGACTGAAATAAAGGGGGGGGAAAAGCCCACATATGTCCTCTGGGAATACTGTCCAATCCTTCATCTTCTGCATTCTCACATATTTGTATATTGCCTTTTGTATGAACTGCAACTTAGAAATCTTCAAAGAATTAAAAAAAAAAATAAATGCAGGATGAGCTGATGAATGCAATAATTTACCGAAAAGGAACCATTTTTCTCCACGATACATACATTGAAAATTCAAAGAGAACACTGCAACTGGCTATAGTATAACAGGACTGCCATCAGATGATGTGCCAAAATCTCAAGTTATATCATTCCATCTTTGTAAATAATTACTTTATCTGTACCAGCAAAACTAACATTCCATATATATTTTTTTTTTTGACTGGAGAGGAATAACAAGAAAAACCCTATATAGTACCGTATGTTTATGACTTACGATGAATTCATCTGTTGCTCTGGGTAGAAAGCACACATATCCCGGGGTTTGTGGAGAAAGCAGAAGCTCATCACTTTTGCCCTTTGAGCCATAAATCACAAGGGTCCTTTTACACTCCTGTGGCTCTGGGGAATCTCCATCTGTTTTAATCTGCACTCTCCACTGTTTTCCTAAACAACAACAAAAAAATCACATTTTCAGTATCAATGGCAGATTTAATGGTTTCATTTTTATTATTATTGATACAAAGATTTTAGAGATTACTATGAACTTATATCACATTTTATAAAAATAGACGTTCATTCTCTTGAAGACAATTGTAGATTACATAAGACTTGATAAACTTAAGACAACTGTTGAAGTGGGCATGTAAGCAGATATTGACACCAAGGAAGCAGGAAAAGGAATATTTGGCTATGTTTTTTCATCTTTTATAACAAAATAGTTGTTTTAATTGCAGTAATTAATTTTATTTCCATTCTTACATTATTCATATGGAACATGAAAAAGAAAACTAACATTTTTAGAGACTTCTAAGTGATCCATTTGTAAGATCTGGCGGCTAATAGACAGCTAGTTAAACAATGAAACGTACACTTATTTTCTCAGACTTTTCTAACCTGATTTGGTATGTTCACTCTGCTCCTTTGTCAGATCAGATCATTCACTAGTTTGAAGCAAAAGTTAGGGAATTCCAAACAAGTGTTTGCAGTGAACTCAGCTCATGGCTTAGGCTTTTCAGAAATTCTTTTGAGTTGGTGATCTGTACTCATAACAATGTTTGAAGCCTATACTATAGCCAAGAAGCTACAGAAAACCATTCCAAGTGTGGAAAAAATATTTAGATGGATGGTATAGATAAGAAAGTTACTTAACTGCTCAAATGTGAATATTCCTCTGATGCACTTAATCCAGTATGGCAAAAGGAACTTAACAGTGGAAGGAAATACAAAGCCTCTGTTTAGACTGTGACCAGTACTTTGATAATACGATAATTTGCTAATGGTATTAATATAAAGAAGAACTACTGTTCTCCTTGTGATTGTGTGTAAACCCACAATGCAATGTGCTGACAAAATAAATTTTAGAGCAATTTAATTCTGAAATAAATAGGATGTTATTTTTTTTCTTACAGTGCAGTTTTTTGGTTTTTTTTTCATGCCTTTTGTTTTCCTCCAGCTGCTGGAAGACGGAGATTGGGTGAAAACCTGATCTGTTTTTCTTGGTTGATGATTTCCCCCCTGTTTTCTTTAGCTAATTCTGGTTTCTCCCTTGTTACAGAAGCTTTTTCTGCTTTACATTTGACTGTTCCATGACTCTTCTGGCCTCAGCTACAAACCAGCAGGCAAATACCCATCTCACAGTTAGTCTGTTGAGTAACACATTAGCTGAAAGGATCCTTCCATCTGAACTCTTTTTTGAGGTCATTTCCAGGAATGAGTCAGATGTAGTATGTGGAAGATCCATGCTTTGCCTAATGAACTTGTTGTTTGATATATGTGCCAGCCTTAAATTTTATCTGCTTGTGCCAGGTCGGCATGTGGTACCCTTCAGGGTGTCACTTGCTGAAGTCAAGCATCATTTGAGCTTCTGTTGTTCCTGAGCACTCCAAGGGTTTATGAGCAGATTCACGTTTTTACAAAGACTCCCAACACAGTCCTGAACTTCTTATCCTCTCCAGCCATACCTCATTTTGAAGGCAGTCCCAGGAACACAGCAGAGGAGAAATTAAGATAATTTTGGATTACTGTGTTTGCCAGGTGAGCTATTTTTTTTTCTCTCTCTAATATTCCTTTGCCTCAGGAGAGAGCAAGTCCCAAGTTAAGAGAAATCATGGATGCATAACTGTCTGTTCCCTGCTCAAAGAGGCAGCATGTTTAGAGAAGGTATTTCAGGCAAGATGATTTCTTTTAATTAATAACCATGATTGTGTTTTTAATTACTATTTCAGAAGAAAGGCCAAGACACCAGTTGGGAGTTTTCCAGAAAATACATCAATCATTAACAGATTTAAGGCCTCAGCATTTGCAACTGTTTGTTCTCTCTCATTTACTTTTAATGCTTCTAAAACTTGGTAACCGAGCTAACTCAGACTGACTGCATTTCCTATCAGGTCAGCAAATTCATATAACCTGCTCATGCCAGAATGAGAAAAAATATATATATCTTGTCTAATATATTGTATTCAGTTAGACAGCTACAGCAAAGAGGATATTGATGCTACATTGTATTCAGTGGTTTCTACATCTCTATTCAAGATATTCGGAAGTCCTAACTAAGCTCTGAAAATCAAATAGCTGAACTTGACTATGTTGTCTTCTGTGTTGCATATGCGTGGCCACATTAAAAAAGAGACTTTTCCCCTGATACTTCTGAATAGAGTTAGCTTCCTCTCAGAGTGACTAGTGTGTTAGTATATTATTGAACCTTTAGCTTATGTATCAATCTGTAACTATTTTATTTGATTCATTAGTATGCCAACTGCTAAAATGTGGAAACAGATTTCTGAAAAAAGAAAACCATCAATAAAAACATAAAAAACCCAAACAACAACAAAAAAACCCCTCAGAATTATTTCATTCCTAAAATAATATAACCAAAGATCTGATTTCGCATGACAGGGATGTATCCAGAGATATATTAGAAGCAGAGGACCTTTCCTGTCCAGAAGGTGTTTTTGCCATGAGTTCAAAACCTTGCAGCAAAACTGTGAAAATCAAACCTCCAATGACTTCTGCACATAGCAGACTGGGCAAAGTAAAACACAAACTCAGTATTTTGTAATATAATTTAGAAAACTGAAAAAGGAAAGGTGTTTTTTTTCTGCTTTTAAAGTATGAATAATTTATATGTTTTTAGAAGATTGCCACCATTGTTTTCACAGTACATTATTCCTTTTCCTTTACTCTGGTGTCTGGGTTTTTTTAAACCTACAATGGTATTCACACTTCTCTAGATGTAGGAGCAGGTTGCTTACTTCCTTGTAGAAGTAGATTGTAGGAATTTGCGTTGTCTTAAGACAGAGCAGTCAGTCTGCTTATTTTATTTTCACTGGAAATTCAGCCTCCATCTGGCAATAGAAACTGTCATTGCTTTTTAGAAATATGACAAATCCATGTATAATTTGGGAATTCTGTGATTATTGTTACCACATTAGCAAATGTAGAGAATAATCTAAAAACAAAGGAACTCATGGAATAATTTACTGCATATTTTCTCTTTTCTTATGAATTTTCTATATGTCTTAATACTAACAACTTTGCACAATAAGAAGAGACAACCTAGAAATATCTACTCCCTGATGAACTGCAGTTCATTAACGTTTAACAACATCATGCACCGCCCACAAAAGTACAAAATACCACAGAGCACCCTACAGGAACCACATTACAGGAACCCAGCTCCTTTTAACTGACTGTGGTGTCCACAACATTGGAACATACTGTGTCTTGTCTCCTTTCACAGGGTGAAAATCTTTTACTACGTTCCATTATGATACTCCACTTAGATTGAGGCAGAAAAGGAAAAGATAAAATAGATGGTAGAAGTAGTAAAATCTCCTTGCTGAGAGCAGCTATCCACGCTCACTACCAAGGCAACCCCTTTTGTCTTTTTCTCTTCTATCAAACATACAAAGTGGAATCAAGAGAATACAAATAAGTCTGTACCTATGCTTGATTTTCCAGAACCTCTCCATAATCTACAGATGTACAAAGGTTTCTGGGAAACTTGATATGAGCATACTGCATTTTGGCACAATCCACAGCCGGCAGCAGAATTCACAGGGATCTGGGATTTATGCTTCATTAAAGCTGGCACAAAGCCAGCCTTCCTGAAGGAGGACTGAGAACCTTCAAGCAACCTGCTTAGCAATGGTGATTTTCAAACTCTCTTCTTTGGTTAAGTGGTTGGACATCTTACTAGCTTCATCCAAAGGGAACAAGATTTCTGACCTGTGGGGTCGCTTACTGTGTTGTTTTGTAACATTTATTATAACCTTACCTAAATGTATTTATTTTATTTGAAAAATAACCAAACACCACTGAATTATGCTGATCAAGTTTTTCGTACTTTCCCTGAATCCCACTTGCAGAATGCAGCTTATATAGAATATGACCACATTAATAACTAAAGCATTGTGCCCTTAAAATCAACACTGCTTGCCTCTTATCCGGCACACGTATATTATATGGAAAGTTTTTGCTTCCACTGTGCATGGTACTGCTTATCACTAATATCTGCTCTACTATGTGGAATCTCTGCTACAGCTTCTGGGAGAATTTAAGGCAATTACTTTTTCTTCCAAAACTCTTCATCTCTGAAATTTTTTCTCATCAATTCTAACCCTGGTACTGTGTCATAATGGATCAACACATAACAGAGTACAAGACAACTTTCCAAAACTCTTGTGATTGTTACACTTCTTCGAAACTCAGTATTTTTCACATGCAAGGTCTGTGAGATAACCAGTAGAACAAGACAAACTAAATTGTGAACAATCCTGAGATTTGTCCTGCTCATCATCTTTTTTATGTAAGGCATAAAAGCACAGTCTCTCACCCATCTTGGTTCCTCACGGGAATGAGTTCCTGGGTAAGGAAAAGATGGCTAAAGAGCAAATCAAGCTAAGCCAATGCATAGCTAATTAGAACAGTTCCTAAAAAAATGTTCTTCTGCTTTATACCTCTGTTATTCAGAACATCCAATCTCAACCTAAGAAACCATCACACACTCTTGGGGTCCTCCTGGATGTCTTGACAGTGTGATGTTTCACAAACTGATTCGGAACAAGCCGCTCCTCCTCATACCCTATATGGTATCTAAACCCTCTTGACACGCACAGGCTCTCAGCAGTCTGTGCATCTGTGCCTGCTTATTATAGCACAATAAAGAATGAAGCTGCACTAGAAAAAAACTTAGATGAGTAGTAAAATACAACCTATTTTCTGAACATATGGTGAAATAAGTATTATGGCTGCATCTCTGGACTGTGCACTTACCAGAATGCAAAAGACAACTCCAAGTCACTGTGGTGAAAATCAAAGTTCTCTGTGGGAAAGCCTTTACTTTCCTGAGCTAATCAATCTCCTCTTGTCAAACTTATGTTACCATGCAACAATAAAGGTGTTGGCTAAACTGTTTGATTGAAGGCAAATTGTTTAATTTCCACTGAAACTGGAATTAGATTGAGAGATCAGGACTCATCCTATAGAAGTCAAGTCACTGTTTCCAGAGCCAAATGTAAACGTTAGTATTTTTGTTCCTTCCATACCATTCTCGGACACAGTAACACAGAATATGCATTTCACAGTTAAATGATCATAAAGATACATGTGTTAGTTTCTTTCTTTTCATGTCAGGGAGAAACACAAAGATGGTATCAAATTTTAGACACTTAGGAGGTATTAGTACTACAGTGATCAGGCTGTCTTTGTAGGTATAAAATAGACTCAGTGGTTAGTTTTTTATTAAAATCTTTTTACTAATTCAAGCAGATTTAGCCAACTGAATGTATATACTACATTTAGGTTCAGTAACAGATCTGGAGGTTAAGCCTGCTTTATTTCTGGCTGCTTCAGGAATACCCTGATGGATTTTGACCTGAAAATACTTCCACTGACACTTCACAACACATTTTTCAACTTGATGATGTTTGCTAGGGGACCTGTCCCAATGTATTAAATGAAAGTGACATTGGGATAAACAAAACAACACCTGAATCTCTTCTCAGAGGAATTCCTGGCTGATTTCAGAACAGAATAGTAGAAATATGAAGAAAATCAGAAATGAGAAGCATGTTTTTCTCAGCTACTAATAAAGGCATATTCCTTTCTGTAGACCACTGTCAGCTGATATGTCTTAATTTTCTCTTGCAGTTGATAGTTTACATATACAATGAGGTCACTTGCTCAAATATTTATCACTTAATACTGGTTTGCAGATTAAATCCAGACAGCAAAAACAAGGGTGTCAAAAACAACTCTTACCTTTAAGGAATGCCTTCTTTGAATTGCCATCCTCTAAAACATGAACAGAAAAAAATATGTGAATAAGCTTTATTATCACTTTTTTTAAGTTACGGTCTTATTCAGAAGTGTTCTTCAGTAATAAGTTGGCATTAAGTATATAACATATTGTTATAGCACAAATTTTCTTTAACAAAATACTTACTATCAGCAGTTAGCTCCCTCTCAGTCTTCCCATCATCTTGATACTCATCTAACCATCTTTCATTGCAAAAACAAAAATAAGAAGATTAATAACTATTATCAGTATATTACAAATGATCTCACAGTTATCTTCCCTCTCCAACAGTACTTTTTAAATACCTTTTTACCAAGTTATGACCTGAAACTACTTCCTAGATTTCATTTTCTTTAAAACATTCATCATAGTTGGCCTTATTCATGTTAGGAGAATTTGGCTCACTCTGCTCCAGGCAAATAGGAATTTTCATGATAACTATTTGAAATACTATAGGACTGTATGGAGCACTTTATATGAAACACAAAGTATTTACAGGATCAGAGACTACATGGTTCTCTGGAGGGGTTATATAATCTGCAGAAGTTAGTTATATATATCATACTTAAAATTATCCATAACCCCTGCAGTTGTGGAAGTTTCTAAAGCTTCTGTAGATCTGCACCGAGGAACTGAACTTTTTAAACTTCCCTTTTCTTTTATACTGATGGATTTAAGGAGCTTCCTGCAACATCATTTCACTGTAAACAAAAATCCATACTCCTTCAGTTCATCTTGCTCACCGGTATATTAACACTTCACAGCTTTCAACAACCTCACTTATTTAAAAACGAATAACTATGGGCTCACTTCTGTTCTATTTGCTGCATGTTGATGTTGCATTTGTTTAAACCCAGGGGTCCATAATATATTTCACTTATTTTGTATAATGAAACTCTATAAATAAATCTCATGTACATGAAGCTTGAACTCCACTGTATTTTAACTAATGTTGCAATAAATATCTTCATTAACTTTTTTGAGCTTTTTCCTCATTCCCTCCTATGAAACAAAAGATCACTATCAGTTTCTAAAAATAGAATATAAACTTGGACACACTGGCAGCACATTTACACCGCAGGCAGTGACAGGACTACAGGACTCCTCTAGTTCTATATATTAAGTCTTCAGTCTTTTACTAAGAGCTTTTTTTTTTTGACAGTTTTATAGAGAACCCAAGTGTCTTCATTAAGTGTCCTCCCTTTAGAGAAGTCTCATAAAATTTCCTTGTAATTAAAGAAACCATTCTTGCATTCATCTACTTTTCCAATAACTCTCTTTAATGCACACTAAACCAATTAAAACGCCTAATAGCCAGAAAGAAAAACTAAATAACAGACCTGATCATTGAAATAATAGTTCTGAGAGGAGTAAATGCTTCGTAAATGGTTTTTAGCTAGTAATTTCCAGGAACCTTGCAAACTGAAACACTAGCAGGTAGGATTCCTAGAGGATGAGAGCTGACTGTACTGAACCCCTAAAGCTTTTCAAGATTTTAAGACACAGTTCCCAAAATAACATAGAAACTATTTCAGCCTAGTAATCCAAACTTATAAATCCCAGATACCACATATTACAGAATATAATAAGCTGGATCTAAACTACGATTCCTCAAATTATTTCTATTGTATTAAATATATTAATATAGAAATAACACAAAAGTCTGTACTTTCATCTCTTGTCTTAGTTTATGTCTTCTTTTTTATTATAGCCATATGATTCAACTCAATGACTGCTAAAAGTTCAGGCTGCAGTTACCTCACGTAATAAAAATATTTGGAAAAATAGGTGTTTGATAATTGTTAGAACTGAGAGAATCAAACATTTTCCAATTTTGCCCATGGCAGCAAAATTCTACACCTAGTAAGACAAACTAACAAAATGAAAGGAAGTGTTGTACCTCTCCTTTAAGAGAAAAGTTAAAGGTTTTTCCAAAGATTTCCAGCATGTATATGAAGTTTTCAACCACTAAGAAAGACAATCTGACCAAAATCAGTACAGCTAGATCTTGATATACATTATTTATTAAAAGATTGAACACTGAAAGCTTATTTATTTTCATGTTATCTCTGTATAATTTTGATTAAAGAAAGACCAGTCCAACCTTTGCTCTAATGCAACATTTGGGTTTGGGCATTAGGCTGTAACTCCCTCCCACACCAATAGAGCAACTTCCTTCTTTGTCTTTAGTTACAACATTTTGCATCCTTTGTATGTCGAAAAACTTATTGCTTATATATCTAGCATGTGTGCACATGCCTTTTCTGCAGCTTTTTTTTCTTAGGTTGCTGGCAGTGTAACAAATTATTTTTCTCCATGAACAGCATACCTGTTACAAGGAAATAAAACCTCCCGAGCCTCCTTTCCTTCTTTATGTTTGATCACAATCTTATCCAGGAACCATCCATTGCCTGTGTTGAAATCACGAAAGTTTATCATGTGAAAGAATGCAATTTTGGGGAATAAATACAAAGAAAAAAATTCCATATTATCTTTTACCAGCAGAAATACAGGTCATATTAAGACAGAGCTCAGCTAAATAGATAAGACATATTAACAGAATGAAAGCTCTATTACTCTGTGTGTCTCACAAGAGCTACTGTGTTAATTCTTCCCTTCCTTACTCTGTTTTAATTTTAAGAGGGCTGGGTTTTTTCCCTTGGAGACAAGTACATGCATACACATGTGTGAACTGCCAACACCATTCACATCCCAGCCTACATCTTTTGATTCTTGGTGATCAAGCACAAAGACGTTGGGACTAATCTTTTTGTGTAGTTAACAGATCTTTGTGAAAGCTGGAAATGTTGGTCCTCTGTGAGTGATCTCACTATCACATATAATTAACAAATCATTAAGACTGCTGCTCTCATTTGCAAGTGGAGTGGGGCTGCAGCTTTGGAAGAGCTTTATATGTCCAGATGCCAGTAACTGGGAAAACTGAGGATCTAAGGATCCAGGGCCAGTGACTGGTTAGAGTGTCTAAGGCCAGCTAGCAGAGGCCTTCATTCCTTCATACTATATAAATATATGTATATATTTGCTGTTGATGGACTGTCATTCTGATCAGCTGGACAGGGTAACAGGATAAGGTCATTGGTGCTGTTTGTGTTTGGGTGAGTGATGAGTTCCTTCTTGACTGTGTTGATTTGCATGGCTGGCCATGTGCATACATATATGTGTTTCAAAAATGTGTTTGTGTGCCTTCCTACCAGTGGGACCAGAGGGTATGGAGCTGTGCAGACTCACTTGTGTCAGGCTACTGAACTCATCCTCTCCCTAGCAGCAGTAACCACTGCCACATCCAAGCTGATCTCTTAGATCACATCCAATAACCATCCTGGTGACTGACATGGTTCTACAGCAAAGCCCTTTTCAGATACCCTGCTCTCACTGTGCCTGCACCACTCACAAGTTGTCATATTGCTTACTAGGTTTTGCCTAAATTATACCAGTATTTATCAGCACATTGTAGCAAAAGAGCAAGAGGGATGTTTGGGTCAGAAGCAGACAACTGCCTTATTTATTCTCATGCTCTGCCTTTCTGGCTACACTTGAGTCTGGAAGTCCCTAGAAGGCAGCAGTCTCTGTCCCATAGGAATGGCTTGCACAAGCAGTGGATGGAGCAGAATGGCATTTCCCCTTCAAGACTTCAGGCCCAGGGCACACTAGGACACTCTGCAAGCTTCTCCTGTCAAACTCCTATACCTCAGCCGTGCAAATATACAGATATATATGGAAGGTTTCTATGGAGGAGAAGGTTCTTTCAGCAAATAAGATACATCATCCAGATGTATCTTATCATAAGATACAACCATACATGACTTACAGCTGAACAATGCCAAAACCCTGCCTAGAAGAAAATGTCTTTTATTTCTTCTTTCACAGTGGCTGTGGAAGAAGATCTAAGCCCTGAAGTCTAGTAGCCCCAAAGAAAGCATAAGTTCCATGATCCTTTGAAGACAGTCTCCAAATCAAGTCTAAGGATATTCTGCCCTATCACTCAGGCAAGTGATTTGAATATCAAAAAGGGCAGCCTCAACTCTAAAGGAAGCTTTTTCACTCCCTCTCAATCCCTGAAAAACTGGGTCTCCAGATGGCCTCTGTCTCAGCTCACTATCCTTTTCCAGCTCTGAACCACCCTAGTCACCTCAGGCCAGGCTTATCTGGAGCTAGTTTTGGAAACAGTTTAATAGAGGTCTGTGAGATCTGTCTTTGCTGAGTACAATGAACAATTGTCTCAATTATTGAGGCAAAAATCTGTTATACATAGAACTCAATCCATTGTCCTGTTTAAACAATCCCCCAAACCCATAGATTTTAAGCTCCGTTGTCAAAAACCAGCTCAGTCTGGGTGAAGATTTATAATGCTTTTCCTACTAAGGGAGAGATGAGGGAACAGAGCATGGTATGGTGTCCTGGGGGATAGAGTGAAGGTAGGCTCCACCACACTGCCTTCTGTGTTGTGTCTTGGCCTACTAGGATTTGAAACTCTCAGATATGCAATTGCTCATAGTGCTGAAGGGAGCAAACTCTAGACAACTACAACGATAAAAGAATCAAGTTTACATCCTGTAAGAAGGCTGCACTAATAAGCCTACTTCTGTAATAGTCACAGGTCTGCTCAGAACCTTAGACAGCAGAGACAGCCAGCAAGATGGATGTTGCTTGAGGCCATTTCAGAACAGAGTATGGTACAAGTGCTTTTCTCATCTAGTATCAGTGTGGCCCCGAACTGCTTTAAAAATCCTTCTCTTGGCTTCTTCATAGTCACTAATGTGCAAATATATCTGAAGTATTTACATCTTTGGTGCTTTTAAATGCTAGATTTCTCTTCATTTACACCATTCCAGAGATGCACATCTCAAGAGCCTGTGACAAAAATTTGGATCATCTCAGAATTCTCTCTGTAGGTTTTCTGAAAAAACCTACAAGTTGAATGCAATGTCAGTCACTGGAACAACTCCACATTGCCTTGCACAGATTCAAGAAATAACCAAATCTTTTACAGTTGCCAAAGCAGCAAGGACACTATGGTATAGCTACTTAAAATTTATTTGGTGGTAAAGTAGGAGTTGAATATCTTTAATTCTATTCTGACCAGTCTTCACTCTTTGTCTGATGAAGGGCTGTCTCACTTGCATAAGCAATGCTTTCATGAGTTTTCTGTTTGCAAATAGTGCTTTCTTATAAATGCACTTGAAAACAAAGAGTAGAAAGACAGTATTTTACATTAAACTCATTTTCTTTTTGCTGTCAATTACCACCGTTTCTCACCATCCCATCACAGTGGCTAGTCTGCAGGAAGACTTTTTATCACTGCTAGACCTTCTGTCACATTTTGTATGAAGGATGGAATATAAATAAAGTGCATTCTGTTTAAAAAGGACTTGAAATCAGATTGGTCTCTAGGAAGTTAAATCCTACCTGGACCAGCTCCATCATGGCTAATCAGAACTTTCTCCAAGTCTCCCAGAGAGACAGCCTTTATACAGAAAATATCCATCTGTGAAACCACACAAGGGAAATTATAAAAGTCTTGAACACAGCTATTGCTTTAGCAGTATAGAATAGCCTATTTTTCTCTTTCATTTTTGCAGAATGAACATAGGTGTCTTATATTAGTCCTTGTTGCTCTGTATCTTTTAAAGTCTTCTAACGTGAATAACACTTTCAAATTACTCCACAGAAACAGCACTCAATTTATTTGGTACTACGCAAGGATCAGTTGCAAAGAATTATTTGGTCATCTCTGTACTTTATTTTCTAGCTCTATCCACATCACTGAGACTGGAAAACATATATGGGAATATGGATTTAGAACTTTATTCCAAATTTTACAGTGATCTGTTCAGGAGAACCAAACAAAAAGATCTTTTCCCCATTTTATCTATATGCACAATATAAATAAGCAAGAGTACTCAAATGCTGCTGTGCAATGTTCTTAGTAAATGGTTGATCCAGCAGATAAAAATAATTCATAGATATGATTATGTAAGGAATTTTGAATAAAGAAAATAGAATAGAAAATGGCAAACTGCCTGAATAAAACTTGTAAATAAAAGGATATTTACACTTGTTGAAGAACAGTATGCTAGGCACAATTTACTCTTATTGATCATAAGTAGTGTTGTTTTTACTTCACCTGTCCATGTCGAAATTTTACATTATTATTCTTAGATCTGTGGAGCTTCCTTTTACCAGCATCTCCTCTTGTCCCAATGAGGTTTATATAAACATTAGAATCTGTTTCAGCACCAAGTTTAGCACCCGTGTATACATGGACCTCGTACACCAACACTAGAAGAAGAAAAATGTTGAGATTATCCATGTAGTTTGCACGATTCAAAAGCTTTCCCATTAGTATTTTGCCAGAAGACTGTACCAACTTTCAAGTTTGGAAGTAGAAACAGCTATCGCTGCATTTGCCACTTCCAGGTTCAAATCTTCTTATTCTCTGCACGAAAATAGGAAAATACTAAGCTTAAAAAAACCCCAAAACATTATGCTGAGTATAGCTGTATATTGCTCAGCAAAGCAGCCCATCAAGCACATGTTCCCTAGTGCTCCATTTTATTCATAGAATCACAGAATCATAGAATCATAGAACGGTTAAAGGAAGGGGCCTTAAAGATCATCAGGTTCCAACCTCCCTGCTGTGAGCAGAGACACCTCACACTAGACCAGGCTGCACAAGCCTCATCCAACCTGGCTTTAAACACCTCCAGGGAGGGGGCTTCCACAGCCTCCCTGGGCAACCTGTTCCAGAACCTTACTACCCTCATGGAGAATTTCTTCCTGATTTCTAACCTAAATCTCCCCTCTTTCAGCTTAAAACCATTACCCCTTGTCCTATCAGTGCCCTCTCTGGTGAAAAACCCCTCCCCAGCTTTCTTGTAGGCCCTCCAGGTACTGGAAGACTGCTATAAGGTCTCCCCAGAGCCTTCTCTTCTCCAGGCTGAACAGCCCCAACTCTCTCAGCCTGTCTTCATAGCAGAGGTGCTCCAGCCCTTTAATCATCTTCATGGCCCTCCTCTGGACCCTCTCCAGCAGGTCGATGTCTTTCCTGTGTTGAGGGCTCCAGAGCTGTAAGCAGTCCCTTTTGATTATTCATTATTTCAGGACCTAATTTGCAGTCTTTCTTGGCAAGTTACCTGGAGACCACCTAACTATGCCTAGTCATGGTTTCAAACAGTAGTTGTATTTCACTGGTATCAAGGCATTTCCAACCTCAGATATTGTGGGTGGCTAACCTTCCTTTCAGAGCGATCATTAATCCTAGGGGTTTTAGATTTTCACCCCACATACAGCTGTGGGCAAGTGGATGAATGGGCTCTCTCATTTATAAAAACTTATGAAAACTCAACTTGTTTTGGAAGGTTTCAACATTTATCACTAGTGGTTGCAAACACTTTTAAAAACAGCTCTCTGCCAAAATATATTTACAACTTTTGAATGCCTCTCCTTCAAGTCTAGACCAAAGTTTTATACACAAAAAATATGCACTTATCTTCAAAGAATTCTGGAATATAATTCAGTTACCATATTAGCATATTTTGCATCACACTACTATTATCTTAATAGTTCTCCAGCTATGCAAACTTCTTTAAAAATATTTGCAGTAATCACATACTTTTATGTTTAATTTCATTTTTTCTTATTAAACTTTTTTTTTAAATTTCCTGTTTACATCTTAATGGTAATTTTTCCAGTCAGTGTTTCTATTCTAATCCCTGCTGGCCATTTCTGCTGCTATGTAGTATCACAGAGGAGATTATTACTTCACTAATGGGTAATTTTAACAGTTCTTGGGAGTGAAAAGAGGTAGCAAAAGCCCTAACAAACACAAACACTACTTTTAAGAAGGAACTAAGATAAAAATAGAAAATCATAACAAAACGCTTGAAACTGGGCCATATTCTACAAAAAAAAATATTAAAATACTATTACTTTTTTACCACCAAAGACCTTGTAGAACCTGACATTTCCTTAAATTTTTAATTCACTGGACCCCAAGGCAGCTTATAAAACTCAAGCATTGTGTCATCCACCACCATCAAAGAAAAGCTACTATTTCTGATTCCCAGTGGTGAAGTAATAAAATAACACTGCAAATCATTAAAAGGAAAAAATAGCTCCACAGATATTGAAAGTTAGGGAGGAAATGTTTATGGATAGACTGTATGCTTAACTAAATTAGAATATTTCTTTAATCTATATAAAATTATCTTAAACTGACAAAGACAGTGCTTCTAACTGTCACTATTACAACTGTGACTCAAAGTATGAGCGGTGTCCCTTGATCAGTCTTAATATTTTCTGTAACTCCAAGCATTCACTGCAGCTGTTACATCCATGCATTAGTGTACCAAGATTTGTGACATAAAATTGATCTCAGTAATGCACACACGTTTGACAGAGCCTTATAAAAATTAGTTTCAAGGTCTTTTAACATAAAAACATAATGTTAAACTAAGTGGCAGAGACGGATGGCAAGCAACAAAGATAAATTGATCTCATAATTAGCATAATTAAGCTATAAATCCAAACGACATTTTATATCATAACTTTTAGTATAATCATAACTGTGTGAAGATTAGCAACAGGAGAATATAAGCCAAAGAAGAAACTATTCAAAGAACAGAGGATAAGGGGTGACAGCAAAATAGGAAAGGAAACATAAATGAAACAAAACAAAGAGTCACACCGATCAGGAAGGGGCAAATAGTTTCAGAGCACGGAAGGAGAGAGGTCACATTTCCAAAAGAAGGGTAAACAACTATATTCATTTTTGACCAGCCATTTGAATAATAAGGCTGGACTACACATGGAATAAGGCACTGGGAATTAGTAAAAGTGGAGATATATCAACATGAAGTCTTCTCCATGATTTTACCGTATTACTTACATTCCCAGTTTTGAAAAAGCAAAACATCTCAGGCAGCTAAGGAAAGGATATAGAATGTTCATGTTGTGACTGCTTTTATATAAAGATTGGCATGATTGGTATCTTTATTACTTAAACCTACAAATAATTTCCATAATGATAACTTCAACATTTAAGTTTTAAAGCATATTCAAGGCTTCTTTTGGAGAAGCCCTTTAACAATAAGTGATTACAAGAAGAAAATACCAACAAGTTCTTTCATTTCTGGAGGGAGATCAAACCAAATAGATTAAGTACAGGACACACCAGAACAGCACAAGAGATAATTATAACACAACACAAAGATATTAGCAGATAAATAAATGACAGCTCCCTTTGTAACGCTGTGCATCTCTGTGGTAACCAGAGGGATGATAATGGCCTAATCAAATACAGCTTTCTATTGCCACAAGCCTAAATAAATCAGTCTGAAGTAGAAAACATGCACATGTTGAAATGTAAAGAACTGAAAAATATTTTCCATAGCTCCCTGTGTCTATAACCTCTCACCATCTGGAAAATGTTAGGTCTGGCATTTATTTGGGCTACACAATCTGCATTATTTATAAAGGAACCTTCATAACAAAAAGACCAGTTTGTGCTTTAAATTTTTGTGCAAATTAACAATACAGGCTGCTGTATTATAATAATAAATGTTCATTACCCTTAACTGGAGTATATGTTAAAATGCGTTTATAGGAAATAGACAAAAAAATCAAGCAATTAAAATATTCTCCAAACCATGTTGTACATGCCTACTTAGAACATGCCACTATGGAGAAATGCTTGAACATTCATATCAACATTCAACAGCTAGGTTGTGGTGGTGAAGCTTTTTCTGTACAAATGGAAACCTAGGCACAGAGCAGCTTGAGCTGCTGTAATTTTTTCAAACTTTGTCATGCAGTTCCTCGAGATAGTAGAACAGCTATAAAAGGTGTTAATATTGATGGCTCCTGAACACCAGGTTGCTTAAATATAAGAACAAGAAGGATAGTGCCAGTCTGTAAGAGGTAAGACAAGGTGCACCAGTACTTTGATGAGCTCAAGGGACAGAAGCAACCAAATCTGGAGAACGAACCTACCTTTCAAATGTGCTGCTGAGACAGTGAGACTCCCCATGGGTGAAATTTGCTCATTTGTGGCCTTCTGTGTATTGCTCACAGAGCACAGTTTTTTGTGTATAGAGTAAAATAAAAAGACCTTAGAAAATAAGTTTAGCCTCTGTAACCCTGGTTTAATTTCCACTAAAAAACTGAACTTCTCTAAGAACCCCACTGCTACCACATCTGAAATGGAGACCTGCTTCCATGCAGTAAGAAAAAGCCATCCCAAAACTCTGAGGATTGGAACTCTATGGCCTGATCCTCTATTCTGTATTATTTACTATAAGCTGATTTACTGAAACTACACTAGCTGAAAAATGGGATGACAAAGCAGAGAGGTAGGCCCACAGGCAAGAAAAGGGAAGAAAGATTGAGGATTATATCATAAAACCAACCAATGAACAGAAGTCAAGGAATACTATTTCAGCATTATGAGGGACCTGTTGGACTCACATCAATGTTTGGCTCAACAAAGTAATAGAAGAAACATCTTGCCAAATAAAATAACTTTGATAAAGGATATAAGAGGATTAATTAACATAAAATAGCAGGAAAAGCTAGCACTCACTAAAAAAAGAAAATTACCTTTTAGAAAGTAAGTGATTTAAATCTTCAAATTGCTAACAGAGTAACTTTAGATAAGCTCTATAATCAAACAGAAAATTTTGGGACATGGATGCACAGATGACACAGTTGATAAAAGGGAGGTAAAATGTTTTCAGGCAGAGGTAGGGATCTTCTAAAAGGCCACGTAAAAGACAGACATTAAATCAGTACAATGCCTGTGCTAAAAAAAATGACATATCAAAATTATAAAAAATACTATTGGAGTCACTGAGCAGTTAAGTGTACAAGTACCAAATTTATATTTGCTCAGTACACAAAAATGCTTCTACTGCTGCCTCTTGAGACTTCAGGTGTTTTTTTACATCACAATTCCAGCTTCTGTCATCTATTGATAGTATTAGAACATTAACTACTTGAAATAAAGGAGAAAGGAAGTTCTGATTCTCTGGTTATGAAGAAAAGGTAACCTCAGGGCATAATAAGGGCACAGAATGCGAGGAAGAGAACCCTTTTCTCCAGGTTTTTATTCTGGGTACCTGAATCAGGGCTTCAAGTATAGAAAGTTGGTCTATTCTTGACAATTCACCAATCATAAGAGATAGTTCAGCCTCAATCTGCAATCACAGTATATAATTCTCATTTCTTTATGAAAGAACAATGTACAGAATTCAGTAGCTTAGATTTTCCTTTGGCAAATATAAACAATAACTATCACAGGTTTTTTTGCCTTAAAGACTAAGTTAATGTTTTTATATATTTTGGGAGAAGAACAAACTAATCCTAATAGAGATAAAGAATAATTTACTGATGAAAATGAAAATTTTCACTTAGAAATATTGGTCTTTTTCTGCTGACTTACAATATCCTGTTGACAGTCCTTTTGAAGATAATTCTACCAAAACAAAACTACAGTCTTTATTTTATAATTCCAGGTAAGAGCAGTTGAATTAAATTTATTTACCACTTATTAGTCAAAATACATTAGATAATCTTCTTCTGCTATCAGAGCTTAATAACACTGATGTGCTTACAGCAGCACATCAGTTTGAATCAAGAAACTGCATCTCATTCCTTACTTCTTTCAGGTTTGCAGCATGGAGTGGTTTTAGAGAAATAAAAATAATAATAATAATAATATAATAATATATAATAATATAATATATAATATAATATAATAATATAAAAGTTGTTCTTTTGGGATTAAACTAATCCAGAGGATGATTCTGTGTATTCCAGGAACACGATGATGACAATCTTGCTAGAAATTGGCAGACAGTCCACGGGAACAGACTAGAATGAGCCCAAAGTAACTTCTCCCTAATTGCACATAATGAGGACATCAGACCTTTAGCTCACTGGATTTTTAGTACCAACTGCTTCACTGCACGAATCCACTCCCATCAGGCCACGAGTGTAAACAGACAAATTGGCCAAAGAACACAAAACCTAGAGAGATGGTAAATGATATAAAACATTACAACCGCCAAACTGTTTCAAGTCAGTCCTCCTGTCATGGTAGCAATCCAAGATATCAGAACAGTATTACACACTGCTGCTCTAGGTTCTGCCTTTTTTCCATTTAACATGCCTGTTTAAATGAAATGGTCATTTTGGCTTGATTTGCTAAACAGTGAGATTGAATCTCTGTCACATGGTTATATCATTTGTTATTTACTACCTATTTTGCACAAATAGTGTTTGGCATTTTGCCATGACAGAAGGCTGGTGCAGCATTAAGGCTAAAAGGGAACAATTTCTTAATGGCTAACAATAGTAGTTAAGAGGCACTAACTTCCTCAGAAGTGCTGCATATATTACTTGAGAAGACATAAATACAAAAACACCATCAGGTGAAGACATTTCATTTAGAATTAGTTCACAGGCTTTCTAGTTTCTGCTTCCATTTACTCCTGTTATTTGGAGCAATGTTTTAAAAAATACATGGGAATATTCTTCATGACATAAGAAAGTTATCAGTTTTGAAAAAAAAACTGACAAAAAACCACTTACTGATAAATTTTACAATAGGAAAGAGAAGCTTGACTGTTTAGCTAAGTAATTAGTGCCTCCTGAGTGATTAAAAAGGCATGCAAATTTTGTAGAGATTATGTTTGAGTCACAACTATTTGCTTTGTTCATCTTTAGCACTATTTCAGTCAGTGGGCTCATTCTAACCTTTCAGTATTTTCTTGAACATTTCTGTAAGTGGAAAAGAAATCTAAACAACTTGAGCTGGATTTTTTTCTGCCTCAGCATTTGTCCTGTCTCTCAAATCAGTACAGTTGTTCCTTCAATTACATGAACAAAAACAGGGCAGAATTCACCGTTTATTTTCTCATTTGACTTTTATGTTCTCCTAATCAGATCAGCAATGTTGGATTTTCCTGCTGATCTGATTAGAAGAACATAAAAGTTGTGTGATAAAGGTCATCGTCACACTCACAAAGGAGTATAGACAAGCAAATAAATATATAGGGGGACCCCAAATAACACTCTGCTCTCACCTCTCCTAGGCCCATCACAGGGGCCTTGAGCCCATCTCCACAAGCACAGGGGCACAAGGGCAGGTGAGAATCCGTACCCAAGACTTAGAGGAAGGGATACCCTCTTCTGACCCTTGCAAGGGCTGTCTAATACTTGTAATGTAAACTAAAAATATCTTGATCTGTCAGAAAGAAGTAGGGCTGGGTAGAAGAATCACAGAAAAAAAAACAAACAGGTTGGACCAGACCTCCAGAAATCTAGTTCAACAGCGTGCACAATTCAGGGACAACTCCAAAGACAGACCAGGTGAAGTTTTTGAAATGTCCAAGACTGGAAAAAGCAAAAAAAAAAAAAAAAAGATGGAATAGAAAGAGAAAGAAGCCTTGGCAAAGGGGAAAAATATGAAAAGAAGGGAAGACAAAGGCAGACATACATTGGAGGAGTAAGAAACCTGAGATACATATGGAAGTTGAAACTAGTGTGATGGAGAGACTGAGAAAGAGCTGAAAGCAGCACTAGGAGTAGGAGACCAGATTAGTGTCAGCTTTCTGAAGTGGCTGAGGGACAGTCAAGAGAACTAAGGGGAGTTACAAAGGTGAGAACTTTGGATGGAAAATAAAGGATTTCTGAGAAGGAGGTAAAGAAAATCTGACAGAATCAGGAAATAAGATTTTAAGAAAAACTAGAAAAATGAAAGACAAAGTATCAAAAATCAGATTCCAGGTGTTGGATCCCTGTTGGATACACAGTAGACTTTGGCTGGAGAAAGGGAGAAAAAGGAAAAGGAAAAAATCACCCTCACTCCTAAGAGAGAAGTTGAGCTATAAAGTAAGTGTTAAAAAACAGCAATGAAAGAAACAATTCCTACTGAGCTTAGTTTGTATTTGTTCATTTTGATTAAAGTTTCCAGTACATCACTTTTATACTGTATAATTTAATACCACTAGAATATATGAGATTGAATTGAAAGTACAGGATACGAATTACCAAATCATATCAGATTAAGTAAGAAGTAGTACATTGTTTGTTCTGCAGGAGAAAGTGATTTGGTTTGTCCAGTACTTGTAGGCAATTAGTTTTTTAATGGGAAATGTAAATTGATTGTGTTTCATTTGCTTGTTCTTGAGAAATTAAATACGAAAACCTTGGAAAGCCTTGTGGATTTTATATTAATATTCAATTTAAATGTGCTTAGAATCAATAATTAATTTTTATAAGTTAAGATTTCAGAAAACTTCCAAATCTTTTCTAATGTATCTTTTCTTACAAACTTGAGACATGTATTTTAGTAAAGACAATATTTGTGCAAAAGCTAGGGAAGATGCAGTAATACAATGATTTAAAAGTAAACCAATGTGCTGTTGCCAACATATTCTCACCCTTTGATAGAACTGACTTGTTTTTTCACATACAAGAACACCTACAAAAATATTAGTACTTTTATATTAACGGGGATTTCAGACTGCATAATGCAGATCTGAGTTACTGTTACTGAATTGAATTGCTCATACAACTTAATTGGCTTCTGCATTATTTTTCTGTTGTACCAGTATATGATACTTATGTCACTGCAGGAATTGGTAAATGGTAATGTAGTATATGTTAATGATCATGGGGCTTGCTTCATCCCAATCAGTCCTAGTTTTTGAAATCTCTTATTTAAGTCACCAAATACTCTGCAGAATAATTTAAGGAAAAATAAAATAAAATTTAAAAAAGAGCAGAGCTGGCACATACATGTTTCTCAGCATCTTCTGGCCTCTGCAGTAGAGATGAGTAGCTTTTTTAATACCCTTTGGCCTTAAAGCTCCCCCAAAACATTTACACATCACCAGTCCTGATGTTTTTTCTATGAAAATTATATTCTTTGAGTTGAAGCTTTTATCTTTTTTGATATTTTACTCTGAAATAATTTGCTTGTCACAAAGTGCACGATGAGTCTTTTTTTATGTTGAATCACTGATTCTCTACAATATTCACTGCTTCGTTTTGAATGTAGTTTGCCTGCTGCACCTCTCTATATAAGACCTACCACTGTCAGAGAGTACTGTCTATCAGCTGCATCATTGCCATTATATTAATGTATAAAGAGAATTCTATTAAAAAAACCATTGTAATAAATTATTATATTGGCTTCCTATTCCTTCAGAGGAATTCCTTCTCAGGACTTTTTAAATAATAAGTTTATATGATGGGCTATTTCTCACTTCACCTGAAGAGAACAAACTGAATCAAAGCTGTGGTAAACTTTGAAGTACCAAAGTGCTGCCCTGCAGCTAACAATTTCTATATGAATGCCTGTGACTTGACTCTGATTTGGATAACATGTGTGTGATGATTCAGATCACGGTTTTCTGTAAAGAATGTTTTATGCAGCACAAGAAAGGATGATACCAGACTTGCTAGAAGGAACTGGATGTCACATGACATTGCATACCTTGATATGCCTTGATTTCCTGCCTGATGTCTTGCTCTGCAGAGCAGTATTTGCCAGTGATCATGAGGCACTCTGAGAGTTCAATAATTTTATAGTGATAAGATGCCTGGGACACAGGTATTCTGATTTTGGGGAAGAGTAGGATAAAATTCTCACTTCCTGCTTCTGTGGAACTAGAAAGTATCTGGAAGTGACTGTTTCATGGTTATGCTGGCTTTTGGGCATTCTGCCCTAGAAGAAACATGAAAAGCTGTCATATAACCCACAGAATATGGTTAGTGAACACATGGTCTAAAATACTGAGCACGTACATGGCAAAAGCTCCTTTGCAGGGTTTCTGATTGCCACTTCTCTCCATGTATCGCCTTCATCCTTGTCTTCTGCAAGCCAGCACTCTATGGGGAGACAAATCTTCTCATCAGAAAGAGGGACTACTCTTTCAAGTCTGACTTCCTTCAGGTACCAACTGGGATCATTTCCAGTGTTGTCGTGGCCAATGCGGATTTTATACAGCTGCCCAAGATCTCTGAGATTAACCTATAATGACAAAAACACACACACAAAACCAACAAACAAACAAACAAAAAACCCCCGAACCAAACAAAAACCAGACAAAAAACCAAAACAAAACAGGTTTTAATAGCAAATTATATTGTCTTTTAGCAATCCTTCTTATACGAGGCACACAAGGTAAATGTGCAGCTAACATAATGAGATTTTTTAGAAAATGGAGCCTTGATATACAATGAAACCCAGAGCAATGGAGCAAAAGCATACGGAGTAGTCTACAAGTGTAATTATATTGACTTCAGTACTGTATTATTTAAAGGGACTAAATGACTCAAACAGTTCAGTTTTTACATCTCTTGACACAATCCAGTTTGTAGTGTTATAATGTAAATCTCTATTTCTAGACAAATACTTTAACAAGAAGAACCTTCTGTCATTACCACATGAAATAATGTATTTTGCAGTCATATTGTTACCATCAGTAGAGCCCTATTAACTATTCCTACCACTTATCAGTAGGCTATGGCTCACTTTTGTTTTTGTCTTCTATTTTTATGTGCATTGGTGTCAGGGTTAACTGTTACTGTAAATGCTGACACCACACTGCAACAAATTTAAACAATAAAACATGACTGTCATGTTGAATACTGCAGCCCTGAAATAAGAACCACTTTGGTCTGGGCTGCAGAAGTTTTTTAAGCAATGCTGACAGCAGGACCCCAAGCACAAAAGCAGGGTTAACCATTTTCATTTTCAGTGATGTGTATGAAAGCTGATGATATTGGGAAAATATCACAGAGGAAAGAAAAAACAACAAACAAACAAAGCCAACACACAAAAAAATAGTTGTTTCTCTTACCATTTTATCACTTTTGTACTGTTTAGCATTAAAACAAAAAGCAAACAAACAAAAAATGGACTGACAAACAAGACCAAGATTGCCCCGGTGATCTGCATCATCAAAAAGGATGAACTAAAATTTATGTTTGAAGGTCCATTGAGTCTGTTCTGGAAGGAAATATTAATAAGTCTGCCACGGAGTATTTCCCCTTTTTTGCTAAGACTACTTTTCTCTGTGGGAACATCAGGGACAGTAGGGGCATATCCCTTTCACTCTTTGAAAAGTTTTCCTAGGCAATGACACAGGCTAGTGTAGCACTGGCATTTCTTGGGCTCGAGGACCATCACTTAAGAGAGTCCTGCAGCCCTAAGTGATTTCCATTTCCTTTCATCCTTGAGGCAAGCCTGGCATGATGCAGTCTCATAGAATGATACCATGACACATGTACTAGTGGCATAAAGTATGAAGAGTCACACTTATGACCAAAGTAGTAAGTTTTCCTATATTAAAACAGTATGTTAAAGCAAGAAGTTCTAACTAATGGTATAGTTATAGCAT